>NW_016819951.1:2034985-2117633 GCF_001698545.2 Rhinopithecus bieti
GGTAGCATGATGCCTCCAGCTTTGTTCTTTTGCTTAGGATTGTCTTGGCTATATGGGCTCTTTTTCAGTTCCATATAAAATTTAAAGTACATTTTTCTAATTCTGTGAAGAAAGTTAATGGTGGCTTGATTGGGATAGCATTGAATCTATAATTATTTTGGGCAGTATGGCCATTTTCACAATTTTGATTCTTCCTATCCATGATCATGGAATGTTTTTTCATTTGTTTGTGTCCTTGCTTATTTCCTTGAGCAGTGGTTTGTAGTTCTCCAAGAAAAGGGCCTTCATGTCCCTTGTAAGTTATATTCCTAGGTATTTTATTGTCTTTGAGGCAACTGTGAATGGGAGTTCACTCACAATTTGTCTGTTATTGGTGTATAGTAATGCTTGTAATTTTTGCACATTGATTTTGCATCCTGAGACTTTGCTGAATTATCACCTTAAGGAGATTTGGGGCTGAAACAATGGGGTTTTCTAAATAGACAATCATGTCATCTGCAAACAGAGACAATCTGACTTCCTTTCTCCCTATTTGAATACCCTTTATTTCTTTCTCTTGCCTGATTGCCCTGGCCAGAACCTCCAATACTATGTTGTATAGGAGTGGTGAGAGAGGGCATCCTTGTTTTGTGCCGGTTTTCAAGGGGAATGCTTCCACATTTTGCGAATTCACTATAATATTGGCTGTGGGTTTGTCATAAATAGCTCTTATTATTTTGAGATATATTCCATCAATACCCAGTTTATTGAGAATTTTTAGCACGAAGCGCTGTTGAATTTTATCAAAGGCCTTTTCTGCATCTATTGAGATAATCACGTGGTTTTTGTCATTGGTTCTGTTTAAGTGATGGATTATAGTTATTCATTTGCATGTGTTGAACCAGCCTTGCATCCCAGGGATGAAGCCAACTTGATTGTGGTGAATTAGCTTTTGGATATGCTACTGGATTTGGCTTGCCAGTATTTTATTGAAGATTTTGCATCGATGTTCATCAGGGATATTGNTGCTACTGGATTTGGCTTGCCAGTATTTTATTGAAGATTTTTGCATCAATGTTCATCAGGGATAATGGCCTGAAATTTTCTTTTTTTGTTGTGTCTCTGCCAGGTTTTGGTATCAGGATGATGCTGGCCTCATAAAATGAGTTAGGGAGGAGTCCCTTTTTTTCTATTTTTTGGAATAGTTTCAGAAGGAATGGTACCAGCTCCTCTTTGTACCTCTGGTAGAATTTGGCAGTGAATCCATCTGGTCCTGGGCTTTTTTTGGTTGGTAGGCTGTTAATTTCTGCCTCAATTTTTGTTAGACCAATAACAGAACTTGTTATGGGTCTATTCAGGGATGCAACTTCTTCTTGGTTTAGTATTGGGAGTGTGTATGTGTCCAGGAATTTATCCATTTCTTCTAGATTTTCTAGTTTATTTGTGTAGAGGTGTTTATAGTATTCTCTGATGGTAGTTTATATTTCTGTGGGATCAGTGATGATGTCCCTTTTATCATGTTTTATTGTGTCTACTTGATTCTTCCCTCTTTTCTTATTAGTCTGGCTAGTAGTCTGTCTATTTTGTTAATCTTTTTAAAAACCAGCTCCTGGACTCATTGATTATTTGAAGGGTTTTTCTTGTCTCTCTCTCCTTCAGTTCTGCTCTGATCTTAGTTATTTCTTGTCTTCTGCTAGCTTTTGAATTTGTTTGCTCTTACTTCTCTAGTTCTTTTAATTGTGATGTTAGGTATTCCTTTTAGATCTTTCCTGCTTTCTTCTATGGGCATTTAGTGGTATAAATTTCCCTCTAAACACTGCTTTAGCTGTGTCCCAGTGATTCTGGTATGTTATGTCTTTGTTCTCATTGGTTTCAAATAACTTATTTATTTGAAGTAAGTTATTTGAATATATATTTGAAATATAACTTATTATTGCCCTAATTTTGTTATTTACCCAGTAGTAATTCAGGAGAAGGTTGTTCAGTTTCCATGCATGTGTGCGGTTTTGAGTGAGTTTCTTAATCCTCAGTTCTAATGTGATTGCACTGTGGTCTGAGAGACTGTTTTTTATGATTTCCGTTCTTTTGCGTTTACTGAGGAGTGTTTTACTTCCAATTATGTGATCAATTTTTACAGTAAGTGCAACATAGTGCTGAGAAGAATCTACACTCTGTTGATTTGGGAGGAGAGTTCTGTAGAGGTCTACTAGATCTGCTTGGTACAGAGCTGAGTTCAAGTCCTGAATATCTTTTTAATTTTCTGTCTCGTTCATTAATCTAATATTGACAGTGGGGTGTTAAAGTCTCCCACTATTGTAGTGTGGGAGTCTAAGTCTCTTTGTTGGTCTCTAAGAACTTGCTTTATGGATCTGGGTGTTCCTGCAGTGCATTCATATATACTTAGGATAGTTAGCTCTTCTTGTTGCATTGATCCCTTTACCTTTATGTAATGCCCTTCTTTGTCTTTTTTGATCTTTGTTGGTTTAAAGTCTGTTTTATCAGAGACTAGTATTGCAACCGCTACTCTTTTTTTGCTTTCCATTTGCTTGGTAAATATTCTTCCATCCCTTTATTTTGAGCCTATTTTGAGCCTTTAAGTCTTTGCACATGAGATGGGTCTCCTGAACACAGCATGCCAGTAGGTCTTGACGCTTTATCCAATTGGCCAGTCTGTGTCTTTTAATTGGGGCATTTGGCCCATTTACATTTAAGGTTACTGTTATTATGTATGAATTTGATCCTGTCATTATGATGCTAGCTGGTTATTTTGCCCATTAGTTGATGCAGTTTCTTCATAATGTCAATGATCTTTACAATTTGCCATGTTTATGCAGTGGCTGGTACCAGTTTTTCCTTTCCATGTTTAGTGCTTTCTTCAGGAGCTCTTGTAAGGCAGGCCTGGTGGTGACAAAATCTCTCAGCATTTGCTTGTCTGTAAAGGATTTCATTTCTCCTTTGCTTAAGAAGCTTAGTTTGGCTGGATGTGAAATTCTGGGTTGAAAATTCTTTTCTTTAAGAATGTTGAATATTGGCCCTCATTGTCTTCTGGCTTGTAGGGTTTCTGCAATTAGATCTGCTGTTAGTCTGATGGGCTTCCCTTTGTGGGTAACCCAACCTTTCTCTCTAGCTGCCCTTAACATTTTTTCCTTCATTTCAACCTTGGTGAATCTGGCAATTTTGTGTCTTGAGGTTGCCCTTCTTGAGGAGTATCTTTGTGGTATTCTCTGTATTTCCTGAATTTGAATGTCGCCTGTCTTGCTAGGTTGGGGAAGTTCTCCTGGATAATATCCTGAAGAGTGTTTTCCAACTTGTTTCCATTCTTCCTATCACTTTCAGGTACACCAATCAAATGTAGGTTTGGTCTTTTCACATAGTCCCAGATTTCTTGGAGGCTTTGTTCACTCCTTTTCATTCTTTTGTCTCTAATCTTGTCTTCACACTCTATTTCATTAAGTTGATCTTCAATCTCTGATATCCTTTCTTCTACTTGATTGATTCAGCTATTGATACTTGTGTATGTATGCTTCAAGAAGTTCTTGTGCTATGTTTTTCAGCTTCATCAGGTCATTTATGTTCTTCTCTAAACTGGTTATTCTACTTAGCAATTCCTCTAGCCTTTTTTCAAGGTTCTTAGCTTCCTTGCATTGGGTTAAAACATTCTCCTTTAGCTCAGAGGAGTTTGTTGTTATTACCCACCTTCTGAAACCTACTTCTGTCAATTTATCAAACTTATTCTCCATCTAGTTTTGTTCCCTTGCTGGTGAGGAGTTGTGATCCTTTGGAGGAGAAGAGGCATTCTGGTTTTTGGAATTTTCAGCCTTTTTGCACTGGTTTTTCCTCATCTTCGTGGATTTATCTACCTTTGGTCTTTGATGTTTGTGACCTGTGGATGGGCTTTCTGTGTGGATGTCCTTTCTGTTGATGTTGATGCTATTGCTTTCTGTTTGTTAGTTTTCCTTCTAACAAGTCAGGCCCCTCTGCTGTAGGTCTGCTGGAGTTTGCTGGAGGTCCACTCCAGACCCTGTTTGCCTGGGTATCACCAGTGGAGGCTGCAGAACAGCAAAGATTGCTGCCTGTTCCTTCCTCTGAAAGTATCATCCCAGATGCGCACTCGCCAGATGCCAGCCAGAGCTCTCCTGCATGAGGTGTCTGTCGACCCCTGCTAGGAGGTGTCTCCAGTCAGGAGGCATGGGGGTCAGGGACCCACTTGAGGAGGCAGTCTGTCCCTTAGTAGAGCTCAAGTGCTATGCTGGTAGATCCACTGCTCTCTTCAGAGCCAGCAGGCAGGAACATTTAAGTCTGCTGAAGCTGTACCCATAGCCACCCCTTCCACCAGGTGATCGGTCCCAGGAAGATGGGAGTTTTATCTACAAGCCCCTGACTGGGGCTGCTGCCTTTCTTTCAGAGATGCCTGCCCAGAGAGGAGGAATCTAGAGAGGCAGTCTGGTTACAGTGGCTTTGCTGAGCTGCGGTGGGCTCTGCCCAGTTCAAACATCCAGGCCACTTTATTTACACCGTAAGGGGAAAACTGCCTACTCAAGCCTTAGTAATGGCAGATGCCCCTCCTGCCACCAAGCTTGAGCATCCCAGGTCAACTTTACACTGCTGTGCTGGCAGCGACAATTTCAAGCCAGTGGATCTTAGCTTGCTGGGGCTCCGTTGGGATGGGATCTGCTGAGCTAGACCACTTGGTGCCCTGGCTTTACCCCCCTTTCGAGGGGAGTGAATGTTCTATCTCACTGATGTTCCAGGTGCCACTGGGATATGGAAAAAAACTCCTGCAGCTAGCTCGGTGTCTACCCAAAGGGCTGCCCAGTTTTGTGCTTAAAACCCAGGGCCCTGGTGGCATAGGCACCTGAGGGAATCTCCTGGTCTGCAGGTTGTGAAGACCATCGGAAAAGCACAGTATCTGGGCCAGAGTGCACTGTCCAACATGAAATTTTTTTAAAGGCCACCAGTTCCAAATTAGCAGATTTGAACATAGTAAGGTGTGAAACCACTTGGACGTAAAATCCATGGAAATTTCTCAGGTGTATAGCATGTTTTAGAAACATTTACCACCCTTATGGGCAATCCCTGCTTTGAACATGCCCTTCAAAGGTTAAGTGAAATAAATCCATGCAGAATTCATTCATCAAACCTTTTAAAATTTCTACTTTGCGTCAAGAGCTAATACTAGGAACAGCTCTCGAAAAGATAAATATTACTGCTGCTAACAGTTATCACTTTTGTAGCATTTACTATATCTACTTTACATACAATAATGCATTTAATACTTATAACTGTACTAAAAGGTAGATGCTATTATTATCTTCATTTTATAGTTGAGGAGTTTGCACAGCTATTAAATAGTAGAACCAAGCTTGGAACAAAAAGTCTGGCTCCAGTGCCTGTAACATTAACTGTCCCACACTATACCACCTGGCAACACCTGTGAGAATCTGTCTTCTCCATACTTAAGTAGAACACACATGAAATTAACCTGTCCAGCATTTCCTTATGTCCTATCTCACACATGGCTCTAAGGCTAGGCATGGGATGAGAGACAATGAATCGGAGTGTCTTCTTCAGAGATAGCTATGTATCAATAAATAAAAAATGATGGTCTTGCTTTTATTTTTTAGTTCTTTAGACACAAGATATAACTGGAGTTTCCTGTGACCTATATGCCTTTTTCCCCAGGAAGGAGGTATCTTAAGTCAATACAGTAAAAACTTTCAGCAACCTTTTCAATCTACTTTACAGCCTTTCCATGGACCATGGTAGATCAGCTCACCTTGGTGGCAATGATACCATGCACTTGGATTAAAGGTATAAATGGACAAGCATATTCAATATCATTACCTTCTTCCCAGTAGTCTCATGCCCTTTTAACATTTCCCATGTCCAGTACCAGTGGCTCAGACAGTATTTCTATTGCCAACACCAGAGGAATAGAAATCTGTCCTGCACCACTCCCTACACCAAAATAAACTCCCTAGCCGCTCTGCCATGACCTCCGGCATGACCATCTTGGGGTGGGAACATGCACAGCTCATGGTGCATTCAAAGTGACAGGCTGTCTCCTTTCCACCTCATTAGCTCACCCAACAAAAATCAACTTGATTCCTTGGAATGCTTCACCAAGTAGAATGCTAACTTAAAAAAAAAAAAAAATGTACCTAGTGAGAAAATAAACACACTCCTCTGAAATTTCTCCCTAAAATAAATAGATTTCCTACACCTAGCATAAGCTATCCTTCTAGAATGGAATAAAAAAATTCTTGCCGATAAAAATATAATGATAAATTTATAGTTTTCTATGATACATTTTTCTTTGGCTCTTCCAGCAGTAAGATCCTTGCCTAATAACACATACTGCCTACTTCTCAGATTTCTTTAACTCTTTTTGTCCAGTAGATTGATGTAAAAGGTGGTAACTCATTGTGCCATATTTAAGATCGACACAAATGCTTCTATGCTTCTCGGATGAAGACATGAGGTCTAAAGGAGGAGTGACTGACAGAATTAATGAGTTTGGAGGATAAACTGAGCCCAGGACTTTCTTCTCCCTCTTTGGGGCTTGCATTCCCAGAGCATACTTATATTTGGTCAGTTCTGAGCCAACTGGGGCCTATTCTGGTGTGGAGGCCTGTGGCTGCCTAGCTCTGCCAGCAACTGGGTATACAAGTCCATCAAATTCCAGAGAGAAGAATTAGCAAGTCTCCTTGGCTGCAAACCTAAAGGCAGCCTGTTTCACCAGTGCCTAAGGTGATGTACTCACCTCCAACTGCCTGACTCCATGGCTGTCTCAACCAGCTCAGGGGATGGAGAACCCAGGGTAGGGGGTATAATTTACCAGGCCTCCCAAAACCCCAATTAAAGGTTTTGAGTTGAATTGGCCAAGTTTAGTCAGCATAAAAGTCAATACACACCCATGATCAATTTATTTTCCAATTTACTAGCCTTAAATCCTTAGTCATCGAAATTCACTAACAAAGTTCCCAAACATTATTATGTCACCCTTACCTTAGCATTGTCACCTACTAAAAATAAAATAAAACATAAATAAAGCAAACCAATGAGACTGAGACCCTGGGATCCTGTGAACACTGGAAAAAGAAAAAAATAAAGAAAAAGAAAACCTACCTCATCTACCTCATCTCATATTCAAGATAGGACTAGTTAATCCTTTTGGATCTAAAATCCTGCATGTTTCCCAATAGTGTTCTGAAATAATTCCTCCTTAATAAACTCTTCTCCCTTCTCATGAAAACTGAGCATTCTTAAACAAGAAATGCAAAGGTTCAACTGTGATTCACTTGAATCATTTGCAAGAACACAGTAATAAAGTACAAAGCAATGATTCCTGAATAAGTAAATTATACTTTATGATGTCAGATAGATATAAACTTAGAGAGTCACAATGTTTATATCTTCATTAGCTTTAATTACTATTATTATCTACTATAGAGTTAAGGAAAAAACTTTTTTTTCTCTGCTAGTATTCTAAAAATAAATCTTCAAGTGTTAATAGACATGAGTCAGTTGTGCTTTGAATATGGGAAAGTGTGACTCTGTAATATCTATCTTCCTTCCCTTACCTTCAAATCTATTTTAAGTAATATTTTAAATGCATGGTTTATCACTTATGATTAATTTTCCCTGAGATGCCTACCTTTCCTCCTCTCTGCCTACTGGAAGATGCTTGTTCTTAAAACCCAGGCAAGCCCCATATCTCTTTTGAAGAGGGTCTGGGAAGAAGGAGAGGATGGGTCTCTACCTTCCCTGGGTCACTCCCTTTGCTAATTCCTATCCTGCTTCTCATTTATACAACACAGTTAGCACCCATCTACATTTTCCTCCAGTGTCTTACCATCTGCTTTCCACAATATGCCCCCTTTATTAATTATTCATTTCAATGTAATAAATATTTATTGATTGTCTGCTAGAGGCAAAGAAAGGCACAACAAGGTAGCTAAGGGAAGGGGAAAAGGCCCCAAGTTGGAGGCATTCTGGATCCTAAGTGTGTGACTTTCGGCTAGCTGTTCAACTGCTGTGTCTCAGTTTCCTTGTCTCTGCACACAGAGATAATAGCAAGACCCACCTCAAAGGCTTTTTAAATAAATGAATACTTGCAAAGCACTTGTAACAGGGTCTAGAGTATAGCAAGCTTCAATCAACATCAGCTGTTACTGTTATTATTACTGCTAAGCACATTCCTGGGCTCTGAGCATACAGAAATAAACAGGGCATGATACCTGTCATATTTTCAAACTCATTCACTGATTTAGCAAATATTTACTGAGCACCTATTATGTATGAGGCATCATGGAATATAATTAGGAAAATCCTCTTTCAATGAGAAACTAATAAATGAAAACATAATTATTTTCACTGGAAAAATAAAAGAAAATATAATAGGATGTCATACAATTATGATTTATATCAAGAATTATAAAGCATGAGTATGGGAGAGTGACTTGGTGGAAGAAGAGACACCTGAAGAGATGACATTTACATTTAAGCTAAGCTCTCAATGGAATGGAAGAATGACCATGAAAGAGGGCTCCAGGCAGAGGGAACACAGGCCTGAGATGAGAATGTTCTCTGAGGAACAGCAAGAAGGCTAGTGTGGCTGAAACAAGGTGATCAAGAAGAGAATGGCAGATGACATCAGGGATAAAGCCAGGACTCAAGCTGCACAGGGCCTTAGAGGTCATGGAAACGACTACAGAATTTATTCTAAGGACTATGGGAACCACTAGAGGATTGCAAGCAGGGGAGGTGACATGATTAGCTATGTGGAGAATGTTCTAGATTCATATACATTTTCACTAATGGGCAAAAGGCCGTGTGTTCACAGCTGCTCTTGTGAGTTCTCTGAGCTCCTTTTTGGGTAGGCACCAAGTCTTAAGAGTCTTGAAATGTCATACAGTTCCACAGAATAAAGAACAAATATACGGTTAAAGCCTTACAAATTGGATGAGTGGCCTTAGCCTCTTACTTGACTTGGTTTTGTTTTTGTTATATGTTTTTAATCACCAAGTACCCTCTAATACATTCTTCTCTCTGGTTGTATATTTTATTAGGTTTTTTTTTATTATTATTTGTTTGTTTCTTTATCTAACCAACTTGAAAAGACAGTTGAACAGTAATTATACCTTCACAGAAGTATGCTTTCCAACAACCTTAGGCTTCTGGAAAATGGACTTGAAAAACAGAAAAAGAAACATTTTACTGAGCTCTCCAAAAATCAATCACAACTTCCCAACACAAAGCCTCTATATTTTACTTGTGTCTGTCTGGATACACAGCAGTTAACTCTTAGTTAACATATAATTCTAACACCCTTGGTTCCAAACCCACAGCAGAGTAAAAATCATAATAGGGGCCAGTGGAACTCTTAGGAGCCAGAACAATGACAATGATAAATAACAAATGACTATATGAAAGCTAAGTAAGAAATAAAAAATGTAAGTCACAACAGAACTATACTGGCTTACACAACAACTCAAAACTAAATGTTTCTAAAGTAACCAACACCAAAGAGTTCAATTATGTTCTCTATCTTCTAATTTACAAAAAAGAAAAAATATAATCTAGATTATTTCTATGCAAAATGGTTATAATCAGCAAAGTTTTGGTATGCAATAAGAACAGCTTGATTTATTCATGTACTTTATACATAATGGGAAGACAATTTGGTTTCAATAATGAAGCCCAATAAATTGCTAACACAGAACATATGTCAGGGAGTCAACTTTTTATTTAATTCCACAACTGTTATAAGAATGTACTTTCAAACATTCTGTACAATAGTAAAAATTTAGCAAACCCAAAATGCCCATCAAGAGAATAAAGGTTAAATGCACTACAGGACACACATACTGTGGAAAAATAGCCACTGCTGAAAAGAATGAAACTGATAAACGTGTACTGACATAGCATTTGATCCCTAAGACAAATTGATAATTAGGGGACAAAAAGTTGTAAAACAATACCTAGAGTAGATGTCATGTATCTTAAAAGACAGAGAGACTTCTATATGTATATATACATGTATATCAATTCACTGAAAATGACTGAGTAGACAAACAGATACAGGTAAATGCCAACCCAACACCCCTTCTCCCCATCTTCCCTGCAAGCAGAAACATGATTCGTTCCAAAGTGGTCAAGTAACCCTGTTCTGACCAATGAATGCCATCATCTGTAACTGGGCATGGCTCCCTGAAAGCTACCATTCTCCTGACAGAAAGGGCCAAGCTCACTGCCATGTACCTGTTTTCCTTTGCCCTTTCCTGTCTTTCTTCCTGGAATGCAGACAGGATATTTAAAACTAGAGAGCTGCCTTCCTACCACAAGAACAAAAGTCCCAAGCTAAGATGGTGAGGCAGAAAAGAAGACTGTGTTTGGATCCTTAATATTTGTATCAGTTCTGGACTACCTGTCCAGAACTGGTACAACTATCCTCCCCCAGACTCCTTGGTGTAAGGAAAAAACATGCTGATTTGGTTAAGCTACTCAGTTGATTCCATGCAGATGAACACAATCCTAACTGATCAACAATCCAAACAGAGTAGTGGTTATCCCTAAGGAGAAAACTAGGTAAGAGCATGGCGGGAGAGGAAGATTGAGAGGTCTAAGGCAGCTTTATCTACTTTCTAAAATGTTTTAAAATAAGAATGCTTTATTATTTGTGTCATTTTTAAATCAATAAAATAGGCATGCTATTCTGAAATTCCATGTCTAAATGGCACAAAAGTGTAAGAAATGCACCATAGTTGCCTTATACAACATTACTCTCCAAAGATTATATTCCCAAACATTTTACATAATCCCTGTTAGAAAAGACTTCCAGAGTCTTTTACTCTTAATCTTGGCCTATATTTTCAACCCATTAGGCAGCCTCTTGGGGTAACTTTAGCAGGCCCCATATGTACAATAACCTTCATGTGATCTTTAAATTAGCTCCATAATAGTGACAATGAGGCAGGAACCTTGAGCTAAAAAGCAGATATTACAGGTTCCACTTTCATTTCTAGCACTAATGATTACATGGAAAGTCACTCAACCCAAGTTATAGCTTCCACATTCATATGGAAGGAATAACAACAAGAATTATACCTCACTCCTACTCAAGGACATGCAGGTAGGAACCACAACACAGAAAAAATCCTATCGCTGGAGCAGCACTGTTGTATGGAAGGGGAGGACAAAGCTTTGGAAGGAAATGTGTACACCTGGAATCCAAGCTCCACCATCTGCTGGCTGGGGTGACCTTGAGTTACACAAAGAACGGGTCTGCGCCTCAACATAAACATGACAGGATAATAGAACAGACCTCCAGGATCAAGGATAAAGTCAAATGGGACAACATGGAGGGTAGAGGATTTGACCTAGTCCCTGTTATTAATACTAAAATAATAATTACTATTAAACTTAATCATGTTTAAAACACTTTTCTTGAATTAAATTTCCTGAGCATTCTTGTTATCCTTATATGTTCGAAATGTTGTATATGTTCAGATTCCCTTTCACAAAGGCATTTAACGATTTCTCCCAATTTGTGCAAACTGCCAAATGTTGTCATGTAGGCTTTCTGAAAACACGCAGCTATCTGGGTGGCACAAATGTTAAATAATACAGCATTATTTCCTAAATAATACAATAGTTCCTCTTAATAAAGGACTGTCATGGCCTGTTGATTTGCTAAGCACATTAAGCACACATGGAGCACTGCAAACGTAGAAAAACAATGCCTGTACCCTAGAGTATGGAGATAATTTGAAAAGAAGATAAACAGGAAATGATGTTAGGTGTTAGGTAATGAGGACCAATGGATGGCAACTTTTAATCACCCAGAAAATGCTCTTAATTGCCATCAAAATGATTATAAATCATAGAAATTACAATCAGCTTTTTAAAACTATGAATACTTTACTAATTTATCATTATCTAAAGATACATGTAGAAATACATTGTGAGATGTAAATACATATACTAAAGTGTTATTAATTTTCCTTGAATGTTACAACTCCTGAGATGAAGACCACTCTGACATAGCACTGGCCATCAGAAACGTAATTTGTTCCAAAGTGGTCAAGACTGTTCTGACCAATGAATGTAAGCAGATTTCACTGGACATGGCTTTAGTACCCAATAGCTTTGGAAACTAACATCACTCAAAACAAAAAAAGAAAGAAAAGAAAAGAGGAGGTGGGAAAAAGCCATATTACCTGAAGAAATACAATATATTAAGCTCTGATTCTAGTTAAGAGAGGATGTAACATCTAAAGCAGGCCAATTGACCTCCATCTCATCCCATCATTCAGTAATTTAAATCTGATTTCTGATTCTCCATCTGCTTATCAAACATCAAATCTCCAACGAGAGTGACCCTGCTCTTCCTCCCCTCTGTGGACTGTCAGATGCCACTCACTTCAGCAAGCAGTATGGCAGTGTCGCCATCTTTCCAGGTGGAGCCAGGGAGCCAGCACTTAAGTCATCTGATTCATCGCTTCTCCACCTTTTGGCTAACATCAAGTGAAGTGATCTGATTCATTCATAAGAAAGAAGGCTCACTCATGAGCGAATGCATCGTGGAAATGCATGGCATCCTTTCTATATGCACCATCCCCTCAAGTCTCTCTGCTATGAAAAACATCAAGAACAGAATAGTATCCATCAGCTTACACAACTTCTTTTTTGTAGTTATTAATGCTGGAATGTAGATTAGTAACACCATTAACCCAGTGTACCTGCTATTTTAATGAATGTCTATGTAAAGCAAAATGTTACTTGCTTTTCCCAATTGAAGGAAGAGAAATTATCATTTTACTTACCAGTTTTCTTTTTTGACCAATTGAAAATTCTTTTTCAACCAAATATAGAAATATTTGACAGGTTAGCATGTACTAGGTACTGTTCCAAGTGACATGTGTGTATGTGTGTGTGTGTGTTTAAGGAGTATACGTTCACATAGATGCAAGTGGAATTCTCACAGCAACCACATAAAAATGTAGGTACAACTGTTGTCCCCTTTTAACTGAGGAAACTAGTGCTCAGAGAGGTTAAGTAACCTGTGTAAGGTCACTCAGCTAGTCTGTGCAGAACCAGCACTTGATCCCTGGCTATTCTGACCCTAGAGCCCAAACTCTTAACCACTGTGTTCTACGGTGACAAAGAAACTTGAAATTTGAAATATAATGGAGTTATTTTTATCTTCATTCTGGAATATCTGAGTCAAAGGTCTCAAACTCACTTGCTTATACTGCAGGTTCAAGGGGTAAATGTAAATGAAAGAGACAGGCCTGAGGGTGACACAGAGAATGAAAAATGTCCCATCTGTAAGAGTTGGGGTGGGGAGCTGGGGGGCAGCCAGAAGCCAGCTGCAGCAGACTGCTACAAAAAAGAAATAAGCTGTTATTATTTCAATGTTGTGCCAAATTTGGATTATTATGTCAAATCTTGTGATTTTCAAACAATGCAACCAACTCAAAAAACAATTATTAAACATAACCTGAGCGAAACAAAACATATCTGGGCCTACATTACCTATGGACCACCACTTTGAGAGCTTTACTTCACACCAGGCCTTGAACAAATGTTTTGTGGAAAAATTATGTATCACTGATAATAAATAATTTGTAATATTCACATTTCATTGCAAATATCTGCTTAAGCAGCTCTGAAAAACCTGAATCCCTTCCTCCCCCTGAGACACTTAACCTGTTTCTTAATTCATGTCTTCTTGCTGCAAAGTTTTCCTTTGGTCAGGTAGAAAATGACCTTGCTAGTTCTGTTTATTATTTAACAGAACTCAGTCTCCAAATCCCTGTCATAATCCATAATAAAGTAGAGAGAGCAAAACTTAATCAGCTGTAAATGTACAGTAGTTAGCATTCACCACAAAATGCTAATAATATTTCAAGAATGCCATTTCTCTTCTGGCCTTTTGACCAAGTTGGTTAATGGACTGAGACTAGGGAAATAATGGAAATAATTTAGGCTGAGAACTTCTCAGCCATGCATCAACCTTGAATTGAATGCCATGCAGGGAAAGCAGCACTAAGGCTGTGTCCTGGGGTTTGGCAAGGAGAGCTCACCAACAAGTGTGGACACCCAGAATGCTAACAAAAGGAGGATCCAGTGTTTCAAACACAAGTAGTAAATATCCACCAATTGCATACCTAGCAAGAGGTTTTCTTAGAATACTACAAAATTAAAATTGTATGCCTAATATTTAGGTAAGATCCTTGAATTCTGTGGTTTTAATGAATTTTCTGCAAGATAGTTCAACTCTCAGTAACATGTACTCCATTGTACCTGTGACTTTTAGGAAGTGGAACCTTTCCTGAACATCTTAGACTGGGGAGTCAGCCTTAGGACCTAAGATCCCAACTTAGTGTTGGAGCTTTTTAACCTAAGATACTGTTAATTATAACTGTCAAATTACAATTTGACAGAGTCAATTTGTAATTGTTTATCAACTTCCTTTTCCCTTGAAATAGTTTCTGGTAACCTGCTGCAATGTTCCCATTACTGTGTCATTAGTGTATCTATTTCTTTGAAAACAAAATAAATTGATGAGGTGAAAGTTTGTTCCACAAGCTTTCACATGGTTCCTACCTAATGAACAGAAAGATTTATTCACTTAATTATTAGTTATGAATATCAAGTGTACTATTGTCACTCTTTAGGTTTTCACCTATAAAACATTAAAATCTAGCATACAAATGAATCTATTTGCTAATAAAACATTTAAAACCACAGTGGACTCTGAAATCTCCAACCACCAAGCTTCTGGGTAACTTGGATGATGCAGCTATAATAATCTTTGTTAGGTAGTGCTCCTTTTCTTCTCTCTCTCCCTGTTGAACTATCTACAGTACGATGTTGGTAAATGGTCTTTTAAAAATAAAAACTTTGGATTAAAAGGAAAACTGAATCCCTTCTATATTTTATTACTAACAAGTAATGTTTTGTAAATTTGAATGGAAAACCACTTATATGTATTGCTACTGGGTTGCAGTTATGTTTTGAGCTTAATTCAAAATATATTACTCAAAATTTCATGAAAGATGAATTCCAAGAATCAAAAAAAATGCATTTCAAAGTTAAAATTAAATGAAAATGTTAAAATAAAATAAAAGATAGTTCAAGTCCACAGTACTTCTTTAACACGTAGGTCCCTAACTCAATAAGCTAAATCACATCATCACTGGGCTGTGACCCTAAAACTAAGCAAAGCACAAAAATTATTTTCTAAAATATTTGCCTTTAAATTTCTTCCTTTCAAAGAAGAAATCACACACACAGTTTCTGGGACTGTAAAGTGGAATGGTCACTGTGGTCAGCCATCTGTTAGCATTTTGTGATGTTAAATATGTACCCTCCCCAGGACTCAGCAATCCCTCCCATCTGTACCTCCCAGGAAAATTCCTGAACAGTTTCCTAAAGGGACACTTAAATGGATGATCACCAAAGCTGTTTTGTTGTTGCCGTTGCTTCTGTTTGTCTTTCTCTCGGGGGCAGTGGGGAGCTAAAGCAACCGAAGTGCCCACTGCTAAAGGAATCCAGAAGTTACCTGCGATGAGTGTTCACTGTGGAATATTCTGCAGCAATTGGAATCTTGGTACATCACTCACTACCAAAACTAACTTGGAAAAACCTTCCCACGTGTGTATGAAAAGCTGAGATGACAGGCTGCAGGAAAAATTACTTTAGTAAAGAAAACGTCCTGTTTGATTCAATATTCTGTCATTCGGTTAGTTTTCATTTTTTTAATCTTCTTTTGCCAGGCATCTTGTGAAACAAACCTAAGATACCTGCTCCTAACTTTTAGAAACTCTTGTCCAGGAAGGAAGACAGACACAAATGATTTTTTTCATATAATATTACAATAAAGACCACAAAAGATGCATGGACCCATGCGGTAAAAGCACCCAAGGTGCTACCTGTGCCAGAGGACACAGAGAGAGGACGACATGGTTGAACTCACTACAGAGGGGAGTGAGCCAACCTCCCCAGCCCCGCTCAACGCCCTCAGAGAAAAATACAACAGCCCTGGAAGTCTTCATGCACTTACTTCTCACCCCACAAGCAGGGAGAAAAGGGCAGTAGAAGGCAGTGGAAAATCAAGCCTCCTGTGACCTGTCATTGGATTCTCACTGGCTAGAAACGCACACTGAGAAGACAAATGTGGGTAATAGACATGTGATTTGCTAGACATAGTGTTGGGGAAAGGGGATATTGCCTTTACAAAACCTTCACTAATGTATCCCCAAATCATTCACATGTAAGCTCCAGGTCCCCACACTGCAATATTATGCAATTTGTTCCACATCTGCCTCCTGCTGACCAAATTTTCCTCTTCTGCCTTTTTTCCAGCCACATAGATAAGCCGGTGAACTTGAGGTTATGACAGGACAGCTTCCCAAGTGACCACCACATGCTTTCCCTGTGGGGAAATAGTTTTCCGATGATGCCACTAGATGTCTGGGCCACCACTGACACTTAACAAGTTAGGGGACTTGCTAAAGGCAGGTAGACTAAGATTTCCTGCAAACACTCACAGCAATTCTTCATTTTTTTATACCATGGTGAAACCTATGAACTTCTTCTCAAAATACATATTGTAAGTGCATAAAACAAAATTCTTAGGACTGAAAAGGAAATTGGTTACATTAAAACACTCCAAGTTAAGAATCTAAGCAATTTATAAATGCCATTTATAGGGTGATTGTGGGTGTGCAGATGTGTTGCTGTTCGTGCCAACAAGCATTTAGCAGCATACCACATAATGGTTCTCACAGGATGTCTCTTTTTAGCCTAATTAACCTGCTTATTAACATGTTCCTGAGCGTTTCCAGGCTAGCACATAACATAGGATAGACAGATAGAGATTCCTCTTCTACCCCTTCAGGAAGGCCTGAACTACAAATGTATTTCCAATAGTGATGTGCACCACTCTACCACCCTTGCCACCTTCTGAGCTATCAACAGCATGATTGAGCAGGGTGAGGACCACTGTCAAGGGCCTGGGAGCAGAGTCAAGTCATTTAAACCCCTTGGTTTAGAACCATCTGAGATGTCTGGAAACTGACATGTATCTCAGTGCTACTAAAAACACCACTAGCCACAACTGCTGAGCAATTTGTTACATCATGGCCTCATTCAGCCTCCAAGCTTAGAAGAATTTGCACACACACATACACACACAAACACACAAAATCATTTTGCTGGAGGTTCCCCAGCTAAAATCAGTAAGAATACATTTTACTAGTAAGAATAAAGTTCATGGGCCAGGCGCAGTGGCTCATGCCTGTAATCCCAGCACTGTGGGAGTCCAAGGCTGACCAATCACTTGAGACCAGGAGTTCAAAACCAGACTGGGGAACATGGCAAAACCTTATCTCTACAAAAAAAAAAAAAATTAGCCAGGCATGGTGGTACGTGCCCATAGTCCCAGCTAGTTACATAAGAGGCTCAGGTGGGAGGATCACTTGAGCCCAGGAAGGTGGGTGTGGCAGTGAGCTATGATCACACCACTGCACTCCAGCCTCCTAGGCAACAGAGTGAGACCCTGTCTCAAAAAAGCTGAGAGAAAAATAATAAAGTTCACAGTATATTTCCAACAAGACAGTAGTTGCATTCCTAAACACCAATTTCAAACATGCATAAATGATACAGCATTGATAGGAAGTCAAAAGTCCTGCTAAGTCTATTTGTATTTTTTCCATCAAAATGTCATCAACACATGCTTGGAAAATGAGAAATGTATAGACAAGAGACATTTTATCCAATCCAGTCAATTATTCAACCCAAGATGGACATGAGGACTCTTAAGAATCAGCCCCATCCCTAATAGTCCAAAGTCTACATGCTGTGAACTTAAAAACTCATCTAACTTCTGTGTTTTACAGCTGTAAAACCTGAGACCAAGAGAGTAAACAATTTGTTGTAGTAATTTTTAATAGTCTACACAACTATTGTGGAAGAAATGCCTGTCTTCCAGCTTCTGGGTTGATATTCTTATTATTCAGAGTTGCACAGATGTGATCTGTTTAAAATATTCTTATCTGAAAAGCTCTATGGCTGAAATTACTACACCCTTTATTTTCATTCACTAATTCAAACTAATTAGTCTGGGAATACCAGTCTGACTTATTAAAATGCCTAAGGCATTTTAAAATAAATCTATTATTTTCAAGTATTCTCAGTAACTTCACCTAACAAGAGAAGAATTTATAATGAGAAATTTTTTACCTACTAAAAATGCATTAAATGTGTTATCTACAAAACTTAACTCAAAATGGATCACAGTCCTAAATATAAAACCAAACACTAAAAACAGTCTCAAAGAAAATGTAGAAAACAGTCTGTGTGATCTTGGATTGGAACAAATATTTCTAAGACACTGAAAGTAAAGTATGTAAAAGAACAAACTAGTACATTGGACTTCATCAAAACAAAAACTTCTGCTCCTCAAAAAACATTGTTAAGAGAATGAAAAGACAAGCCACACACTGGGAGAAAATATTTGCAATTTGGTTATTTGATAAAGGAACTGTATCAAGAATATATAGAGATCTGTCAAACTCAATATTGAGAAAACAAACAACGTGACTTTAAAAAGTGGCCAAATAATTTGAACACACTTCACCAAAGAAGATAGACAGGTGACAAGCAAATGAAAAGATGTGCAACATTATTAGTCATTAGGTTGATGCAAATTAAATCTGCAATATGATATCACCACACACCTATTAAAAATGGCTAAAATTAAAGATACAGACAATGCTTAGTGCTGACAAGGATATGAAGGAACTGAAACTCTCATTCACTGCTGGTGAGCACGCATTGGTACACCACTATAAAAATGTTTAACAGTTTCTTAAAAATCAAACATACACCTACCATATGAAGCAGCCATTCTTCTCCCAAGGTAGTTACCAAAGAAAAATGAAACCATATATCTGTATAACACTTGTACAAAATGTTCATAGCAGCTTTATTTGTAATAGCCAAAGTTAGAAAACTCCAAGTTTTCTATCAACAAGCGAATGGATAAACAACGTGTGGCATATAATGGAATATGACTCAGTAACAAAAAGAAATGAGTTTGTGTGTCAATTTAAAATGTTTTAGTTAAAAAAGAACCTATAAATACATGCAGCATCATGCAAGAATCATAGAACAATTATGCACAAAGAAACCAGATGAAGGAGAAGATGATCCCACAAATAAAATTCTAGAAAATGCAAACTCATCTACAGTGACAAAAAAAAAAATTGTGGTTGCCTAGGGATGATGGGAAGGAAAGAGGAGCAGATTACAAAAGAGCATAAGGAAATTTTGGAGGGTGAAGGGTTTATTCATTACTTTCATCATTAAGATGGTTTAATGGGTGTAAATAGGTTAAAATTTAACAAATTGTACACTTTGAAATTTGTGCAGTTTATTGTATGTCAGTTATACCTTAATGCAGCTGTTAAAAAACAAAAATAAAATATGTGCATTGACAGTGGCAGAAGCAATCTGGCTTCACTCTACTCCACAAAAAAACAAAAACAAATATCCAGCACTCAGAGTATCACCAGCAATATCCCACAACTTAATTTTTTTCAATTTTTCTTTAAACACTGACTTTCTCTATGTTGCCCAATGATATGGTTTGACTGTGTCCCCACCCAATTCTCATCTTGAATTGTAGCTCCCATAATCCCCATGTGTCATGGGAGGGACCTGATGGAAAGTAATTGAATCATGGGGCCAGGTTTTTCCCTGTAATGTTTTCATAATAGTGAGTAAGTCTCATGAGATCTGATGGTTTTATAAAGGGCAGTTTCCCGGCACATCTCTTTTGCCTGCCACCATGTAAAACATGCCTTTGCTCCTCCTTTTCCTTCTGCCATGATTGTGAGGCCTCCCCAGCCATGTGGAACTGTGAGTCCATTAAACCTCTTTTTATTTATAAATTACCCAGTCTTGGGTATTTCTTCATAACAGTATGAAAATGAATGAATACACTCAGTTTGGAATGCAGTGGCTAGTCATAGACATAATCATAGTGTGCTGCTGCTTCAAACTCCTGTCCTCAAGTGATCCTCCTGCCTCAGCTTCCAAAGTAGCTGAAACTATAGGCACATACCACACCAGCTAGAGCTCAAATTTGAGGCTGAAATGTTCCCTAGGACCATAGAGAGGTGAAAAACTCCAGACAGATGGTAAGAGAAATGGACTTTTCTATCTGCAATGCCCCTCTCTCAAATCTGCCAAGCACCATGTGCAAAGAAATTCACCCAGATTTATGATTTCTACACTGGAAAAAAGTGAGACTGAGGTGGACAGCCAGCTTCCAAACCATCTTGGGTTCTCGTGTAGGGAAACCATTCCTGCCTCAACCCACAGGAAGCACAGCAAGTGCCTGTAAGGAGAAAATCTCCTGAGGGTTCTAGAAATAAATAGAGGATGTAAGACTAGCAAACTCAGCTCACAAAACTCAGCACTTTATCTTAGCCAAAAGAGATGCCGAACTAGAGTGGCTGTTCAGCAGCACCACACTGTAGAAGGCACATTCCACGGTTCTTCTGGGCATGAATCCCTAACTATACTTCTTACATGGCAGGATATCCCCACTGGGACCCACACTCCCATTTCAGGACTGGCAGAGCTCTGAACCTTAGTGAGAGTAGAGGCAAATCTGGGCTTAAGGCACCATCTAGTGCCAAAAAGGAAGCAGCAATCTAGGATTAAGGGAACTCAACAGGCAACTGCAAAGAACCTCTGAGAAAACATACCCCAGAAAGACCAAAACAAGCCAGGCAGCAAAGATGGAAATAAATAATTAACTCTTCCATGCAAAGCATTAGACATATATTCACAAGAAACAACAGCAAACAAGGAATCATGAACTCCCTAAGCAGACAAAACAAGCAGCCAGTGATAAACCCTGAGATGGTGATGTGTGAGCTCTCAGATCAAGAATTCAAAATAGCAGTTCTTAAAAAAAAAAAAAAAAAAAAAAAAAAAATGCTGGAACTGAGAAATACATGTGTGGAACCGCAAAATGCATTAGAAGTTCTCAATAGCAGAATGAATAAAACAAGAAAAAAATCTGTGAGCTCAAAGGCAGGCTATTTGAAAATATACAGTCAGAGAAGAAAAAATAAAAAAGAATGAAAAGGAACAAAGAACACCTACAGAATATGAAGAATTACCTCAAAAGAACAAATCTAAGAATCGCTGGTGTCTAAGAGGGAATTGAGAAAGAGCAAATGGTAGTAGAAACCTTATTCAGAGAGATAGTAACAGAAAATTTTCCAAACCTAGAGCAAAATATAAATATCCAGGTGCAAGGAGGTCAGAGATCACCAAATATAACCAACCCAAATAAGACTACCAAAAAAGCATATAATAATCAAATTCTCAAAGGTCAAGGAAAAAGAGAGGATCCTAAAAGCAACATAAGAAAAGCAGCTAATAACATATTGAGGAACTCTGAATTGTCTGGCAACAGACTTCTCAATGGAAACTACACAGGCCAGGAAAGATGGGACAACATATTCAAATTGCTTAAGAAAAAAACCATCAGCCAAGAATACTGCACCCACAAAAGCTTTCTTTCAAACATGAAGGACAGATAAAGTCTTTCCCAGACAAATAAGACCTGGGGGAATTCAGCACCACTAGACTTGTCTTACAAGAAATGCTAAATGGAGTTCTTCAATCTGAAAGAAAATAACACTAACGTGCAAAAAGAAAACATCTGAAGGTAAAAAACTAACAGCTAAAGTAAGTACACAGATAAATTCAAAATATCCTAATACTGTAATTATAGTGTGTAACCCGACTTGTGTCACTAATATGAAAACTAAAAGATAAATCTATCAAAAATAATAATGACAACAGCAACTTATTAAGGGATATGCAATATTAAAAGATGTAAATTGAGACAACAAAAAGTCAAAACGTGGAAGGGATTAAGTTATAGTGCAGGGTTTTTGTTTTTCATTTGTTGGTTTCTTTTCTTTGTGATCACGTATCCTTATTTAAAATAACTTGTTATATCTATAAGATGTTTTCTGTAAGCCTCATGGTAACCCCTGCAAGGCAAAAACCTATAATAGATACAATAACAATGAAAAGCAACAAATTAAAACATACTACCAGAGAAAAAAATCACATAGCCACAGAAGAAGACAGTAACAAAGAAAGAGAGGAGTTACAAAACAACCAGAAAATAATATGGCAGTGGTAAGTACTTACATATCCAGTAACAACCTTGAATGTAAATTGACTAAATTCTCCATTAAAAGACATAGAGTGGCTGAGTAGATTTTTTAAAAACACAACCCAACTATATGCTGCCTACAAGAAATTCACTTCACCTATAAAGACACACATAGACTGAAAGTGAAAGGAAGGTAAGTTATTCCATGCAGATGGAAATGAGAAAAAAGCAGGATTAGCTAACTTATACCAGATATAGGCTTCAAGTCAAAGGCTGTAAAAGAGACAAAGTTGTTCACTATATAATGATAAAGGGGTGAATTCAGCAAGAGGATATAACAACTGTAAATATATATGCACCTAACACCATAGCACCCAAACACATAAAGCAAACATTAACAGATCTAAAGAGAGAGAGACTAATACGATAATAGTAGAGGACTTCAACACTCCCCTCTCAGTAATGTACAGATCATCCAGACAGAAAAATCAACAAAGAAACATCAGAGTTAAATTACACTCTAGACAAAATGCACCTGACATTTATGGAACATTTCATCTAGCTGCTGCAAAATACACCTTCTTCTCATCAGTACATGGAATATTCTCCAGAAGAGGTCACATGTTGGGTGACAAAACAAGTCTCAACAAATTCAAAAAACTAAAAATGATATCAAGTATTTCTTCTGACCACATTGGAATAAAACTAGAAATCAGTAATAAGAACTTTGGAAACTATACAAGCACATGGAAATTAAACATGTTCTTAGACGATCAATGTGAAAATAAAGCAACTAAGAAGAAAATTTAAAAATTCATGAAAGGAATGAAAATGTAAACAAACATCCCAAAATCTATGGGATACAGAAAAAGCAGCATTAAAAGGGAAAATTATAGCAATAAATGCCTACTTCACAAAAGTAGAACAATTTCAGACAAACAATGATACATCTCAGGAAACTAGAAGAGAATCAACCAAATCCAAAATTAGTAGAAGGAATGAAATAATACCAGAGCAGAAATAATGAAATTGAAACTTTAAAAAATACAAAAGATTAACCAAAAGATTTTTTGAAAAGATAAAAAAATTGAAAAGCCTTTAACTAGACAAAGAATAAAAAGAGGGAAGACCCAAATAAATATAATCAGAAAAAAAAAAGGAAGATGTAACAACTGATACCACAGAAATTCAAAGGATCATCAAAGCTATATGCCAACAAATTGGAAAAGCTAAAAGAAATGAATAAATTCCTGGACACATACAACCTACCAAGATTAAACCAGGAAGAAATAGAAAACTCAAACAGATCAATAACAAATAATGAGATCAAGGCAGTCATAAAGCATCTCCTATCAAAGAAAAGCGCAGGACATTATGGCTTCACTGCTGAATTCTACCAAATATTTAAAGAACTATTTATAACACCAATTCTACTCAAACTATTCAAAATAATGAAGAAGAGGAAATATGTGCAAATTCACTCTACAAGGCCAGTATTGCCCTTACACCAAAACCAGGTAAGGACACAATGAAAAGAAAACTACAAGCCAGTATCCCTGATGAACCCAGACGTAAATGTCCTCAACAAAACACTAGAAAACAAATTCAATGATACAATAAAAAGACCATTCACCATGATCAAATAATCAATGTCATCCCAGCAATGCAAAGATGGTTCAACATATGCAAATCAATAAACATGATACATCAGATTAACAGAATCAAGGACAAAAACCATATGATCATTTTAACAGATGTTTTAAAAGCATTCAACACAATTTAACATTCTTTTATGATAAAAACACTCAACAAATTGGGTATAGAAGGAACATACCTCAAAACAATAAAGGCCATATATAACAAACCCACAGCTAACATACTGCTTGGCGGAAAATTGAAAGCCATTTCTCTAAGATCTGGAATAAGACAAGGATGCCCAAATTCATCACTTTTCTTCAACATAACATTTGAAGTTCTAGCCACAGCAATTAGACAAGAGAAAGAAATAAAGGGCATCCAAATTGGAAAGGAAGAAGACAAATCATTCCTGTTCATAGATGACATGACATTACATTTAGAAAAGCCTAAAGATTCCAACAAAAAAATCTTGAACTGATAGGTGAATTCAGTAAAGTTGCAGGATACAAAATTCACATACGAAAATCCATAGCATTTATATGCAACGAATCTGAAAAAGTAATCAAGACACCAATACTATTTACACTAGACACAAAGAATATAAAATACCTAGAAATAAATTTAACCGGAGATGCAAAAATCTCTACAAAGAAAACTATTAAACACTGATGAAAGTCAATGAAGAACACACATAAAAAAGGAAAGATGCGTATACTCATGGGTTAGAAGAATTAATATTGTTAAAATGTCAGTACTACCCAAAGTGGTCTACAGATTCAATGCAATCTCTATCAAAAACCAATAACATTCTTCACAAAAATAGAAAAAAAAAATGCTAAAATTCATGTGGAACCATAAAAGACTCCAAATAACCAAAGCAATCCGGATTGGACAAAAAGAACAAAGCTGGAGGCATCACATCACTTGACTTCAAAATATACTACAAAGCCATAGTAATTAAAACAGCATGGTACTAGCATAAAAACAGACACATAGAGCAGTGGAACAGAATACAGAACTGAGAAATAAACCCACACATTTACAGTCAACTCATTTTTTTTATTTTTATTTTATTTTTAAGTTCTGGGATACATGTGCAGAATGTGCAGGTTTGTTACATAGGTATACATGTGTCATGGTGGTTTGCTGCATCTATTAGCCCATCATCTAGGTTTCAAGCCCTGCATGCATTAGGTATTTTAGGTATTTGTCCTAATGCTTTCCCTCCCCTTGCTCCCCACCCAACAGGCCCTGATGTGTGATGTTTCCCTTCCTGTATCCATGTGTTCTCATTGTTCAACTCCCACTTATGAGTGAGAACATGCGGTGTTTGGTTTTCTGTTCCTGTGTTAGTTTGCTGAGAATGATGGTTTCCAGCCTCATCCATGTCCCTGCAAAGGACATGAACTCATTGTTTTCTATGGCTGCATAGTATTCCACAGTATATACATGCCACATTTTCTTTATCCAGTCTATCACTGATGGGTATTTGGGTTGGTTCCAAAATCTCACACCAGTTAGAATGGCAATCATTAAAAGTCAGGAAACAAGCAGATGCTGGTGAGGATTGTGGAGAAATAGGAATGCTTTTACACTGTTGGTGGGACTGTAAATTATTATTATTTTTTTTTTTTTTTTTTTTTTTTTTGGAGGCGGAGTCTCACTCTGTCGCCCAGGCTGGAGATGCAGTGGCGGATCTCAGTGCCACTGCAAGCTCCGCTCCTGGTTTACGCATTCTCCTTGCCTCAGCCTCCCGAGTAGCTGGGACTACAGGCCGCCCACCACCTCGCCCGGCTAGTTTTTTGTATTTTTTTTTTAGTAGAGACGGGGTTCACCGTGTTAGGCCAGGATGGGTCTCCATCTCCTGACCTCGTGATCCGCCTCCCAAAGTGCTGGGATTACAGGCTTGAGCCACCGCGCCCGGCCGGGACTATAAATTAGTTCAACTATTGTGAAAGACAGTGTGGCAATTCCTCAATGATCTAGAACCAGAAATACCAGTTGACCCAGCAATCCCATTACTGGGTATATACCCAAAGGAATATAAATCATTCTACTAAAAGACACATGCACATGTATGTTTATTGCAGCACTATTTACAATACCAACTCATTTTTGACAAAGACAGCAAGAACCTATATTGGGGAAAGGACAGTCTGTTCAAAAAATGGTGCTAGGAAAACTGAAAAACCATATGCAGAAGAAAAAAGCTAGACCCCTATCTCTCACCATATACAAAAATCACATCAAAATGGAGTAAAGACTTAAATCTAACAACTGAAACTATGAAACTATTGGAAGCAAAAACTGGGGAAATGCTTCAATATATTGGTTTTGGCAAAGATTTTTTAGTAAGACTTCAAAAGCACAGGTCAGAAAAGCAAAAATTTTCTGCACTGCAAAGGAAGCAATCTGTAAAGTGCAAAGATAACCTATGAAAAGGCCAAAAACATTTGCGAACTATCCATCCAACAATCAATTAATAAGCAGCATATATAAGGAACTCAAACAACTCAACAGCACAAAATAAAAACAATCCAATTTTAAAATGGGCAAAAGAGCTGAATAAACATTTCTCAAAATCAGACATACAAATGACCAACAGGTATATGAAAAAAATGCTCAACATCACTAATCAACAGGGAAATGCAAGTCAAAACCACAATGAGATATCTCAACCCAGTCAAAATGGTTTTTATCAAAAAGACAAAAAATAATGGATGCTGGCAAGGATGTGGAGAAAGGAGAACACTCATACATACTTGTGGGAATGTAGATTAGTGCAGCCACTATGGAAAACAGTATAGTGGTCCTTCAAAAACTAAAAATAAAAGGACCAAATGATCCAGCAATCCCACTGCTGGATATCTATCCAAAAGAAAGGAAACCAGCATTTCAAGGAGATAACTATACTCCCATGTTTATTGCAGCACTATTTACAACAGCCAAGATATGGGAACAACGTTAAGTATCTATCACTGGATGAATGGATAAAGCAAATGTGGTACATATACACAATGGAATATTATTCAGTCATAAAAAAGAATAAAATCCTGTCATTTGCAGCAATATGGATGTAACTGGAGGTCATTATGTTAAGTGAAATAAGCCAGGCACAGAATAAATACTGCAAGCTCTCATTCATATGTGAGAGCTTACAAAAGTAGATTTCATACCGGTAGAAAGGTGATTGGTGGTTGCCAGGGGCTGGGAAGGGTTGGGAGGAGGGAGAGATGAACAGAGATTAATAGATATAAAAATACAGTTATATAGAAGGAATATGATCTAGTGTTCAGTAGTATGGTACAGCAACTATAGTTAACGATAATTTGGTTTTAGTTCAAAATAGCCAGAGAAGAAGAATGACAATATTCCCAACATAAAGAAAGGGTGAATGTTTGGGGTGATTGATGTCACAATTGTCCTGGTTTGATCATTACACACTGTATATATGTATCAAAATATCACATGTACCCCAAAGATATATACAACTGTTATGTAGCAATAATAAATAAGAAAATGCATTAAATTCCAGACATAATACCAAGTCCTTTAGATAAATTGTCTCATTTCACGTCACAAAAATACTTTTAGGTAGGGGATGTTGTAATACTCACTTCCAGGAAGAAGAAACTGAGTCTCAGAGAGATGAAATAACTTTGCCCAGGGTCACATAGGTAGGACTTTGCAGAGAGAAGGTACAAGCATTTTGACTTCATGTTAAATAAATGCTTCCCAAAGCACTTGACAGTTTTTTGTTTTTTGTTTTTTTGAGAAGGAGTCTCGCTCTGCCGCCCAGGCTGGAGTGCAGTGACAGGATCTCAGCTCACTGCAAGCTCCGCCTCTCGGGTTTTATGCCATTCTCCTGCCTCAGCCTGCGGAGTAGCTGGGACTACAGGCGCCCGCCACGTCGCCCGGCTAGTTTTTTGTATTTTTTAGTAGAGATGGGGTTTCACCATGTTAGCCAGGATGGTCTCGATCTCCTGACCTCGTGATCCACCCACCTCGGCCTCCCAAAGTGCTGGGATTACAGGCTTGAGCCACCGCGCCCGGCCGACAATTTTTTTAAGATAACGTGAACAGCTCCTTGGTAAATATATTTACACCATTTATTTGCTTAGCAAATCCCTTTTCATAGACAGCATGGGTAAATATCGGCCCTATCATTTCAAGGCTGATCTTTCATCACACATTCCATTACAAATTCTAAAATTAGTAGGGTTCAAATTCAGGTCTCAGTGACTTATAGAAACAATCCAGGTTCTGATGTGTCACACACCTATGAGGTACAAATCAGGCTCATGAGAAAACAAATTCCAGATCACTACAACATAAAGTAGGAGAGGCTAACAATCTTACTCCCACCTGGAGAGATCAGACAATGTCATACTTGTTTTCCAGGAGAAGACAAACAGAAGCAGACACAGAAACATACACACACACACACACACACACACACACACACACACACACCCTGGGCCAGAAAAATGCTGATCTAGCCATTCTGTGGATGTTTCCAATTTCTAATACATATTAATGACTGCTCTCTCCCTTTCAATGTGGGCATTATTTCATATTGGATATGTTTAGCCGGCAACAGCTTAAACACATAGACTATGCCTAGTTAGAAATCACTGTCCTCCACAGGGCAACACTTACTTGAAAAGCCTGTAAAATTACCCCAGGACACTTGGAGGGAGGGCAGAAAACAGCAACCTGTTCACATGTTCATTTTTCTAGCTCAAATCCAACCAGGCTCTGAAAGTTCCCCTTGAAAGACAAGCCTTCCACCATCTCTTGCAAATGCTTTCTAAACAACACATAAGACTTTCCAGAGCAAAGGAGACTTTTCCAAAATGTGTAACTGTTTGATTCTGGGGAAGAAGACACACATCTTGACTTTGTACTCCTTTATGCACAACCAAGTTCAAATTGCTCAAATCTCCCACACCCTTGGAGGGCTGGTATTTATTTCCAACCCTTTCCCAGGTAGCTGTGCAATGTCAGCGATGAGCTACTGAAAAATCGCCTGCTGCTAACAACACTGTTGCTATTCACTTATTAATTTCATGCCCATATTATATTTTTCCTGAAACAAATTTCTCTATTGTTCCCTCTCTGCTTCTAGGATCCCATTACCCAATCCCCAACAGGTAAGAAAAAAACAGAGCCCAATTGGAGACACCCAACCACCTCAGGCCCTTGTAACCCTGTTGGACTTAGTTACAGTTCTTATGTGATTTCAGATACACCCTAAAATATAAGCATTGATGGTGCTTGGTCTTAGTAGTCAAATTGTTTTTAACTCTTGCAAACACAGTCTTCTCACAATCAATCCTTTGTAATGGGTTTTTAAATGTCCCTTCAATAATATTATTCCAGTGCTCTCTTCTGAGACTACCATATGGACCAAAATATTTAAAGCAACCAAGCAACACCTAGGAAAACACAAAACGTCATTTTTCTTCCTGCCCCATCTCTACCCCTGCTGTTTCTTTTTACCAAAGATTTTATTTTCCTTATATGGAACAAACGATTCCAATTTCTTCATATAGCACTGACATACAGATGAGGTATTGACCTGTAGCTTTTAAAATCCCAAATTGCAGGTTTTGTTTAGATGAGTCTAAGGCCATGGCTTGAAAGAAGAAAAAGGGAAGTATCTCCTCAAGGGTAAGGAGAATCTTTTCCCAAACTACCCAGAGAACTCTTCAAAGACTGTTGCCTGTTTTGCCTTAAAGACTCAAAGAGGGGAGGGTGAAAAAGTCTGCTGTGCCAAGTAGGATGGCTCACAAGCTCATCTGAGGAACTGAAAGTCTTTACTCCAGTCAGTAATACAACCCTTTCTTCCCACACACACACACACAAAATGATGTAAAGCATGCTCATTTGTCAGACATTTCGCAAAGCTGACCTTGCCGGTGGCACTGGGACTTGAACTTGCAGCTGAAGAGATGAGAATAAGTCGAATATTAACACCTCATATGTGTTCCTTTCCCTTCTTATTAAAAGCTGAGATTATGATTAGCCCTTCAAGATGACACTGAAGAAATATAATATGGAGTACAAGGGAGGTCAATGGAATCCCTCACGCTGGAAGCTTTCAGCATCCAGAAAGTCGAGCTGGTACAAAATGAGTAAGTATTTTCACAGTCCTTCCCAAGAGGTGGAAATGGAGGTCACCTTGACAGAGGTGAAATACACCTCTCCTCAGCCTAACCGTGTCATAGCAAGACTGAAATGGAGACTCATCACCACTCAGATCAAACAGTACTTTGATAGGAACCAAACTCCCAGTTGTTTCTTTTTTCTTCTGAATCAGTGGTTCTCATCTTTGGCTGCAGGTCTGAATAATCACTAGTATGGTTGTTAAATAATACAGGTGCCTGCACTCTACTTTGTAAGGTTCAGATGGAATATAACTGCAGTGGGGCTTCTGTGTATTAGTGCAAAAACTCCCCAGGGAGAGAATAAAGTAACCACTATTTTATGGATGCCTTTTTCTATTGCTACCAAAACAAAGGCCCTTTAAACCATTCCATAGTCTTTTCTTTTCCTTGCTCATAAAATAGACCATGTTATTGTAGAGTTGCCTACATAGCAATACATCCATAGATTTACTGAAATAACCATTCATTGGAAGTGGGACAGGAAGAAGGAAGACAGAGAAAAGGACAGGAAAAACCATATTAAAATGATATCGTCAGGTTTCACCCCAGTGGGTAAGTGCTCATTATTGATGAAAATAAGTTTGCTAGTGGGTAACTTTAAGACTTAATGGTTGATATCACACCCATAAACACACATACACACACAAACACTGTCAAATTACTTTTGCCACTTCCCTCTCCCTAAAAATATGCTCTTGCAGGGAATAATAGCATAAGTAATTAATCAGGAAACAGAACTCTTCCCCATTCTTTATGACTTGAGGTTACAAATCCCACTTACCTGGTACTTTTTCTAAATTTAGTAGTCATTTGTTTATAAAAAAAAAAAGTAAATAACTAAATAAAACATAAATGAAATAGAGATAAAACAGTGTGCTCTATGACTGACCCATGAAAATTAAAATAATCCATAATTCTAATCTTTAAAAAAGCAACATTAAGACCTAACTCATTATTAGTTCATGGTACTTATTATAGTAGGCTCTAACTATATGTGGCTATTGAGCACTTGAAATGTGGCTAGGGTCACATGTTAAAATGATAATATTTTGAATATATTGGATTGAATAAAATGTGTTAGTAAAACTAATTTCTTCTGTTTCCTTTTACTTTTTTCAGCGCAGTTTTATAACATGCAAAATTACATGTGTGGCTCTATTTAGCTATGATAAGCCTTGCCTACCCCCTAGTGTCAGAAAGTAGGCAATGCAGGCAAATCATTTTTCAAACTCATCTGTGTAAGTACAATTCATTTCTGCCAGCAAAGTACAAATAGCCGCTTGTACATACAATTTTATCATTTTCACAAATATGATCTCAAATTTAAGCCTTAGAGAGACTCCTGTAGTAGATGTTATATGCCCCACTCAATTAGTATTTTTGAAATTACCTGGTTTCTTGTAGAAAATTAGAGCTAAAACAGTCCATCCAGTCAAGAGTATTTGCAGGGTTCCTATAAATTTCAGCCATTATAGGGGACAGAAAACATGGGCCCAAACTTGGATGCAACAATCGCTCTTCAAAAAATTTACCCTAAGTTAAAAATAACATAAATCGTCAAAACACAAAATCACAACATGCATATTTTGCATAACCATTTATAACAGAAAAAAAAAAAAAACAGAAAACCTAAATTTCCATAAATTTGAACAGTACAGAACCTCTACAAAATAGATAACATTCAAGAGAAGAAGACAGGTCTAAATAAAGATAACTAGCCTTTGAGCACACACTAAGCAAACACAGTTCTCAGCATTTCCCAGGTATTAATTGATTCCTCATTATAACTCTGAGGTTTACTTTTTATTATTTTTACTATTCTCATTTTACATAGAAAGAGGCTGAGTCCAAAGAGGTTTCATAACTTGCCCAAGAATGAAAGAAGAACTGAAGCAAACCTGAAGCTCATGCTGCTTCCTGTGTCATGAGTAATAAAATCTTTTTTCTCGGGCCAGGCACAGTGGCTCAGGCCTGTAATCCCAGCACTTTGGGAGGCCGAGGTGAGTGGATCACTTGAGGTCAGGAGTTTGAGACCAGCCTGGATAACATGGTAAAAGACCATCTCTACTAAAAATACAAAAATTAGCTGGGCGTTGTGGCAGGCGCCTATAATCCCAGCTACTCAGGAGGCTGAGGCAGGAGAATTGCTTGAATCTGGGAGGCAGAGGTTGCAGTGAGCTGAGATTGCGCCACTGCACTCCAGCCTAAGTGACAGAGGGAGACTCCATCTCAAAAAAATTAGTTGATTAATTAAAGTAAAATAAAATCTTTTGTCTCTGACCCAAGCATCTCATGCCTTCTGCCCAGCATCCAGCTAACCTACTAGCTTGAGAGGACAGTAAAAGCTCAGACCCTTCACAATTCTTGACATCTAACTACTTCCCAATCAGTGAGACATCCTCTCTACAGCAGATTTAGCTCAAGGCGAGCAAATAAAACGGCTCTCAACACCCTTCTGGGTCACTCTGTTCCCATCTTGTTGAAGCCTTTCTCTCCTTCTTAAGTTTGAGCTGAAACCTCAGTCTTCATAAAGCGACTTTCTTTGCCACAGTCAGCTTTCTAGAACAATGAATAAACAAACCTTTTTCTCTTATACATGAGAAAGCTTCAAACCCTGAAGGCTCTGACCACATCTACCTACCCATGCTCACCGTCTTCAGCCGTTCCTGGAATGCAAACCTTTCCACACTCATTGTAGATATGCCTCCAAATGTGAAAATAGCTGCCATTTATGGAATGTTGACTATGTACTAATCCCCTCACCTACTTTTCCTTATTCAGTTATCCCAATAACTCTAAATAAAAAATGCATGGATATCATTCCATTTTTACAGATGATGAAACAGGTTCAGAGAGGTTAAGTGGCCTGGATAAGGCCACACAGCCAGGATGTACCAGAACCAGAATTATGTTTGACTTTAGACCCCTCAACATTTTATTTCCTCTCCTGCCTCATTTCCAGGTGTGCCCCAGTTTTTCCAGGGACTTTATGCCAACTGATTACATTGGCATAAAGTGACATTAAATAGTCACCAAGCACCACAGCATTTTGTGGAATCGAAATAGTGCAGTCCAGGTCATGTTCAAAGTTCTCTAGGGAAACGGAACTATTAAAGTGAACATATAAATCAATAGCACCCAAGTTCCCAACTCCAGCTCCATCAGAAAATTAGCTATGATTCCATCTTTAAAGGACAAAATCTGAATTTTGAAGTCTCCTAGTATTCCCAGGAATAAATCTTAAAGTTGTAAGGTGCTTTGTGTCCCAACCACTCGTGTCTACATCAGATGAAATTTCTAGGAAGATCCCTAAATCATTAATTCCACAGGAGTCAAGTTTCCAAAACTTCCTTCCAGATGGCATCTTTCCGCTGCACAAAACATATTTGCTGCCCCCTTGTGGGGAAGTGATGCACTGCTTACAGCCAAAAAAAAAAAAAAACAACAACAACAACAGGAACAAAAGGACAAATTGCTGGTTGAAGAAATAACAAGAGTTAGCCCTGGCTTCCTTTCAAAAGAAACGAACCTGCCAATTGGCCCCTTCACCTTTTCTACAGCTTGAAACTACATAGTCCTATATGTGTATGTGATCTCCTGCTCAATTATGATGGAAAATAGACTTTAAAAACAACAAAAGCAGTTTTTTGTTTTAGACGCTTAGAAATACTACCTCTGGACTCTGTGGAAATGTATTAATGCCATTTGTCTTCAAGAAAGAGTCTCACCACCCAACCTGTGAAAATTAGGTGGGTTTTTTTTTTTTTTTTTTTTTAATGCTTAAACGAAAATTAAATCTTTGATACACACCTACCATAACACACCATCTCCCAAAACTGGGGGGAGATTCCCAACTTCTTCCGTGTCTCTTAGCCAGGCAGGTGGAGATAGGGTTGTAAGATACCTCCTTGTTTACACACAGCAATCAACATCCACTCTTCTAATCCAAGCCATAAAAAGCATCCAGCTTCTAACTAGGGTTTCCTAGTGCCACCATTTATTTAATTGGCCAGCACTAACCACGAAGCCCATGGGACAGTGCCAGGAGCCTTTCTGGACACTCAGACACAGCCTTCTGCAGGTAACTCTCTGCAACTTGCTCCCACTGTCAGACTTCCGTGTAATACACCCACAGCAGAGTGAAAATCTGACCAGAGTTTCTCAGGATCTCAGTGCACTGCCCCAATTAATTCTGGTGATCCAGAGTTCTCCATCAGCTGAGCACTAAATTGGGATAAAAATGCCACATGGACATTGCAAGGATCCTGGACTTTCATTCCCTGAAGATCATTAAAGAAAATTTATAACATGAATGAGAGTGGGTGGTAATCCCACTGAAATGCTTCACCTGTCAACTAATCTGACTCCTAAACTCCACTCAAGAAAAGAGATAAGATTGAGACCTCGAACACTATCCTTATGAACAAACTCATAAAAATAGGTACAGCACAATAACCAACTAGCTGTGGGCACTTCACAGCAGCCAAATGGTATTGATTTTATGCTGATTTGCTGAAACTGCAGTCATTATTTTTCTCATCTTCTTGGAACTGTCACTTGAGGAGGGAAAATTGAGTTGTGTGAGATTTTAAAAATTATCTTGAGCCTTAAATTATGACTAACCTTAAAATATCAGAATAAAGTGGAAAGTATAACATGTCATATATTTGGTGGTAAGAATATCTCATGAACTTTCCATACACAAGACCTTTGGAGAGAGAATTTATAATTCTGATCCATACGTGATTTAGGGTTCAGGCATTACTCTTTTCCAAAGAAGTCAAAACATTTCTGGCACTGCCATGCCTCAGATTACCAAAGCTGAGAGAGTAAATTAATTGACAACAAGTCCATTGACAAATATGAACTATTCAGGAAAACACAATTCACTGGGGAGTTTCCACTGTGTTACTTTAAATGTTGATGTAAGAAAGAAAGGACAAACACAAAAAAAAAACACACAGACTGATCTGTAGCTGATGGTTTTGATCTCGCCTTTAAAAATCAGCAATGCAGAGATATGAGTTTCACTAGAAGTTATCAGAATGACTGCCTCTAAATCTTTAGACAACACCTATTTTAAGTCCCTTACGAAAGTTACCACAGCTTTTTCTCTTTTCTGTCTTCCTTTTAAAAAAAAAAAAATCATGTAGCATATTTTCTCCACATATCTCAAAAAGATCTTAAATTATCTGACTGTTCCCTTCACTAAAGCCCCATAAGTGTTAGTTGAAGTTTATCATAAAGATGTTCTACTTCTAAGGAAGCTGCCGGAGTGGGTGGATGGATGGATGGATGGACAGATGGACTGACATGTATACACACACACACACACACACACACACGCCAACCACACAAATTGCTGCTGGTTTTCTGGGATTCCTTGAGAAAAAAGTGCTATAAAATAAAAGTGTGCCCAAGAGAACAAAAGTTTTAAAAGCCTGAAAATATTTTAAAGGACTATTTAAGCACTAAACCATTAAACTGTGTTACTCCGCCATATTTCATGCTTCCATTAGTTATTTACACACCATCAGAAGCTCACATCAGTTACCTGTGTCTAATATGTGGACTCTGACGTTTGGAGGGGTTGTATTAATTTATCTCAGCAGTGCATAATGAGCTTAAAGGGCTTACCTGCATGTCCCCGGAGGTGCTGGCTTGAGGCGGACATCAGCTTACAGCACACCATTAACACGTAGGCTAGAAAGAGCCAGTGCGACAGCAACACTGACTTAGCACAGACTCTCATCCTGGAGGAAAAGCAGGGCTGGAGTCAGTGAGGGCTGAGGAAGGCCAGGTTCCCTGGCAAGCACCATCCTAGGAAGGCGGGAGAAAGCAGGGGCAGATCCCTGGAGCTGGAATTCCTTTCTCCCAAGAAAACAGAAGACCAATCAAACCTTATTTGCACTGAGCATTAAGTAAATTTTCAATAAAAACCTTTGATAAGTAAGAGTTTTCCGAGTTAGCCCTATGCATCAGTGAGAAGCTAATTTATGAATCCACAAGTTGTTGCTTGAGTTATCCTAATAGAGCATGAGGATTTTATTCTATTTTATACCATGAGATGTAAAAGCAATACACGTAGAGCTAGATCCAAATAAAATACATATGATTTCTGGATCTGAAAGAATCTATGGAGATTTTGCACATGTGGTCCAAGAACTTTCTCCTGGTTTCTCTGACTGTACACTAAGGCTTTCTGGTCTAGAAGACTGGGTTCACAGCTGATTAAACCAATCTCAACTCCTCCTTTGGGGAGGAGCATGGGCAAATACAGGTGAATATAAAATAAATTTAACTTCGTATGATGGACGGTATCAAAACAGTTGCTCAAAGACAATTCAGTTCACATTACGGTTGCAGGGTCTATTCTAAAACAAAAGAGTAAAAAAAGGAAGATATCAAAAACATTATTCCCAGCTGCCTAATTTTCTGCCTTTTTATAACATCATAAGGGAATTAAGTAGATAGAACTTGATTAACTTTGTTTGCTTTTTTTAAATTAACTTTTCAAGCAAAAGTCACTGCATTTGGCATCTGAAATTAGGTTCTTCCTCACACATGCCTCATGGCATCTTACTACCACAATGGATCAAAGAAACCCCTGTTTAATATATGCAAATGTATACACACTTATGGGCCGACAATAAAAACATGGCACCTGAGTTTGGCTTCTTGCCTGAGTCACACTATAGGTGAGACTCCTAAGGAAGGCCTCTAAGGAAGCATCTCCAGCTGCCAGCAACCTAGCAGTGCCTCTACCAAAGTCCCAGTTCCCTGCTCCAGGAAAACACATCAAAGCCTTGGAAGAACTGAATGCCCACACCATACTCCGAGGCACACACATGTTCTGCTGCCAACCTTCTCTCCCCGTGACCTCTCACAATTCAGTCAAATAGATCTTGTTAAAGGGTGTATTGCTTATTGATTTGAGATTTGGTCTGCTTTTTAAGCAGCCAAGACAATCGTCTTTGAAGAACTTGGTGTTAAAGGTAGCAAAAAGCATTGGCTTCCTTTTGCCCTTTTAAACTGTTTCAAAATGGTTTTCAATGTCTATGTTGGGTAATTTGCAATGCAGCAATAGAAAATTAATCCTTCATTTATGTGATGCCTTGAAATTTTCCCTTTTGGGGCCACTAATTATGACAAATTGGAAGCCAGGCTATCTGATCCAGCCTGCAAATGTGTTTTGTTTGATCTGTGCTTTTAAAAAAAAAAAAAAAAAAGTGAATTGGTTGCCAACACATAAAATGTCCAGATTGCACATCAGAATCCAGATTCTCTTGAAAAATCATTCCTGGCATCCCTGGGCTCACATTTCCGCATGGGAGTAACAGGCTGGGGTGGTCACAGCTGCCCCTAGACGGGTCTCCACAGTCCCTCCCAGCAGTCAGTACCTTGGGCCCAACCAGCCCAACTCATTTACATATGGCTATTTGAACTTCTGATCCTTGGGTAAGAGGAATAAGCTTTTGTAACAAATAGATTGATAGCTGATACTGGGATAATAAACTGAAATTTTAGAACATTATGTGTGAGACAGAGTGTTCTATTACAAAAAAACAAAAATCATCAAATACGGGAATTTGAGCCTCTGGACTTCCCCCAAATTATGTGATTGATAATAGCATCTAGAACTCATGTAAGATCCACATATTATTTTCTTTGCCACCTTTCAAGCTGCTTCTAGAGTTTCTGTCCCCTTCACATGCGTACACTGAGGTGGGAGAGATGGAAGGCATGCTTTGAGAAACTAAAGGCCCTTCAAAGCAGAGAGGCTCCATGTTTCTGTGTAAGTTTAGAATGTTAGCAATGTATAAAGCAAATTACCAAACTTAGAAGTTTAAAACAACAATCTATAGCCATACTACCCTCAACCTACCTGATCTCAGAAGCAAAGCAGGGTCGGGCCTAGTTAGTGCTTGGACAGGAGCAGTTTGAAACAACACCAATATATTATCTCATAGTTTCTGTAAGTCAGGAGTCTGGCATGTTCTGGCTGGGTCTTCTGCTCAGAAACTCACAGGCTAAAATCAAGGTGTCAGCTGGGTGTGTCCTCATCTGGAGGCTCAACTGGGGAAGGATCACTTCCAAGTGCCCTCAGGTTGTTGGCCAAAGCCATTTTCTTGGGACTCTCTGTATTCCCTGTATTCTTGCTATCAACCAGGAACTGCTCTCAAGCCCTTCACATCTTTGCCACATGGCCCCTGCATGAGCTCCTTCATGGTTTGAATCTCTTCCTCCAGGAAAGGCTCAGTCTCATTTTAGGGCTTATCTGATTAGGTCAATCCCACCCAGGATAATCTCTCTTTTGATTAACTAAATTCAGTGTATGTGGAACCTTAAAAACACCTGTGAAATCCCTTCATCTATGCCTTACAGGTGTAATTTAATAAAAGATGTGACTCTCATCATAACCACAATGCCACCCACACTCAAAGGAAAGCAATTAAAATATTTAAAATAATATCCCACTGTTGGCAATAATTGAATGAAATATATTTAAATCAAAGAGAAAGGGTTTCACTCGATAAAACCATAAATTGATAGATAATTTGATCATGTGTGTCAAGCATTTACAATCCAACAGATCACTTACAGGATTTAACCCTAAAGAAATAACCAGCAACGTATGGGATTTTTTTTATTGTTTATACTATTGAAAATGATCTGGCCATGCATGGAGGCTCTTGCCTGTAATCCCAGCACACTGGGAGACTAGTGGAAGTATTGCTTGAGGCCAGGAATTCAAGGCAGGAGTGAGCTATGATTGTACCACCACACTCCAGCCTGAGCAAACAGGGAGACCCTGTCTCAAAAAAAGAAGGCAGGAAGGCAGGAAGGCCGGGAGGCAGGAAGGCAGGAAGGGAAAGACAAAAAAAAATGATCCAAATGATCCAAATGTTTAACAGTATGAGACTGGTTAAACAAATTATGACACAGCCATGAGATGGGGATGTTCTTCAGTAATGAAAGTGATATTATAAAATGAAAAAGAAACAAAAGTTTATTTTAAGTATATGAATTCTATGACAGCCTGGGCCTGTTTTGTCTTCAGATCCATTCTTCCCTCTTCCCCTGTATTGAGGGCTGGCGGGCCCTCTAGGCTGCATTTCCCAGGCTCCCAGGTCAGCTGGTTACTGGCTGGGTTCAGTCAAGGAAAGGCAAGAGCTGGAACCCAGAGAATAGGAAAAGGGATAGGCCAGGACATCTCTCCCTGCCTTCTCTGTCTTTGGCAGGATCTGTGGAGTGGCCATTTCTCCACAGGCTCCAGTTCTGCCAGAAGGGCCCACTGTGGTTCTAGCTTCCACTCTAGTTTCCTTCTTCTAGGCACTGCTTCCTCACGGACTAACTGCTTCCATGGTCCCCAGCCAGGGGATGGCAGTGGCTTCCTGTGTATCTTCTGCTCAGTTTCCCTGACTCTCCCATCGTATGTATAACCAGTCTCCTGAATTCACTTCCCACTGGACAAAAATGTGAAGTTGGAGATAATGCATTCCCAAGACATGCAATTTACCCAAGCTCATGGAGCAGCGAAAAAGTCAGCAGAATAGTTTGTTTTTCTGGTTGGATTTCAACAACAAATGCCTTAAATCAAAAGTCTCAAGGGCAGACATTCCAATCCTGGGCAATGATCCCTAATCTATCTTCTTCTTATGTGGACAATTCTATGTAACGAGTTGCTGGGTGAGTAACAATAAGTTCCCAGTCCCTAAAACAAGTATTCACTTAACAGTAGCTCAACAACCACTCCCCCAGAGAAATGCCAGGTCACAGTGGTAGGGGTGGGGCCAAAAAGCTATGCAGCAACAGATTTATATTTCCTCATCTTTTCCCCTACTGAATAAATCAAAGTACTATTTTGCAAACTGAAATAATTTTCATTTCACAGACGAAAGCTAAAATGAAAAGATCAACATTTCCCCAAATTCCCAAAAAGTCTATGTAAAAGCAGGCTTCTAAAAAGGATCATCAACTCCAGGATACTCACTTTTGCTAAATTCTCAATACTTTGTAAAGATATCATGTCCAGGTAAATGTTAAAATAATCTTACCTTGGGGACCTCATAAGATTTGGTTCTAGTCAAACACAATTATTCCAGGATGTATTTCAGAGTGACTCCAAATTCCCATCTGTAGCTAGAACCAATCATTTCTGCAGTTCCAAAAAATTATCATAGCTCAGAAGACCTATGTTAAAAAGGCCAAAAAAAAAGAATCAATTAGCATTTTAATATTAAAATGAAACTAATTTCCAGTAGTAAAATAATGGTTTTTAACCATGACACCTGCAGTTTCAGGCAAGTGGCAGACAGCCAAACATATCCATAGTTGTGAGGTGTCCTAATATTAGGGAGGAAAAGATACAGAATTCTACAGTCATTAACTAGCCACATATTAGTTAACATAATATAGTTTTAAAGAACTTCCTGCAGCAGGAAGGGCATTCAAAATTTAACAAAGGGCCCCAAATCATTTGAAATGGACAAATTTCACTCTCCCATTTCATTGACCCTCAGGCAAAAATGGAAGTTGGAGATAATGCATTCCCAAGACACGCAATTTGCCCAAGCCCATAGGGCAGTGGAAAAGCCAGCAAAAAGATCTGAATTCTTAGATTTGTGTGACATAAGCCTGAAGATGATGCTAGAATATCTACAAGTTTGCTTTTTGAAAGAATGTTAATAGAACACCAAGAGAAAAAGTGTTTCCAATATAATCCACAATATCAAAATATAAAGAACACTTGTGAATACTATAATTGACATTCCCTCAACGCACAAACCTAAAAGGATTTTTCTACTTAGTGAACACATTTGTAAAAGGAGTCAGATGATCCTAAAGCAAAGACATCTTAAGAAAAAAATAGATCATGAAACGATACCATTTGTAATGATGCTAAGTTAAATACATCCCTCCCAGTAGTGGAGATCAGAGAAAAATAATGATATGCATTAATAAATATTCAAGTTGCAAATATAACATAAAAATGATTTTTGAAATGCAGTCTTATTACTTTAGAATCCTGTAGAACCAATTAAGAATCCATCACCAAGCACAACTGAGATTTTTCTCTTGGATAACCCAAAGACAATTCCACAAGTTTGATTAGAGAACACTTTCAGTAATAAATTTAAAGACTCACCACTTTGGGGCTGCATATAGGAGAGTACGGGCCTTGAGTAATTAGTTCAACAAGAGGGAAATGGCTTTAAATAACTGTATAAATATGAGTTGCTCAGAAAAAAAAAAAAAAAAACTTGAAAATGTTCATCTCCCAGATCCTCCAACTTTATTAAGTATGTTTGTCCTTATGTCCACCCAAGGGCATAATGTGACCTTCTGCTATCAGAAAGAACTACACAATATAATTTATCAGAACCCATCATAATGAACTCCCCACATATTGGAAACCAAAATGACCTTTCCTGGCTAATATTTATCTTATTTTCTTCATACAAAAGGAACCACTGGGTATTCTTTTTTCAATTCATTATAAAGATAGATCCATCAGTGGAAAGTAATGCAATCTAATAGTTCTTATGCCAGACAAGAAGCCAGGAGTTTAATTTTAGGCTGAGCAGTAACTCATTCAGTCATATTTCCCAGAGTGTACCTGAGGCACTTACTTGAAAGAATTAACTCTTTCTTGTCATGTCTTAGTCTGTTTTCTGCTGCTATAACAGAACAGAAATTGAGTAATTTACAAAGAAATTTATTTCTCACAGTTCTAGAGGCTGGGAAGTCCAAGGCACAATGGCAATTAAATTTCAACATGAGTTTTGGAGGAGACATTCAAGTCATAACATTCCACCTCTGGCCTCCCAAAACTCATGTTCTTCTCACATATAAAGTGTATTCATTCCATCTCAATAGCCCAAAAGCATCAATTCAAAAGCCCAATGTCCAGAGTTTCATCTAAATCAGATATGAAACTCAAGATTCATCCCACCTCAAATGCCCTCCAGCTGTGAGCCTATAAAATCAAAACAAGTTATCTACTTCCAAAACACAATGATGGAATAGGCATAAAATAGACATTCCCATTCCAAAAGGGAGAAATAGGAAAAGGAAAGAAGTAACTCATTCCCAGTATGTCCAAAACCCAACAGGTAAAACAACATTAAATCTTAAAGCTGGAGAATAATGTCCTTTGGCTCTGTATGTCCTGCATCCTGGACATGCTACAGCAGGAATTAGGTTACCAACACCACGAGCAGCCCTGCCCCTGTGGCTTTGCTGGACCCCATCCACTCAGCAGCTCTCTTGGGTTGGGGTCTTGTGCCTGCAGCTCTCCCAGGCTGGAGTTGTACACTGGCAGCTCTACATTTTGGGAGTCTCTGAGGTAGCCTCACTCCCATGGTTCCACCTAAGGACTGCCCCCTAGTACATGCTCTCTGTGGTGGGTCCTCCCTTGTAACAAGTTGTAACAAGTTTCTGCCAGGACCCCAGACTGTCTGATACATCCTTTGGAATCTATGTGGAGGTGACTGTGGCCCCAAGGCTCACGCACTCTGTACTTCCACAGGGTCAGCACCATGTGGATGCCATCAAGGCATAACACTTGTGAGCTCTGAAGCTCTGGCACTAGCTATACCTGGGTCTGCTTGAGGGGTGCTGCATTGGAATTTGGGGAGAATTCCAAGGCTGCACAGGGTATTGAATGCTGAGGTCCCACAGGTACCCCTCTTGAAATCTTGCCCTCCAGGTGCTAGTTGCCTGAAAGATCTCTGAAATACCATCAGGGTAATTCTCTCATTGTCTTTAACAGCACCTGGCTCCATTCTAGCTGTATCAATCTCTTTAGCAAATGGTTGCCTGACCACACCCTTAGTATTCTCTCCCAAATATGCTGTTTTATTCTTCACGTGTACAGGCAGAGAGTCTTCCAAATCTTTCTGTTCTGCTTCCCCTTTAATTGTAAATTCTGTCTTTAAATAATGTCTCTATTCACTCATTTTACTGTAAGCACCCAAAAGAAGCCATGCAGCACCTTGAACACTTTCCTTTCACATATCTAGATCATTGCTCTTAAATTCCATCTTCTAATGGAATCTTCTAAAACCCTAGTGTATGGACACAATTCAGCCAAATTCTTACCATATTAAAACAAGGATTGTCTTTACTCTGGTTTCCAATACCATGTTTCTCATTTCTGCTTGAGACTTCATCAGAATGGCCCTTACCATCCATATTTCTAACATTCTGATCACAACCTCTTAAGTGATCTCTAAGAAGTCTCACTTTTCCTACAGCTATTCTCTTCTGAGCCCTCACCAGAGCCACCCTTAACATTCCATTCACAGCAAGACAGTTTTTCAGCATTTACTTCAAAACTGTTCCAGCCTCTACCCCCTACCCAACTCCAAAGCTGCTTCCACATTTTCAAATATTTGTTATAGCAATAACCCCACTCTCTGTACCAATTTTTTGCCTTAGTCTGTTTTCTGCTGCTATAACAGAATACCTGAAACTGAAACAGAATACCTTTTACAAAATCTATTTCTCATAGTTCCAGAACTGGGAAGTCTAATATCAAGGTGCCAGCATCTGGTGAGGGCCTTCTTGCTACATTATCCCACGGCAGAAGATGGAAGGGGAAGAGTGCTCAAGAGAGCAAGAAAGGGCTGAACTCGCTTGTATAACAATCCACTCTCACAATAAGGAACACAGCCCCCGAGATAATGTCACTAATCTATTCATGAGGGTGGAGGCCTCATGACCTAATCCACCTCTTAATGATCCTACCTCTTAATACCATCTCAATGACAATTAAATTCCAACATGAGTTTTGGAGGGGACATTTAAACCAATCTGTGTCACTTCTAACCTTCAGTACATTCAAGATCAATAACTTTGTGCATGGCACCAAAAGAAAGCATTTACTTGCAATCATTTTATTCCTCTGTTTTTCCCAACTATAACACAGTCCTTTCTATCACTCTGCTTCAAAAGTCATTTGTCTTTAAAGAGTCTCAGTGTTCTCAATGATGAAAGACATTGCCCATATCTAGACTAAGAATATTTTTTTAGAACATGTCTGGTCATGCTCAGAATGAACTAAAAAGATGGTGGATGCTGGGCTGCATTTTTCATCTTCTGCCTGATGTGTGGGTATTATGTGGAGACAGTCACTGATTTACTACAAAAGAGCAGAGAGCCTATTTATGTCTCCTGGCACCAAGAAACTTTGAGGTTCCGAGGCAGGAGAGACTATTCTTCAGATATTTAATTTATTTCCATGTTACACAAGAAAGAATTCTACCTACACTTGATTTCTTATCAAGGAAAATAGAGAGTCTGTGCCTTCCTCTTCTCTTGATCTACTTGCCTCCATTATTGGTGGGGTGAATTCCCTCAGAGAACTATTCTTTCAGAATACAGTCTGAAGACTGTAGATTCCCTTGTAGATGAGCACTTCACTTGTAGATGAGCACCTTCAGAATACCTCTTCTGTCTACTATACCCACCTCACTCCACTTGAGAATCTGAAGGGCATCACATTTCCCCCATCTTTTCACTCAAAAACTCTGCGATGATGAAATACCAGTTCCTCTTATAACTGAAAGACACACTGACCTTAAACCTGGATCTAACCATGAGGAAAATCAGATGAACTCAAATTTGAGAAACATCCTGCAACATAATTTCTCTGCTTTCTTAAATAGTATCAAGGTCATGAAAGACAAAAAAAAATTTTTTTAAATAAACATGAAAATTGTCTCAAATAAAGGCAAGAAACATGGCAACCAAATGCAACTGTAATCTTACATTGGATCTTGGACCAGGAAGAAAGAGCCACTCTCAGAATGAACTGTATGCCCACACAAAAACAAGGACACATATACGTAGCCATAAAGGACATTATTGAGAAAATCAACAGTATCTGAATATAGCCTGTAGATTGCATTACTGTGTTCTATCAACATTAAATTTCCTGATTTTAATCCTCATACTGTAGTTAAGAAAGAAAATGCCCTTGTTATTAAATACACCTTGAAATATTTAAGAATAAAGAGGAAAATGCTTCCCATTTATTTTCCAATGACTTTAAGAAAACATGGGAGGGAAGAAGGCAAGAGGAAAGAGAGAGAGAAGAGCAGGATAGAGGGAATGAAGAAGAGAGAGGGAATGAATGGATGCAAAAACACATAAGCCAAAGGTAAGCAGCTGGGTGAATCAGGGTACAAGGTATATGGGAATTCTTTGTACTATTCTATGAACTTTTCATTAAATTGGAAATGATACCAAATTAAGGCATTACACACATACTTAAAAGGCTTCAGTTTACAAAATATACTAAAATGATTGAGAGCGTATTGCCAATTCTAAACAATGAGGAGAGTGAAAGTTTGAATGTTCTGGTTGATTCAACTCTCTGAGCATTCACCCAAGCCTCCAGAGAAGGTTTATTTGTTTTTACTTTAAGAACACTTACATAGCGCCTGCCAGGAACCATGCACTTGTTAGTCATTTTAAAATACAAACTCACTTTCAAAGAAGGATTTATTTACATCACGATATGGCATAGGTAGAAGTGGCTTGTCCAAGCTCACTTAGCTAGTAAGTGGCTGAGCCAAGATTCTAATTTATGCTGTCTGGTACCAAGGTACCTACAGTTTCAGTTCTAGTAAAAGCATTTCTAAAAAATGTCAGTCCCTTTTCATGCTTTAGTAAACAGGAGGGAAATAAATCTGTCTTTCTTCAGGACTTGAAGACATTGGTCATCAATCTGACATTAAAAATTCTGTCTGTGGCTGAATTTGTGTAGACAATTGGACTGAATTTGTTAGCAGATGCTGGGATTGTGCCTATGATGGTTTACATTAATGCTGAAATAAATATTGCCTCATCTCTGAAAAGCTAGTGAAAAACAGTGGCACAGGCTTCTGATTTGCTACTGATTTATTAAAGGTTAACTAATGTCATTTCCCAAATTAAGACCAAGTATGCAAGAATTACATACAGCTTGAGTGCCTTCGCCACCATTTTTTTAAGCAGATGGAAAACAGCTGCACTTCTGAATAGAATTCTCTAAAACGTTTCAGTGAAGATATACCAGAGCCAGAACATCATACACGAAGGCTAAATTACTTCAGTTGATTTCTATGAAGGAATTCAGCACCAAAACATTACAGATTTTTGTCTGTGCATCCACTCAAACTCATCTCCTAACATGTTCAAATTCAAAAGCATTTTTGCAACAATACACAGCAAAACAGAATCTGCTTAATAACAAAAACACCCCAAGTGCTACTAAACCACACTGCCCTTTCCCACCTGCCCACTCACCAGGGAAGTCTCCAAGCGCATCTTGCATCACCTCCAGAGTGAGGAGGTTTGGATAATTAGCTATTTCCAGACTCACCATCAGTTCATCTCTGACCTCCCGGGCTGAGATCTACCAGGATAACCTGGTGCCTTCTGTACTCAGCCCCTTGGGTATTGGGGCACTAGTAGGAATAATTTTTTCAGCTAATGATGTAAGAGGTGACTAAAGAGTTTAGACATTGTGGTAAATCATTTTTCCACACTAATTTCCACCCAGACAGAAGATGATGGAAGTGGGAAATGTTTCAGAAATCAGCAATCTGGGTTTGGGGAGTAACCAGAGGGTTTTATGAGTGGAAGGGTAGGGATGGGGGGAGACTATCCCACCAAGTGATGTCTTTCCATTCTCATAATCAATAGAAATGTCAAAGCAGAACTTGCCTACATAAAACCATTCATCATTTCTCCAGACAGAAATGAGGAAAGTTGTTTCCATTTCCAGTTGCTTAAATAACACAATCACATTGAATTGTCTTTAGAAATCTGCAAACAGCTTTTCCACCAAAACATGCACAATGAAATGTAACTTCTCTCTTGACAAATATATCCTGAAATAAGGCAGGTATTAATGATCTTCTTATATTAAAGAGTGTGCTGATGAAAGTAAGTGTACTTAATAGTTTATGTGAATATATTTCAAGCACTGATACATGGCAGAACTTCCGCTGAGCTGTCATTTATAATTATCATATATGCGGAATTACTTTTGTAATTTAGAGAATATTCATTGTCACATGTTAAAGCAGACATGTTTTTCCACCAATATGTGCTATACACCTGACATAAATTGCTTTTTATTGCTTGCTTAAAACATCAGTGAAGAATTTACTACTGAACCATTTTATAACATGCTAAAGCATGTTGTAAATAAGCCATTAAAGACAATAACTGTCTATTAAATACTAAATAATTTTATAAATGGCATTTTAATTTCAAGTGTTACCAATACCATCTCATCTAAATTAGGTGGTAGAGAGTTGTTTTAGAAGAGTGAGAAGCTTGGAGGGGGGTGGATGATGAGAAATCAGTTAATGGGTACAATGTACATTAATCAGGTGATGGATACTCTAAAAGCCCTGCCTTGACCACTACACAGTCTACACATGTAACAAAACTGAACATGTGCCCATAAATATGTACAAAGAAATAAGATTCTTCCCCCATTTTTAAAAAGGGCTCTTCTAGTCACAGATGATTTAAATAAATAGACATGTTATGTTTATCTAAGGTTTACACTCTGTCATTTTAAGAACTGAGAAATTCCTTAAAATCACAGCATCTTCAGGTGAGTGCACTGATACATTCCTTCCTAATGGATATATGGTCAAACCACGCATTTCGTTAATGAGAAAAATTCTAGTCTTCAAGTGATCGTGAAGTAAAAAGTACAAAAGCAATCACTGCTAAGTAATACTGGATAATTGAGATCTGGTATACATAAAACTGAAAACTTAGCTGGCAAGTTACATAAAATAAAATGCGCTCACCAAAATCAGCAGTACCAGCATGGCTCCATAGCTTGTTGTCCAAATGAAATTGCCCAGGTCTGGGGCTGAACAAATGTAAACGGTAATGACAGTTTAGCCATAAATCTCTCAAGGCCCAATTATCCTTACTGCAGAGGGTTTATTTCTTTTAATTAAACCAGTTTTTAATTGGAAATTTTCCTCTCATTTCTCATTTTTCAAATATTCAAAACAGAGTGTCTAAGGATTTTATTTAACATAATCAATAGCCAGCACAAATTCTGGAGACTATCTACAAGTTGCCAAGTAGTTGAATTTTATCTGAAAAGTTTTTACATGATAGGATCTAACTTCTACATAAAAAATATTTGTAAACATTAACTAATGGGTCTTCTAATACTATCATCATTACTATGGGCAGGTGGGAGTCTATTTACTTATAACCAGAACATAAAGTTCTTGAGGGGAGGATAATGTCTTATTTCTCTTCTACCCCAACTGCTAGTATAATACCTTGCATACCGTGGAAATTAAATATGTTTTGTTAATAAATGAATAAATGTAAGCCCCCCGTTTCACTCCCAAATGAATGGACATTTAACCTCTATGCTTCCCAAATTCCTCATCTGTAAACAAATAGAGTTTAACTGGATGACCTCCAAGGTGCCTTCCAGTTGTAACAATAACTCGCAGACCATTTCAGGAAAAGTACAGTGTAGGCCGGGCGCGGTGGCTCAAGCCTGTAATCCCAGCACTTTGGGAGGCCGAGACGGGCGGATCACGAGGTCAGGAGATCGAGACCATCCTGGCTAACACGGTGAAACCCCGTCTCTACTAAAATACAAAAAAACTAGCCGGGCGAGGTGGCGGGCGCCTGTAGTCCCAGCTACTCGGGAGGCTGAGGCAGGAGAATGGCGTAAACCCGGGAGGCGGAGCTTGCAGTGAGCTGAGATCTGGCCACTGCACTCCAGACCGGGCGATAGAGCGAGACTCTGCCTCAAAAAAAAAAAAAGAAAAGGAAAAGTACAGTGTGATTTAGCTACTGTTAACAAACAGCTCACAGATCTATATAAAGAGTAAATTCAGCCATGAGTGGATTACATGGCAAGACAAAGCCCATCGCAGACAATATTGGCCATTCTAATCTATTAGTGGGATAAAGGCTTCTTAAAAGCTTAATCTAAACCTGTATTACAGGTCAACCTTAATATCATCTTTTGTTTGACAATGGTGCCCTCCTGTGGGCAAAACAAGGAAATATTTTGACCATGTTAACATGTTAACTGGTTTACAATATGAATGTTTTTATTATAATTACACCTTTAAATTTTTAATAAAGCCATATTTATAAATAAAATGCAAACTATCCTTAAACATAAGATATAATTTAAATAACACTATCACACTAAATAGTATTACCAAAAGAAAAAGTTAAATCAAAATATACTAACAGCTTCTAAATGAAATGGTAATTATTTCTATGGAATACTGCACATAATAAACGCAGGCTTAATGGGATTCAGTATTTGTTGGTTCTTCCCGTTACTTTTTTTTTGAGACAGAGTCTCACTCTGTCACCCAGGCTGGAGTACAGTGGTACAATCAGGAGTCACTGTGTCCTTCATCTCTGGGACTCATGTGATCCTCCCACCTCAGCTTCCCAGGTAGCTGGGATGATAGGCGCACATCCCCATGCCTGGTTCATTTTTTGTATTCTTAGTAGAGACGGGGTTTTGCCATGTTGCCCAGGCTGGTCTCAAACTCCTGGGCTCAAGCGATCCTCCTGCCTCGGCCTCCCGAAGTACTGGCCTGAGCCACCACGCCTGGCCCTGTTACTTCTATAACACAAGTCTATGCTACGAACTATCAAAGGTCCTAAGCTATTTAAAGATGTTCAAACACCCAGCCTGTGTGTACTGAAAGCAGACTCAGCACTGGCATTATACTGGGACATGCTGGGGGAAATTAAGAAGACTGATTCTTGTCAATTCAAGACAAATCTAACTGGAAAAGACAAAACACACAAGGAGCAGCCAACAGACTAGGCCATTCAATATTTTGCAGTGTGTTTTAGCATAATGAAAACAAAGACTTTAACCATGTGGAAAAGGGTAAGATCACTGGGGACTGCTGTAATCCAGGAAACCTTCCTGGAAGAGGCAAAGGCACAGAACAGTAAAAGAAAAGATGGAAAAAAGTAAAGAGAAGTTTGAGGGTGTTTTTGGGTTTTTTTGGGGTTTTTTTGAGACAGAGTTTCGCTCTTGTTTGCCCAGGCTGGAGTGCAATGGCATGGTCTCTGCTCACTGCAACATCCACCTCCCAGGTTCAAGCAATTCTCCTGACTCATCCACCCAAGTAGCTGGGATTACAGGTGCGCACCACCATGCTGGGCTAATTTTTGTGGGGTTTTTGTTTTGTTTTTGTTTTTGAGATGGAGTCTCACTATCTCCCAGGCTAGAGTGCAGTGGCACAATCTCGGCTCACTGCAACCTCCGCCTCCCAGGTTCAAGCAATTTTCCTGCCTCAGCCTCCCAAGTAGCTGGGATTACAGGCACCCCTCACCACGCCTGGCTAATTTTTGTATTTTTAGTAGAGGAAGGGTTTCACCATGTTGGCCAGGCTGGTCTCAAACTCCTGACCTCAGGTGATCTGCCTGCCTCGGCCTCCAAAAGTGCTGGGATTACAGGCGTGAGCCACCACTCCCAGACTTAATTTTTGTACTTTTAGTAGAGACGAGGTTTCACCATGTTGGCCAGGCTGGTTGCAAACTCCTGACCTCAAGTGATCCACCCACCTCGGCCTCCCAAAGTGCTCACAGGATTACAAGTGTGAGCCACCGTGCCCAGCTGTTTTTGGTTTTGTTTGTTGTTCTTTTTGACGGAAAAGGTCTATATATGTGTGTGGGTTTGTTTTGTTTTGTTTCTATTTGATTAGGTGGGGGGAGGGGAAGAGCCACTAAAGGCTCTACTCATGTAGAGAAGAGGAGAGGAGCTACAGTGGGGAGGGGAATTAGCTATCCACAGGGAAGTTAGAAGAGCCAGCACAGCCTCCATGCTCTATTTCTGCATTCAGTGGGTCACCTCTGCATGATTCATTCAACGAGAATTTTTTTTTTTATCAACTCTCTGTGCCAGAGCCTGTGCTGGGTACCGGACACTGAGGGTAGACAAGGTCCCCAGTGTCCTGGAGCTTGCATTATAGCGTCGGGAGACAAACAGGTAAACAAGCATAAATAAGGTAACTGTGGACTGAGAGAAGCATTACAGAGAAAACAAAAGTGAACAATGTGATAGAGACTAGCTGAACTCGGAGGAAAAGAGGTTAGCTACTTGGACTGGGTGTTCAGGGATGGCCTGGCCTCACTGAGAAGGTGACTGTGACATCATGGTGAATTACATAATGTGACCTTCCAAGGGAAGCATATTCCAGGTAAAGAGACAGCACAAAAGGCCTGAAGCTAAAATAAGCTTGGTGTGTTCAGGAGCGGAGAGGTAGCTAGGGCGGCCAGAGGGGAGTAAGCAAGGCAAAGAGAGGTAGGAGGTAATGTTAGGTAGCAGGTGACAGAGAGGCATCTGGGGACAGACCAGGCAGAAGCTTGTAGGCTATAGTGTACCATTAGAATTTTATTCCAAATGTGGTATGAGAGTTTTAAGCAGGAGAGAAACAGGAGATAGTTTAGGTTTTCACAAGAGCCGTCCAGCTGCTGGGTAGAGAATGTCCTGATGTGGGGGCAGGATCAGAAACAAGGAGTCTACTGCAGCCATCCAAGCAAGAGATGGTGATAGCTTGGAGCAGGGTGGTGACAACAGAGCCCAAGAAAAACTGATCATCCAAGGCCAAACGTAGCACCAAGCACACAACAGGTTCTCAATAAATCTGTGAATGAATGAGTGCTTAAGTGAGTCAGTGAGCAAAACATTATTATCAGTCTTGCAATATGCCATTGGTTTTTTACCTCTCTCTCTAGAGCTGGTGTCTGTCTCATGGGTAAATACAACAAATACTGACACAGATGGCCTGAAGAGAAGAAAAAGTGGCAAAACACCTTATTGACTGTTTGTTCGCAGACTAAGGTTTTGACGAGAAGTACAAGGGAATGAATTTGGCCAGCTATCTGGAGAGTAGGGTACCAATGAAGCCCAGGCCTCTAAAAGGGGTCCTCTCACATCCCCGCTGGGAAACTCAGACACTCCATGTGGGAGCAAACTACCATATGGGAGCAAACTACCAAACTACCTATAAGGTCCAAGTTTCAATAATACTAGTTTTTATCTTATGGACACTGTATTTCATACAATCTGTCGTTTTTGTTTTGATTTGTTTTGATTAAGACAAAGTCTCAGTCTGTCACCCAGGCTGGAGTGTAGTGGCATGATCTCAGCTCACTGCAACCTCCACCTCCCAGTTTTAAGTGATTCTCCTGCCTCAGCCTCCTGGGTAGCTGGGACTACAGGCACACACCACCATGCCTGGCTAATTTTTGTATTTTAGTAGAGATGGGGTTTTGTCATGTTAGCCAGGCTGGTCTCGAACTCATGACCTCAAGTGATCCTCCCGCCTTGGCCTCCCAAAGTGCTGGGATTACAGGCGTGAGCCACCACGCCTGGCCTAATCTACTGTTTTTTACTCTTCACTTTGGCTACTAGGAAGCTGAGAGCCAAATTTATAGTTCATCTTCAGTAAGTGAACAGGACCTTTCGCCATGCCTTTTATATGCTAATCTTATGCTTAATTTTGCACATCCTTATTTTTGCCCAGGCTCGGTGGCTCATGCCTATAATCCCAGCACTTTGGGAAGCCGAGGAGGGCAGATCACCTGAGGTCAGGAGTTCGAGACCAGCCTGACCAACACGGTGAAACCCAGTCTCTACTAAAAACACAAAAATTGGGCAGGCATGGTGGTGCATGCCTGTAATCCCAGCTACCTGGGAGGCTGAGGCAGAAGAATTGCTTGAACCCAGGAGGCAGAGGTTGCAGTGAGCTGAGATCATGTCATTGCACTCCATTCTGGGCAACAAGAGCAAAACTCCGTCTCACCAAAAAAAAAAGAAAAAAAAACTTATTTTTCCCTTTATCTCTCATTTCAATGTTATTCTTAAAGGCGCTCTCAAATCTGTTTTGATGAAGACATACACAAATGAATATATCAACAAGACACCATACACTATAACAGGTCCAAAGTTCAGATTGTCCTAAGAGTCTCTTCATTGACTCTCCTTTTCTCTACCCATCCTACTTGCCAGAACAAAACTCAAAATTTCCCCCGTGACATGGTTACCTCAGGTGAAAGCGTTCTTTCCAAATGAAAACTGTTACCCAGACTGTACATCAAAGGAAGTCCCAGGCAACAGATCACACCAGGATTCATTGACCGGTTTCCTGGTAGATAGCAAGGTTGTGAGGGAATGGGACAAAGGACTGGTCAGGTTTGGTTTAAGGTAAATAGGAATGGGAGGAAAAAGGTCCAGGACATGTGGCACAGGGAAGTGAGTGCAGTCAGGAGAGCTGAAGAAGGACAAGGTGAAAGGTGGGTGAGATGGGAAGGGACCCCAAGGAGACACATTTTACAGCTTGAGCAAAGGTCAGTCTTGATCAGCAGTGATTCAGAACCATCGCTTCATCTGAAATTAAAATCTACATGTTATGTGTGATCCAAGAATCCGGAAAAGTTCACAGACCCTAGAAAATATTGAAAGGCATATCTGATTGTTTTGCCCTCGTGTTTAAGTCAAGGGAAGAGAATCAAAGAATCTGCTATGATAATGATTTAGTGTATGTGGGCCAGGCCCTGTGGCTCGTGCCTATAATCCCAGCACTTTGGGAGGCCAAGGTGGGCGGATCACCTGAGGTTAGGAGACCAGCCTGGCCAACATAGTGAAAACCCATCTCTACTAAAAACACAAAATTAGCCAGGCAGAGTGGCATGCGCCTATAGTCCCAGCTACTAGGGAAGCCAAGGCAGGAGAATGGCTTGAACCTGGGAGGCGGAGGTTGCAGCAAGCCGAGATCGTGCCACTGCACTCAAACCTGGGTGACAGAATGAGACTCCATCTCAAGAAAATAAAAAATAATTTAGCAGATGTGTACTCTGGATCGAATACTGGACCAATCAAGCACTTTATATTCCATCTTGTTGAATCCTTAGAATAACCCTCTAAGGAAGTCTGTTTTGTTTTGTTTACATCTCCGTTTAACAGCGGAGAAAATAAGTAAGTCCACTTACTTACCCAAGTATACAATATAGGTGGTAAACTCAGGATTCCAAACTAGGCTGGGAGATTCCACTACCTGGGAAGAAAAGGTAGTGTCGACCAGAAAAAAGCTTGAGAAAACAAGAGGGGGAATTGAAGTAGGTAATAAGTGGTCAGCCAAGACCTTCTGAAGACTGAAGTTTGACACTACAGAAAGCCCAACTCAGAATATTTCTCGGGTTGAGGATGCAGTTGTTAAAGACGGAGTCTTCCCAACACTAGCCGTAGTTGTGTAAGAAATACATCACATAAATTTCAGCCACATATCTACTTTTCCATGTGTAAACTTTATGAAATAAATGAAATACCTTTAAAATATTTCCAATGAAAATTTAGCATCCAAACTGAGAGGCTAAGTGTAAAATACACACCAAATCTTAAAGCCTTAGTAGAAAAAAGAACTACCTCATTAATACTTTTAATATTCCATGTAGAAATATTATTTTAGATATAGCCAGCTAAATAAAATATAATATGAAAATTAAGCATAAAATTCAGGCACACTGGTATAACCAAAAGTGGTTTTCCACAGACAAAAATATACCCTGGATTTTTTTTTCTTCATTTCAAAAAAAAAGTTTTTGGCATTCACAGAAGGCTTCTTAAACTTCTTCCATGGTTTGACATCATTGATTCAGATAAAGGCCTAGGAAGCCATTCCTCTTATTCAGGATCTAAAAAAGCAGCAGCTCACATTTATAATGTATTACAACTAGAACCTGAGGCCTAAGAAATTTCTATGTCGAGTCCACAGTTTCAAACACAAATTTACTCATCAAGGCTTTGTTCGGGCATCAGGGAAACATCCTGGCAGCAAGTATGCCTCTATAAGGAAATATTGGGTCGCGATCTCATAACTCCAACACACAGGAGATGCACCACACACTTTAGGAGACTTCTAAAGCAGAAAAACACAAGAGATTAGGGAGAATGACCTCTCTTCCTAGTTTATGCCTTCAAGGTATTAAATGTACTATTCATCCCCAAAAGAAGAAATGCATATAAAAACTAAGACCACCATAATATGCAGTGTAACATAAAAATTAATATCTGGAATGCAAATTTATTTTTACCACCTAAAAGACATTTAAGCTTTAATTAAAATAATAGGCCAGGCATGGTAGCTCACACCTGTAATCCCAGCACTTTTAGAGGCTGAAGTGGGTGGACTGCCTGAGCTCAGGAGTTCAAGACCAACCTGGGCAACATGGCAAAACCCCGTCTCTACAAAACACACACACACACACACACAAAATTAGCTGGGTGTAGTGGTATATACCTGTAATCCAAGGTTCTGGGGAGGCTGAGACATGAGAATCACTTGAACCTGGAAGGCAGAGTTTGCAGTAAGCCAAGATTGCGCCACTGCACTTCAGCCTGGGTGACAGAGCGAGACTCTCTCTTAATAATAATAATAATAATAATAATAATAGAAGTGCCTGGAAACCATTAATTCCAAAGTACCTTTGGTAACCGGGGCCAGAAGGAACAGAAGCAATATAATTCCAATATTATCCAGCTTTTCCCAGCCTTCCTGCCACAGGGTCTTTGCACATGGCAGTCCTTCTGTTCAGAGCCAAACACATTGTTCTCTCCTCCACTAAGTTAACTCCTACTCATCCTTCATATCTCAGGGCAAATATTACCACCTCAGAGAAGCACTCTACTCATTAGCTAAAATCCCAAATTTTAATCTTTTCTTCTTGGTACTCTCTAGAACTGCATTGTTATACTCACATGAGAACTCCCTATCAGACTGGAGCTCTGTGAGGTCAAAGATCAGGCCTCTTCTCTTAGCATTGCTTCTCATCTGTAGCCCTTTAACAGAGCAAGTACAAAGCACTCAACAAATACTTGTTGAATCAATGAATGAATTTGAAAACATAATCAGGCTATCTCATTTCCTTTACCTAATAAATTTGGTTTTTCAATCACAGTTGCCACCTTGCAGTGAAATTTTTAACCAAAGATACTTTCCTAGACATTGACCTAATTCACAACTACTGCTTTCACTAAGGAACATCCCCAGCCCCCATCAAACCTTCTAAGAAAGGCAGGGCAGCATGGTTTATTATGTAGTTCAGCCACCCAAGGCTAATTCAAGCCAAGCCAAGGGAAGTTTCCTCTTCCTGCAACTTAGAATTGAGATTGAAAAACAGCTAATCATTCTAGAATTAGCTGCCAAGGGAGGAATATATAAATTTAGGAGGTATGGGGTGGCCAGCTTTCCCTCATCCATGCAGGGGGTACAAAGAAAGCCAGACTTCACAGAGACAGGAGTGACACAGATGCACACAAAGCAGAAATGAGACTAGAAGAGGATGATCCAGGTCCCTGAAGGTCATTCTATTTTTAGTTCCAAGACTTTCCTTGGCCTGCCTTTGTGCCTTCCCTTGAATTCCTCAAGAACTCCTATAGCTATTTCACTCAAAAAAAAAAAAAAAAAAAAAAATTCTCATCTTTGCTTGGCCTCACTGGAGTTCTGTGTTGATCTAAATAGAATTAGCCCATTTCATAGATAGGAAGAAATGAGCCCCCAGAAATTACCTTCCCAAAGTTACAGAACTAATTAGTTGTAGAGCGGGGCTTTATACCCAAGCCTTCTGAGACAAGGGAAACTCTGTCTATGCTACCCAATTAGTAGCTACTAACCACACGTGACTATTTACATTTAAATTTAACTAAGTCAAATTTAAAATCAAGTTCATCAGTTCCAGGAACCTTATATCAAGTGCTCCATAGCTCCATAGGGTAATATTGTCATATTGGGCAGTACAGTTCTAGAACATCTATTTCTACTATTGCAGAAAGTTACATTGAATAGCACTAGATTCTTGAAGGATAAGCCCTCTCTAGTTGTAAAATCTGAAACAAGCCGCAAAAGCTGAATTTGGCTGATACCAAACACAGTGGAACACACTGGAATGAGGGCAGATCTTGCCACCCCAAGGCTTGGATTCTTGTCCTCACTCTTTCCATCCTTTCAGTGGGCAAATCATTAGACCTCTCTGAACCTCAAGCTCTTCATCTGAAAATGGATTTGGAAATAACTACCTGGGTCACTCCAATGTTCAAATGAGGCATGGTACAGTGAAGGGCTCTGTAAATTGCACTTATACTAACAATAGTTGTTATCATTAATAATAGCAGCAGCTAACATCATTTTTAGAGCCTATATAAGAACTCTGCTATAAGAACTTTCAATGCATTAACTCATTTAATCCCCTCTAATGTACTTTGAGGCAGTTGCCATCAGTATCCCCACTTTACAAAGAAGGATATTTGGAGGCAGAGAGGTGATGTGATCTGTCCAAGGTCAGCTACCACGTGGCAAAGCTTGAATCTGAATCCAGGTTCCAAAGTCTGCCCTCTTAACCATCTGGCAACTCTGTCCTTCTAAGATGTCAAAGCGGGTATTCCACAATCAATGCATTCACTCCTCCCTCTCTTTTACCCATACCACCATTTTCTTTCAGTTAATACTTATTCACTTTTTTTTTTTTTTTTTTTTTTTTTTTTTTTTTTTGAGACAGGATCTTATTCTGTTGTTCAGGCTGGAGTGCAGTGGCATGATCATGGTTCACTGCAGCCTTGAACTTCCAGGACCAAGTGATCCTCCATCTCAACTCCCAGAATAGCTGGGACTACAGGCACATGCTACTATGCCTGAAAATTTTTGTATTTTTTGTAAGACAGGGTTTCACCATGTTTCCCAGGCTACTCTCAAATTCCTGGGCTCAAGCAATCCACATACCACAGGCTCCCAAAGTACTAGGATTACAGATGTGAGCCACTGTGTCCAGCCTCATTCCCATTTTGTATGCATACTCTAGTTACAACCTTGTCTTTTGGTCTTTCTCTTTTAACGTGTTTCCCTTATATGGTATGTATTTTTGTATACGGGTATGAGAAACAACCAGAACCTTACCGGACATGAAAACACTTGACATCCAAACAAGAAGCAGACCTGTTCACCCTACAACATTATGCAAAGTAGCAATCAGCAAACAGATCCTGCTTGAGAAAACCTGACAAACCAAGTTAGTAAAATCACTTTCCAAAGTATTTTCAATCTAATAAGTAATTTCAGACATCATTGGTTCTCCCCATCAATGGCCATTTCTATAATAGATGAAAGGAACTGAAAAAAAAAAAATCAGGGACAAGACTCTGGAGAGCGTCCCAGCACCCTCCCTCTTCTTGTTAACATTTATCTGTCCTGTAACAATGGCAGGCACAGTACTAGCCAATGCTTTTACTCAACCAATGTCTTCCTAGCATCTCTTAGTAGTCAGATGCTGGATCAAAGGGTCACCCACCTACCTAGAAAACAGGAGCTTCAGCACAAGTTATAAAGCAACTGCCAACCTCGAGAATGGGATTCTGAACCTGGGATCCTTGCACAGAATCAGGGGTCCATAAACTGGGATGAGAAAAAAAATGACATCTTAATATTTATGAGCCTCTATTTGAAATTCATCTGTTCCTTCAATTATGTCAGCAACAAGCCACATGGGTATTTAGCAGTTCCTATGACTTGGCCACAAATAGAAATCATAGGTATTTTCAAATCTCATTAAAGTTTATCAGCAAGACCTCAAAATGTGTGTCCATCAACAACCTCATAATCATACGCAGTTAATGGGCTTGCTTGAAGATCATGTTGTTAAATGAATACAGAAGCACACATATTCTATATCATACATGTTTTAATGTTTTGATCACTACATTTCCATATAATGGTTTCCTTTGAAATCCAATGAATTTTGTTTAATGTGGGGTTTTTAAACTTTCATTTTAGGTTCAGAGGTGTATGCACAGGTTTGTTAGATAGGTAGATTGTGTGTCACAGAAGTTTGGTGTACATATTATTTCGTCACCCTGTTTTATGTTTTAAAAACATTATTATGAGACAGGATCCACTGGCTTCACCAAACTTCCAAAGGGACCGATGGCACAGAAAAGGTTCAGGAATCTCTATCCTTGGAGGTGACAAAACCATACCTTTGATGTGCAACATCACAGCTGCCTCCTCCCTCTTTCCTCCTTCCCATCCCATGTGAGCCTAACCTATAACCCATCAATTCTTCCAGAAGTTGGAAAGAAAACTGACAGATGATGCAATGACTTCTGTATAAGGCATACACCAGTCACAAAAGCACCAGAAAACTATTGCAGAATGGTTTTTAGAAGGTTAAAAAAAAAAAAAAAAAAACAATTTGCCATGTATAGAAAGCTCCACTGTTTCAAGTGCCTCTTGCAACCACTATCCTATAATGTATTCCAACTTGCTAGTGTAGAAATGGCCTCATTATCCCCACAGAGGTCCTTCAGAAAGCCTATTTCAAAGCAAGCACCTCTGAAAGTGAGCCCACAATCTAAAAGCCTGTGCTATAAATACGCATGCCCTGGGAAGGCAACAGCAAGCTTGATTCCATGATTGCATCTTTAAGAAGGAAACCGGGAGAGCCATAGGCCAGAGAGTTGCTCAGTAAACAGCTGTGAGAAAAAGGAGATGACGTTTCTAAGATATTTAGGATGACGGGTGTCAGAAGTCCAAAGACAAAGAGATCTTTGTCACTGTGAAAGATAAAATACGTAAGCATGCAAATAATAGTAAAGAGGTTCATAAAAGTTTCCCAATTTATATTGCAAGTATCTATGCAGGCTATGACAAAGGACAGGCAACAATGAAGTAAAATTACCAATACAAATGGGGTCTTAGGGTAGGTTTTCCCCAAAGCAGAGCCTCGGACAAGGACTTAATGCAAGAATGCATGATCAAGGTTGCTGATGTGAGCAACGGAAGCTGGATACCACCAGGGGCTCCCAAGAAGGATAGAGATGCTTCCGGAATCATCCACCAAAAGACAGGAGGTGAGGCCATTTATTTATCAACTCCTCACTTCTGCTGACTCAGAGGCATTAACTTCCAGGTTAATGGCAGTTATCTCATGGGCTACTTTTGCTGGTCCACCAGTGCACTGAGGAATGCCCAGTGAGGAAGCTGGCAAGAGAATTGGCAAATGCTAGGGATAGGAACTGGCCTTGCAGCTGTGGCCAAAATCAGTGGAGGCTGAAGAGATGTGACACACGATAACACAGGTGGCTGCTAACCATAACCAAATGTGGAACGTAAGCTTTTTACCTCTATAGCAGCTCCCCCTGCATTAAATTTTAAAATCCATCCCCTCTCCAAATATTTTTGAGCCCCAACTATGTGCTACACACTGCCTGCAGACCCTGGGACACCACAATGACCAAGCCAGGCAAGGTATCTGCTTTATTTATTTATTTATTGAGACAGAGTCTTGCTCTGTCACCCAGGCTGGAGTGCAGTGGTGCAATCTCGGCTCACTGCAACCTCCACCTCCCGCCTCCTGGGATAAAGCATTTCTCCTACCTCAGCCTCCCGAGTAGCTGGGACTACAGGCATGTGCCAGTATGCCTGGTTACTTTTTTGTATTTTAGTAGAGACGGGATTTCACCATGCTGGCCAGGATGGTCTCTATCTCCTGACCTCATGATCCGCCCGCCTCGGCCTCCCAAAGTATTTGGATTACAGGTGTGAGCCACTGCACCCGGCCAGTCTCTGCTTTCATACTCCTTATATTCATAAAAAAGTAATATGTCAGATATTGATTTTAAAAGTAGATCAAAGAAAGAGTGATGAGGAAAGGGAAGATAATTTAGCAAGGGGAGTCAGGGATTGTCATTTTCAGCTGGAGCCTGAATGACGAGGAGGAGACAGACCAGAGACATGTGGAAGAAAAGCATTTAAGCAGGGGGAACCGCATGTTCAAAGGCCCTGAGGTGTACAGATCACTAGTCAGTGCAATCTCCCACAAGGTGGGGAGAAGGGAACATCTGTTATAACCAGGAGTTCTCATTGGTCAGGGGATAAACCTACCATGGAAATTTGTTTTCAGATGGTGATGAGATCTGTACAAGAAACTAGGTCCTCTCCTGGAGCAGGCTTCCAAGCAAGCCAAAGCTTTTGTTGCTTTCTTTGTTTCTTGCTAAATTGCCATCCATGGATCACTGAACTTGAAGTTTCACTGTGCTAACTGGGCCTAAACTGAAGTGAAAATCCCAAACTCCCTGAGTCCCAGGGTATTTGGGAAGGAAAAAGCAAAAGTAAACAATAAAGTACATTCACATCTGAGGAAGAGGAGGAGCAAGTGGGAATGCATAGACATGAAGTAAAATAATGTTGTATGTACACAGCAGGTCAGATGTGCAAGTAGGATGTGGAGTAGATATTCTTCAAAGGAACAAGTGTCCTTCCTCAAAATGGCAAAGCTGGCACTGCCTCTCTGTCCCTTGTTCACGTCCTGGGCGATGATACATTGATTGGCGTAACAGAAAATCAGGTATTGATTTCACATGTCCCTCCCTGGGCATTAGAATTGAAGATCTTGCCAGCTGACTGCTCCTTAATTTCAATTATTTGGGGTCTTTTAACCTTGAGGGACTCAGTATGCAAATAATAAGAGCTGCTATGAGACAGCTTTTATTTAGCACTAACGATGTACCAAATACTATGCTGAAAACTTGTTTACATTAGTTCATTTGAATCTTGCAACAGCCTTCTGAGACAGGGACTCCCTAAGAGACAGAGAGATTAATAATTTGGGAAAGGTTGCAAAGCTGATAAGTCGGGAAGCTGGGATTTAAACCTGTGAGGGTCTGGCTCCAGAGTCCTTCTCTTAACAACAGCTCTAGGGCTTTGTTAAATCGGTGTCAACCAGAGAGTGGACTTTCCATGACGCTGGTGCTTTAAAGGTGCTGCCTTTAAAACCTGCCTGTATATAGACAGCACCCTTTATAATTTACAAAACTCACTGTCATTTGCACCTGGCATGGCGGCTTACTCCTGTAATCTCAGCACTTTGGCAGGCCAGGGCAGGTGGATCACCTGAGCACAGGAGTTTGAGAACAGCCTGGGCAACATGGAGAAACTCCATCTCTTTCAGAAATACAAAATATTAGCTGGGCATGGTGGCGCATACCTGTGGTCTCAGTTACTTGGGAGGCTGAGGTGGGAGAATCACTTGAGCCTAGGAGGTGGAGGCTGCAGTGAGCTGAGATTGCACCACTGCACTCCAACCTGGGTGACAAGAGTGAAACCCTGTCTCAAAAAAAAAAAAAAAAAAAAGCCAGGTGTCGGAGGAGAGAAAGAACTCATTGCTGTCTAAAAACCAGTTTCCACAGTACATCACACCCAGCATGAAAAGGTTTCAATAAAGTGATTTTGGCCAAGAGGGAGGGAAGCAAAAAAGCAAGGGAGAGAAGATTTAGAGAAATTGATGCTCCGCTAATATCCAAAGTAGCCAAAGAAATTAATGCTCATTGTCCAAAGAGAAGGTGGAGGCAAAGATATGCACCAACTGTCATTCTCAGTAGAATAGCTTTCTTTCTAGCCAGCTCTTTAAAGTCATCTGCTTTGGAGAATGCCTCGATCCTCATATGAAAACTCTTCAGCTGCTGATACAAGTGTCAGGAAGGCAAAAGGCTAGAATGAGCTGAGCCCTGCAGAAAATGCAAAGAGCTACAAAAGGGCTATTTCTGTTACGCTCAGGGCAAGGAGAACAACAGGACGACATAGGTCTGCCGCCTGGAGAGGGTGGTGTGATACTAACAGTGACAGCAAGTGCAATTACTCAGCCTCCAGTCTGCATCTGTGTTCCCTCAAGATAGAGGAGATGCTTTCCATAGAGGGGAGAGGGGACACTGTTTCAGGGAATTGAGATCCAAAATAAGGTGCCACGATTGTCAGAGTGCCTGCCCTCTCTAAATAAGTCTGAGGCTCCTGGCCCTGATGAATTAAAGCCCAGGCTACTCGTGGCATGAAGTCTGAAGTAGCCACAACATCGGTGGTAAACTCTGAAGAATTCAGGAGAATAGAAGATGTACCAGCAAATAAAAGGAATAAAATACAAGTTGTGCCAATCATATGTCAGTAAGCATCATGCCAATCCCAGACAGACTTCTGTAATGCATTATTAACAAGGGGGACAGGGCGAACACTCAATGCAGCAATGATTACTTGGAATCAGCATGGATTCGCTAAAAATAATTCATATCAGGCAAAGCTCATTCCATTTTTTTCATACTCACTGAAGCTGGTGATCAAGAGATTACTATGGTTATAAAATCTGGAATTCAGCAAGGCATTTTGACTAACTTTTCCATATAACTCCAATGCAAAAATATTTTAAAATGTAGACTGGACGTAATGAAAATAGGTAGACTAAATAACTCTGTAAAAGTACTGATTAACTATATCTATATCAATTTAAAATGTCCCTTTTGGGGACTCCCTAAGAGAAAGAGAGGTTAATAATTTGGGAAAGGTTGCAAAGCTGAGAAGGAGGGAAGCTGGGATGTAAACCTGTGGGGGTCTGGCTCCAGAGTCCTTCTCTTAACAGCAGCTCTAGGGCTTTGTTAAATCAGCCCTATCTCTAGTGAGAAGCCACTAGGCTCTATTCAGAGCCTGTCCTATTCACTTTCCTATCAATAACTTGGACGGAGATTTTGCCATCATTCCACTAAATTTGGGAATGACCTGAAGCTAAGAAGGGAAACAACTACTCTAAAAAATGAGAAGCAAAACTGAAAAAAAAAAAATCCATCAAGGTGACTGATTCCCTGAAAGTAAGACGGAATTCTCCAGAGGTAAATGCAAAACATTAAGCATGAGTTTAAAACTGTAAGTGGACAAACAGTGGAGAGAAGAAACACTGCTCTCCGCATGGAAAAGGACTGCACATAAAGGTCTCGATGGTAAATTCGAGATGAGTAAGTCATACAATATGGCTGTTAAAAACATTCATCTTATGTTTCATTAACAAAAGTATACTACTCAAAACTAGAGAAGGGATAGTTCAGTTACACTCTGAAGTAGTTGGCCAGAATCAACAAAATCCTATTTTTAGTTCCATTTAATAAGCATGGCAACAATCCAGGCTTCATTCAGCATCCATGGCCCAGATGGTCAAAGAGCCAGACCAGCCCCATCTGACAGTGCTTCCCACCACAACGATAGTGACTCTATCTCCAATGCAGTAGTCACTACCCACATCTACCTACTGAGCTCTTGATATGTAACTAGTGTAGCTGGGGAACTGAATTTTTAGTTTTGTTTAATTCTAATTCATTTAAATTTATGTATCTGCTTGTAACTTGGGGCTACCAAGTCGGGCTGCATAGCTCTAGACAACGCCATATGCCAAATGGTAGAAGTAACTCAAAGGATAGCAAACCCAAACAAAAAAAAGGGATTTGGGGACAAAATGACAACAGAATTTAGTATCTGAAGTTCTGTCTTGTGGAAAAGGAATTAGAAATATTGTTCGCAACCCATCGGGCAGAATTAGGACTTAGAGAAATTACAGCAAGATAATATCCATGGCGCTGAAGAAGTAACTGGTTAACAGTGACAACAATGTCAATTCTACGAGAGCAGGACCTGTCGTCACCATACTCACCACCTAGCACCTAGCACAGTGCCTGGCACCGAAAAGGCCCTCAGTAAATATGTCTACTGAATGAGTGAATGGTTTAATCAACCCATGAAATAGGAAACTGTCCAAATGGAACATAATTAACTCAAAAGACTATGAATTGCCCCTCTCCCCAATCTGGAGGAGCCCCAACGAGCTGGCTGACAACTTGCTAGGGATACTGTGGAAGATCCAGGCTCCACCAAAAGGTAGCTGGACTAAATGGCCTTTAAGTGCTCTCCAGATCTGCTAAAAGCCTTTTGCCTCTACTATCAGATGGAACTGGGTTCAAATCCTGACATGGAATTCACATGACTGTGTTTCTTATCTAATGCATAATAGATTACATGCACTTAGTGACTTCAAGTAATACACATTTTTATCTCACAGTTTCTTTGAGTCGGAAGTCTGGGCATGGCTTATCTAGATGCTCCGTTCAGGGTCTCAAGAAGCTGCACTCAAGGTACCAGGAAGGCCTGAGTTCTCACCGGGAGGCTTGGGGGAGGAAGACTTCCATACTCATATGGTTGTCAGCAGTATTCAGTCCTTCATCCTTGTGGCTGTAGGACTGAGAGCTTCAGGGATTTTTGCTGGCTCTAAGCCAGAGGTTAAACTGTTCCTGAAGGTCACTTGCAGTCTTTTACCACATGGACATCCCCAAAACACACATTCCCTTCTTCAAGCCATCACAGAGTCTCTAGAGCAAGCCAGCTAGCAAGGCAGAGTTTTATATAACATAATCATAGAAGTGACATGCTATCATCTTTGCTGTATTCTATTGGTTAGAAGCAAGTCAGGTTCCACCCATCTCAAGGAGAGGCAATTATACAAATGTGAAAACACTAAGATGTGGGGATCATAGGGGCCCACCCTGGTATCTGTCTGTGATAGTAACCTTAGCAAGTCACTTAACACACTCCAGCTTCTCATCTATAAAAATGAGGCCACTAATAGTACAGTGGAATCATGATAGGCACTCATAATATGCAAACTCACTTTAGGATGTAACCAGTCAGGTCTGTCTCCACAATAGCATTGAAACCTCACAACAACAGATATAGTAAGATAGATTTAGGTTAAAGAGGCTTAAGACTAAAAGAGAGGCAAGCCAACCCTTTAAGCCAGAGATATACTTAAGAATTCTCAAGCCATCATCCACTCTATAGAACTGTGATAGTTAGAAGCAGAATTCATTCAACATTCATTTATTCAACAAATTTGAATGCCCAGACTTCTGCACGTAGACATTCCCTTTGTTCCTTCCTGTGGACTAGCTCAGCAATTCTCAAACTTTAGGACTAAGAATTCTTCTACAGGGTTGTACACAAAAATATTTTATGGGATTTTGCAGGGAGTTATTCTGACTATATACAATTTTTCTTTTGCATAGTTCAGGACCAGATCTCATGTGCAATCAGATTCCATTATACCAACCTCATAGGTTTGTTCTAATAAAACATCAATAAAAGATTAACACAATGCTTGGTACTTAATTAAGTGCTTGATAATTATCAACTCCTACCTCCTGTTAAACTACTAAGCATGTAAAAAAGATATGATAGATTTTGCCTGAAATATTAGTTCATTTTAATTTTGCATTCTCCAAAAAAGGGTCAAACTTTGGATTTTTCTTTTCTGCTGAATTTATATTTCAATAACTGTAGCCCCAAAACATGTTAAGGGTACTGCTCACATTCAAACAGCTCGCTGCTGAAAGCAAAGACACTGCTGACGTTTGGGAGGAGAGCAATTATGCCAAGCCAATCGATAAAATGACCTGTAAAGATTAATCCTCCATAATCCATTTTTTTCCTATAAAAGGCTGCATTTGGAGACTTAACAGCTTTCCCCTATGTTTCTATCATCTTCTCATAAGACAAAGACAAAACATCAACCACAGAAAGGTGCTGTCCAATTAGAATCAAATGTTCTTTTCCAAGAGATTTACATTCCCTGTGTATTTTGTTGGAAGGGACACTAACGAAGACTTATGTGTTAAGCACTCTGCTCAACAAGATCCCATGCTAGCTCATTTATGCCTCACACACCCCAGGTGATGGGTATGATCAACTCAGACAGAGAAACAGAAGCTGTGAGAGAGGTTAAATGATTTGCTCAAAGCCACACAAATCCCCCAAACTAATCATTTGTTCAACAAATATTTGAGTCTTCTATGGGCTGGACACCACCAGCCACTGCATGGCTTATACCTAAATCAGAGAACGAATCAAGAAGAGAGACACAAAAATACAAGTTCACCTGTAACCTTGAGTTAGCAGGGAGGGGATAAGGAGGGAAGACTGCTTAATTTGAGTCGGTATGTCAGAAAAGGTGAAACAAAAATAAAACGCCACAAACCTTCCTAGGGAGGGTGTGCGTATGTTTGGGTGTGTGTCAGCCAGTGGGGCTGCCTGGGCTCAAAGCTCTTATTAGTGGTAATATGTTTCCGACCCACACAGAGGGCTCCAGTGCCCAGATCATCAGCCCAAGCACTGGGAAATCATTTCAATTCTCCACACCTCACCTCCAAAGCATCACTCCCCTCATAAGCCCCCTCGGATCAATGCTTCATCCTCTGCATTCCAGTAAATCACTGATCCTTCTCCTTCATTCTTTGGGTCTGAGCTCACAGAATATTTCCCATACTTTCATTCTGTTTTTCACCTGACATCACCCCCCACTCATTGGGAGAGTCCTTCTGTTATTTTCCCCATTGTCTATATCCCACTTTCCAGGACATGAAAGAGGAACCCACTCCTAGAGGGGAGTATGAGCCAGTTTTGTTTTCCTACACCTGCCGGGGCCCCTTTAATCATGAAACCACAGGGAAGACCTGAAAACCGAAATCCCCCTTCCAGTTTTACCAGTCTCATCTAATCTGGGTCTTTGTATTTGCTTGCAGAATAGTACATCAAAAGAAAGATTGGGGGGAAGGGGAAATAGCCATGATTAAAAGACTGCTGCAGCTCAAGGACAGAACCAAAATGTTAGATGCCTGACTTCACTACTGGCCGCTAATTAAATGCAAAACAGGAGCATTAATTTGAAATGGGACGAGCAACACTATATTGAGTTTTTATTTTTTGATGCAAAATGAGCACCCCCGCCCCCCGCCACTTGGCTCCTTCCCCAATCCTGCCGTGTTTTCGAAGTGTTGGGGACCAGATGATCAAGCGAGCGGCATGCCGTTAATCAAGTCTTACTCATCTGTGTGTGCCGCTGCATTCAAAGAGAATTAATAACGGGCTTAGCTGAGAACCGGGAGGACCAAGGTGCTGCTGGCTCCTGTTCAAGTGCTCCCAGATTCGTGGCTGTTCTTTTAAAGCCTCAAGAGATCAAACTCAGTTTTACTTCTGTGATACCTTGAAAATTGCAAAGCCCCAAGAATACCCTGTCTGGGACTCCAGGAAACCACTGGAGAGCAACAAAGTCGAAAGAAAAAAACCTGAGTTTTCTAGTAGTTTCCTCTAGGTGGATGTTAATAAAAAGTAAGATATAGATTTTACTCTAAGGTTCAAGTGTTTACCCAGGTTCCTGAATAGAGGGTGGCTGCTGGAATAGGGGTTACCGAAGGTGATAAGGGGGAGGAATCCTGCCCCAAAATATTTCCCCAATTGGGTTACACTATTAGAGATCAATTCTTTGGGGTTATTTAGGAAATGTCTGTCCTAGAGGAATAACATGCAAAGACTTTAAGCTGCTAATTCATTTAAACTGCCCTAATTACTTATATGAATAACCACCAAAATAAATAATGAATGCAATGGCCGCTTCTACCTAATGAAAACTTCCTGTGTCAAAACACTGCGCTGTGTGCTGTACCTGTGTCTTCCATCTAATCCTCACTTGTTATTTTCTTCCTTTTACAGAGGATACCTGAAAGAGCTAACATTATTTGCCCAGGGTTGCACAGATAGTTAGGACTCAAGCCAAGATTTAAATCCAGGAGACTGACTGCAGAGCCAGTTTTCTAAAGGCCACCCAGTTCCATCTCCTTGTATACCCGGTGGCTGGGCGGAGTTGCAAAATAAAGCTGGTCATCAGGGAACAGAAAGGAGGGCATGGAGGAGGTGGCACCGCCAGCTAGGGCAGCAAAGTGCCCAAGAAGAAGGGGAAAGATGTGATGGAAGGGGCAGGGAAAGGCTGCCAAAGACAAAATGTGTTTTATTTAGCAGAATGGTTAAAAGCAGAGCCTTTGAAGCCGGACCACCTGGGTTCCAATTGGAGTTCAAGTCGTGAGCTGCTGGTATTCAATTTACAGTGCTGTTTGTTCCTTGCTTGCCCTCTCTCCAGCATGCAGTCCTACAGAATGAGAACCATTTGGAGAAATTATTTGTTACTAATCTGATCAACGTCTGAAAGACAGTCTCAATTAGAGACAGAGAGAAAGAAATTCCAGTTCTAGAACTCACGAGGTATGACCCTGGTAAAATGCCTTATTCTATGCCTCAGTTTCCTCACCTATAAAATGAGGACAAGAATCCTACCCATCCCAATTGAGTGTGTTAATATAGCTAAAGGATTTTAAATAGTGCTTGGCATAAAATAAGTGCTATATATGTGGTAGCTGTGTTTTCTTTTAATTATCAGTTCTGGCAAGAAGTAGTCCTGAGTCCAACAGTCTGAAAAAAACAAGGATGTGCAACAAAAATGAGTGCTTACATCTGCCAAAAACATGTATGAGAATGTTCACAGCAGCTTTACTCATAGCAGCCAAAACCTAGGGGAAAAAAATAGATGTTCAACACCAGAATAAAGTAGCCTATTCTTACAATGAAATACTACGCAACAATGAAGAAGAACTATTACAGGTAACAGCAGACATAGCATTGGGCAAAATCTTAGGGAATGATATAAATTGTATATTTCCATTTATAAGAAGGTGTCAAAGAGAAAAAACTAAGTTCTACTGGTAGTGGTGTGTATGACTAGGAGGGTTACAAAGGACCCATCTGGGTGCTGGAAATTCTGCATCCTATCCAAGTTGTGGTTTCATGGGTGCATACTTATGTGAACATTCACTAAGCTCTAGTAATAAGATTTGGACACTTTATTGTAAATTGCGCCTCAATTTTTTCAATTAGCAAAAGGTATTAAATCAGTATATGTGATGTGACCTTACGTGTAAAGTTAGTAACTAAGAGTTTTAAAGTTTATTTAATTTGAGATGCATTAGTGATGCATTTCATCAATTAAGCCAGAACATCAAATTCATTATTAAGATGAGACCAAATATGTCTATTTCAATAAGCATATTTAATAAATAATGCAGTAAAAAAGCCATGGAAGTGGTGTGCAAATGAAGGAAGTCTGGACTTCACTAGACTATGGAGAAGGGAGCACACAGTCCTTTATTCCAGCAGGGATCAACAAACTTTGTCCATGGGCCAAATCCAGCCCACTGCATGGTTTTGTACACCCTGTAAACTGAGAATCGTTTTGACCTTCCCAAATGGTTGGGAAAAAAAGAATAGTATTTATTGATACGTGAAAGTTAAATAAAATTCAAATTTCAGTACTCATAAAATGTTATTAGAACATGGTCATGCAACATTCATTTACATACCGTCCCAGGCTTTTTCCCCACTTCGGCAGAGTTGAGTAGCTATAACAGAGTTCATGTGGCCACAAAATAGAAATATTTACTACACAGCCATTTATAGAAAAAGTTTGTCAAGCCCTGCTGCTCAAGTAGATACGTTTCATCATTGTCACTGATGCAGTCCCATAAAGTCACCTCCCTGTTCTAATTGTTTCTTACTAAGAGGCTATTCTCAAATACCCACCATGATTAACTCCTTGGCTCCAAATTCTGAAGCCCAGTGAGTGTCCAAGCTCTGAGTTCTTAGGACAAGCTCTGGCCCAGTGGCAACTAGAACACTATTACAAGATCTTTGCCAAAAAAAGACAATAAAATTTCAAACTATCACAAGCAAACATTATGACTTAGTCTCTTGTATCACATTGAAAAAGTGTCCTTTTTTCTGGAATTTTTACTGTGCCCTCAAATTAGTTCTTGCTTTAAAACCAACCAACTGTAGAGTCCTCTTCTATGCTTTCAAGTCATTACTACATCTTTAAAGTAGAAACATTTAGGGCCCTTGTTAAAAATGTACAGATAGAAAATAATTGGGGTGCTAATTAGGTGATAAGAAAGTTTAACTCTCAAAATGGTGATGGAAGATGAATTTTCCCACCTCTGAACTTTCAATAGGCTTTTTTCCTCCACATGGGAATATCCTTCCTCCTGTCTCCATTGTAGCTAAATCTCCCTTACTAAACTTCACTGGATACGAAATCCATATTAGAATTAATAACCATACCCAGCCCATCACTTTGTGCAAAACGGGCACTTAAGATACATATGATGTGAAGAAAAATTTATAAGAGAAATTTCTGTCTCCATTCAATAAATATTGAATTGACCAAGATATGCTGAATATATCTGCTCATCTCCTTAGACTTTAAGTGACTATTTTCTATCTGCAAAAGCAATAACTATTTTGATAGACAAGTTCAAAACCTACCAGTGTGAATGTGTACTTTTGAAAATAGGATAAATACCTTGCAATTGTGAGAAATTCTTTCTTGTGGAATGCTGTTTAAGAAAAGTTGTGAGGTTCCCACTGACTCCATCTAATGTTAATCATTTATGAAATAATGTGGTTCAGAGTTCAGCAATTGAAGTCATTTCAGGCAGTAAATATACATTTCCTGTCAAAACATATCAAATGGATAAGACTTTAACTTATTTGAGAATAAGTTGTAAATCACTTCAATATTGGCAATGTGGAGGAATCTCTGATGGCTTTTAATAGCCTTGACAGTTTTCCTGTTCTTGCCCCCAAACCACTGAGTACCCCCATTTGATCCTTTCCCAAAATGACCCTCAGTATCTATCCCTCCAATTCCAAATCTGTTGTGTGGTTTCCTTTTCCATTACTCAGATTTTACAGAACTCAAGTTAGGTCTACACATAACTTGAAGCACTCTGGATTTACAGATTATTACCTCATTAAAACTAAGGTCCCTACTTCATTTATCACTGCATTCTGCCTATATCATTTCACCCCACATGTAACAATGCCCTAGAAAATAAAAGCTTTGATACAAAATTTTGTTCTTTTTGCAAAAATTAAGCCCAGTGGTAGAACGGTCAAGGCAAGTACTTCGGCACCACAGAATCACCAGGACCTCAAGCAGCTTCTTTCTGTTCCGTCTTTTTCCCTTCTGCCTCTTATCCTCAAGGTCACTTCACAGGCCAAAATAGCTGTTGGAGAACAAACTATTACATCACATTCCAGGACTTAGAAAGGAGGAAGATCCAGAAAGGGCTCTACCCCTGGATTTTGGAAGACTCACCAGAAATAACCATCCAAAACTTCTACATACATCTCCTATGGCTATCCTGGTGCAAGAGAGTCTGTAAAACATAGTCCTGATTCTGTACAGCCTGTGTTTTACTAGAAATCAGGGTTCCATCACTAAGGAAGGGGAAAGAATAGAGGTGATGTACGCAGCTAGCATCTCTTCCACCCTGTATTGCATATATCCATTTTGTATAGATGGACCACCAACAATTAAATAATTGAAAGAAATGTAGAAATGTCTCCAGCACAGGCCCTTTCATCACCTAAGGGAACCTTCCAGAAGATTCCACTTCAACGTCTTGGAGGGCAACTTTCACTACTAGTGAGGAACCACTGATGTACTTCTTCTCAAATTGGACATGGGGGTGTATTTCATACTTCCTCATCAGGTTAATGTAATGACAGATTTCAGATATAAACAGCACCTCAACTGCACTTACTATGAGACTGTGGTGGTTCTATGGTTTGAGTTTTTACGGCTTTTTAAAATCTCACAGGTGTTCCTACCTCATCCAAACCCAAGAGCAGAATCAAGAGACCTCTGCCCCTGTGTGTCAGTGTGGAACAGACTGAAAGTTACCAGGAACAATGGTATTTACCTAGGACTGAGTGGGAAGGTAGAAACCTAAGCTCTGAATTCAACACTTCTGAGATTTCACTGACACCCAGTTTATGGAAGATCAGGACAAGTTGGTAGACAGCAACGTGGCTTCTGGCAGATCTTCAGGAATAGTGATAATGTGCATTTATACAATGAGCTGTAGTTTTCAAAGCATTTTCGCATAGTCATCAATTGGAAACTCCCACCAGTACTTTATAGCAGGCCAGATCATTGTAGCTTTGAGTAGATTAGGGATTTATTACTCAAGGTTTTCTCTTATGAGACAACATTTGAGACTTAAATGATGAGAGGAAGCCAAACACACACACATACACACACACACACACACACACGACACACATTTCACATTCCAGGGAAAGGAAATCAGGTACAGTGCCACTGAACAAGTAAGGAACACATTCGCTGCATGGTAAGAAATGAGAGATGGTCAGTGTGATTACCTCAGAGGAAGGGGGAGAGGTCGCAAATGACAATGGAGAAAAAATCAGCGCACTGGCAACCGTCATCTTCTGATCCTACTTCTAATATAACTTTTGCTTGTCCTACCACCAGATAGATTTTCAACATGGGAATCTTATCCATTTACTGCCTCTGTCATCCTCACTCAATCTACTTCTAAAAATGTCTTTCAAGAAACGAAAAAGAAGCTGTTGTTTTCATTGCAAGCTATGTCCAATTTTAAAATATATACAAAATTCCTAAATTCTAAAACTTCATTTGATTTTTTGTTTTTCCTCCAGACAGGGTCTTGTTCTGTCACCCAAGCGGGAATGCACTGGTGCAGTCATAGGTCACTGCAGCCTTAACCTCCTTGGTTCAAGCAATCCTCCCATCTCAGTCACCTAAGTAGCTGGCACTACATGCATGCATCTAACCATGCCTGCTTAATTTTTGTATTTTTTTGTACAGACAGGGTTTCACCATGTTGCCCAGATTGGTCTTGAACTCCTGGGCTCAAGAAATCTGCCCGCTTTGGCCTCCCAAAGTGCTGGGATCACAGGCGTGAGCCACCATGCCCAGGCTCTTCCATTTGCTTTAAAACCAGGTTTTCTACAAACTTTCTGTAACCAGCACTTTCAAATTGTAATTCACTTTGTGTGTTTTTAAAATACCATGTACACAGACATATACAGGATCCTGTTTCCTGTATACCAAGAGTAAACCTTCAAAATATCCCTCTGACAAACGAAATTCCAAACCCCTGCCATAGGATTCACGCTCAGTAGGCCTTCAATTTTGTCAACTTCCCTGCAACTTCCCCGGTCCACTGCTTCAACCAGTTAGTTAGGAAAAACAGTTTTAAAAAAACATCTTGGCATCCATCAACCAGCATTTTCAAGGGCAAGAAAACAGCAACGCCCAAGGAGCTGTCTGAGGTGCTTAAGGTTAATGGCTGTATTTACATAGCTATCAATTCACTTTACAAAGAACTGCCCGAGTAGGACTGTGCAACTCCATCAGGCGGCCCCCGTCAGGACAGAGCAGACAGGAGTCTCTAAACGAGGAAAATGCCTGATAAATCTTAATGACATCGTCTTGTTTTCATTCACTTACTTATCACCTTATTTTCAGGTCAAGAGTCTTGAGCCCCTGAATGAACAAAATAGACTACACTTCCATTTCTCCACGAGTCACTCTCTAAAACTTTTTGCAATTGTAGTAAATTACAATGGCCTTACCATTTATGATGATGCATACCTTGCACCAGCGCTGTCCAATCGGGCAGCCACTACACATACATGGCTATTTAAGTTTAAAGCTAAATTAACTACAATTAAAGAAAATTTAAAATTTGCTTCTTGAGTCACATTAACCACATTTCGAATACTCAAAAGTGACATGTAGCTTAGTGGCTCTCACGGTGAACAGCAAGAAGTTTGGAACATTTCCATCATCACAGGGAAGTTCTACTGAAACATACAGGAATTTGTAAGATTCTACTAACAGATTTTATTGATAATGTCTAGGGCCTGACCTGTTCTGGAGTTAACATATCTTAATTTCAAGGGAACATAATGATAAGAGACTTTCTGCAGTCCCCACATTTTCCAGATGCATTCCCAAGCCACTGGTACACTGGTGTTTTTAATGCTCTAAAACACACCCTCTGACCAGGCAATTACACTTCTACCCTAGAAAAATGCAAACACGTGGGTACCAAGAGACTGTAATTATGAGAAGGCTTTAAACAGTAAACACTGCATCTCAGTTAACACCATATATGACTTTGTTCAAGAATGATATCATCATATTCTCTATAGCAGAAAAAAATGGGAAAAATCTGAATGCCCGTCTGTAGGGAAACAGCTAAATAAAATGCAGTACATTCATAGTGGAACACTATATGGCAGTTAAAGGAATGAGTGAGAGCTATGTATGTATAAACGTGGATAATCTCCAAGATACCAGTAAGCAAAAAAATACAAACTATAGAATCAGATGTATAAAATGACACTACTTAAGTGAAAAAATTCACACACAAAACTGTATATTTAGTAACCATACATACTAATATAAATAGCAAAGTTTAATATTTTTTGATATTTTCACATTATACTTTTTAAATAAAGTTAAATGCCAAATATGCTTCCTATTTCTGTTGATTAGTTGGCATTGATACAAATCAACTTCAGATGATAAGAGAGAATCTACCAGGTCTTCATCAGTCCATTCTTCCTCCTCAGGTTTGGATTTCTTTGAAATGTAATGTATATTAAATATTTTAAATATGTGCAGAAGGCTATAACCCAAACACTTCATAGTATCTGAGAAGGGAGAGACAGAAATGGGTTGTAGAGAGAGTTAGAGGTGATTTTACTTTTCTCTAATTTTTTTTTTTTTTTTTTTACAACTTGTGTATTCCCTGCAGGGGTTCTACAAAGTCCCTATGACCCTGTATTATGACCAGTGGCATCACTATCCCCTACAATGCAGCCTGAGTAGCTGTAATAACACTAACCAGCCATTCCTAGCCAACAGACAGTACCATCCACACATGCCATGTTCTACAGTAAATCAAAGACCATGGTTTTCTAAAAGTAGATATTGTTCTTTAAAAAAAAAAATTAGGACAATTTTGTTGTTTGGATGCTTCTGCTGTTTAGTCTTCCATAGAAGCCATCTCCAGCAGGGCCTTCGTCTGCCACTCAACTTGGAAACCTCATCTTCTAACTGTCTGGGGTTGAGTGCTGGGGAAACAAAGGCCAAAAGGGTCAGCAGCCACGGAGGAGAACAGTAGCATCTTGACAGTTGGGCAGAGATGACCAACGTGAAAACCTGCCAAGGGGACAACAGTGACTGATGGGTCCCAAGGAAATGTTAGTACAAACCTACTCACAAGCAACACCCTGCTGCCCGCAAGAGGGGATCACAGTTCCACAAACCAGCTATGTAATTAAAACACAGCTCTGGAGACGAAGGAGGTTAAATGACTCTGACCCAGTCCATCCGCTCCACTTGCTGGTTGCCAATTCTAACCTTCCTGCCAACACCCACACATTTCTATAACTCAGATTATCTCCAAAATATTTCACAAACTTCCAATTTTTTTAAACGAGTGAAGGAGAAAAAAAAGCAAGCTCTTTACATGTAAGTTTTCTTATTCAAAGGGACTTCAGTTTGCAAAGTTTTAATTTTTTTAGACAGTGCAAGACAAAGTAAAATCCACTGAAAGCTTTTCATTTAAGCAAACACAGAAGATAATTTATTCCTCCAAGTGGCAAGAGAAAGCAATAAGCCAGGCATCTGTCCAAAAACTTTCCATACCCCCTCAAGTCCTATAACTCTGTCTACAACTCCATCTTCTGGTCCTGACTAAATCTTCAGTTATTCCCAGAACGGATGAAATCTTAAATCCACATCAGCTTTTAACATCTGCTGAGTCTTAACTACACAGGAACAAAAACGAAATTCCTGATGTCACCTGCCGATAGGATTACAATTTAAATCAGATCAAAACTACATGGAAATTGAAGCCATGTTTTTTCTTAGTCCAGTGTAGACATCAGTCGGATGACGGAAGTTGGCAATAGGCTGGTTACATGCTACGCACAGCAAACCTGCCTCAACATTCATTTAAACAACTAGGCAATTATTATTTTAAAAGGCCTCAAGTACAGAAAACACATCTTATGCTCTAAAAGAAATGTCAAGACATTATCAAAATCAGTTTCTCAGACACAATACTGATCCAATGAACATTTAATTTGTACTTTTGTTTCAGTAATTTAAATCAACCTTCTGAATCACACTATTTAGATAAGCTTAAATGAGAAATGAGAAACTCTTAACCTAATCAAAACCTATTTTATAAAATTTCTGTATTAAAATATTTAAACTCTGAAAAATGTATTGTCTAAGAAAGTGTTATACAAAGTGTGATCCAAAACTTGGAAGCACCTCATGGGAGCCTGCTGGAAATAGAAATTCACAGGCCCCATCCCAGAATTACTGAATCACAAACTCTGGAGATGAGGCCAGGGAATCTGTTTTAACAAGCCTTCCAGGTGCTCCAGCACTGGTCTAAAGGATAATATTAGGAATATCAAGAATACTGGAATTTGGGGACTGGTATACCAAACAAGATTGATCATGTAAAATCAATTTTTAAAATCCAACAAAATTCAGATTTTGCAGAGGACAAAAAAAATTGCAATCAGCATAAACCCTATATTCATCTCTCTTCTTTCCTTCTAAGTAAATGAGGATCATGAAACGTACATACGGATATAGTCAATTGCTTGTAAGTTCATGTCTATTTATGCTGTGGTTCAGAAATATTTGCACATCAAACCAGAATCTGAGTTTACACTTGGGATCCTGAGTCTTTTGTAAATGTGAAAAGAGCAAATTTGGAATCAAAATGTCTTGAAGAAACAGTTTTCTAGGAATCTTGCCAGTCCTTTTTCTCAGGATGACCTTAACTTTCAGTCTTGAGGAATGTTTTCCTTTCCTGATTAATACTTCACAGGATGATTAGTCTATTTTGTACATGTGTACATCAGGACAAGCCGGCTCGTGACTTTTCCCCTACTATTGAGAACACCAGAGCTTGGTGCTCCATTGTAAAAGGGTTAACTAACATGCTAGGCCAGTATCAACGGCAGAGCTTACTGGCACTGTCCGCTCCCCTGACTCACCTATGAGGAACATGGTTCTAACCACTGCCATTTTCCTTTAAAATAACAAAGAAACCTGGAAAATAAACTACACACATCTGACTCAGGATTCCATGAGGCCCAGCCCTCTCACTCCCCTTCCCCATACAGACTTATTTCTGGGTCTTTAGAATCAAATTAGAACACCCTGTCAGACACATATTTGTGCAAACTTAATTTCAAGTGTATTTAAATGTCTTCACATCTTGCTATTGCTCATCACATCAAGCAGAGCCGCTTCCACTGTGTAATCACAATAATGAATAAACATGGGGTGCTTAGAAAGGACTGAGGCACCACAAAACTGATCAATTGTTAATTCTATAAAGTGACTAAACATGCCTTCCTTTGCAATAACTCCATCAAGCTGTGTTTTGGGTGGGAAGGATGCCCATGTCCTCTGCCTACTGTCTCTGTAAAGCAAAAATGCAATCATCGGTCAGATCCTACCTAAGGCTTATCTTAATCTTGATTATTTCCTCATATTGTCTCAACTCACACTCCCTCCCAACCCCAATGAGAAGCAAAAATTGTAATGGCATTTAAAAAACCATGGGCTGCATAATTATTAATTGCCAAAGGATTCGAGGCAGCACTAATATTAACAGCCTAACTAGCCACAGTGTGTATTTATTGCCTGTTTTTATTTTGATAAAATACCAATTTCACAATGAGCATCTGACCCACAGGAACTCCAAATCTCAATCAAATTCCTTTGTGTGTCAGGATGAGGACAGTTAGAGCATCTTAGGGTAAACACGTTTGTTATTTACCTCTTCTCCCCAACCATGCCTGGGCCATATGCATGAGGAGTTTGGCCAACCTTTCTTGAGTTCAAAGAATGAATAATCTACTAAGAGTTTTGTCCCTGGACCACACTGCTTGGGTTCAAACTGCGTCTCTGCCACAGACTACCAGTGTGGCTTCCACCCTGCGTGCTTCATTTTTCTCATGCAAAGAAGGGAGATGATGATTGTGTCTACCTTGTAGGACTTCAGGAGGATTAAATCAGATAGCACAAAAATATTCTTAGTATAATAAAATGGCACAGTCACCATGGAAAACCAGTATGGTGGTATCTCAAAAAATTAAACACAGAATTATCATCCAATCCAGCAACTCCACTTCTGGGTACAGACTCAAAAGAACTAAGGCAGAACTAAAAGCATCTTGAATAGATATTTGTATGCCCATGTTCATAGCAGCATAATGTGCAATAGCCAAAAGGTGGGAAAAAAACAAATGTCCATTGAAGGTCACATAAAAAATAAAGTGTGGGCTATATATGCAATGGATTATTCAGCCTTACAAATGAAATTCTGACACGTGCTACAACATGGATGAAACTTGAAGACGTTATGCTAAGTGAGATAAGACAGACACAAAAGAATAATGTGTCTCCATTTATATAAGGTCCTAGAGGAGTGAAAATCAGAGAGACAGGAAGTAGAAAGGTGGCCGTCAGGAACTAGAAGGGGGAACGGGAAATTCGTGTTTTATGGGTACAGAGTTCAGTTTTGCACCATGAAAAGGGTTCTGTGGATGGAATGGGCGATGGTAGCTTAACAGGGTGAATGTACTTAATGCCACTGAAATGTACACTTAAAAATGGTTAAAATGATAAATTTTATGTTTTTTACCCAAACTAAAACAAAAATGCTTAGTACAGGACCCCGCAACATCCTTACTCAACAAATGATAACTATTGTTACTATTATAATTTTTTTAAAGTTCCACAAGGCAAATATTTCACAAACATTCTCTAATGTAAAAATGGCCAGCATCTGGAGAAAGCTCTCATGAAAGAGACACTTGCTAAGTAAGGTTCAATTCCATTTAAACATCTCCTCACCCACTCCCCACTGCCTCTCTCACCCCCACTAGTAGGTATTCCTTGACCTTAATGGGGATGTTTAAATGTTAACCAATGAGTTTTCTAAATCTTCTCAGCTGCATATCAGCACCTAAGCTTTGAGGTTGGGGAAATTCCGCATACAAGGAGAATGAGATTGGTACCAAGGGGCAAACTCACAGCCATCCTCCAGCTTGCTTAATGGAGTTCCGTGCTTCTGAGCAGACCTAGAGTCTGCAAAGAGCAGGACAGAGTGCAAAGAAGATGTGAGTTTTTTATCCTGGGAGGACTGAGTCCATAGTAACCAATTTTATGGCTCTTTTGATTTGTGTCCATGGATATCTGTGTGCGTGCGTGTGTGTGAGTGTGTGCTGAGAAGGAATTAATCCAAAAATATAGATGAAGAAAGCTGCATCTCTGATGTGAAGCCGAGTTGCATAATCAGTTCTGAAGGCAGAGAAAAGGTAACAGATGTTTACATTACAATCTGGCTCCTACTGGAAGAGCTGCCAAATGATTTAAATAGTAACAAAGATTACTATTCCAGTAATTTGTTGCCCCCAACGATACATACAGAGAAGAATTCACCCCAGTAATTTTTTCTTTTGATGGCCTTAATTAAACATTGCACTGTACAAAATATTTATGGCTTTCAAACTACTTAAAAATATTAAACTAGACACCATTTTAAAAGGTTGAATTGTAGGACTTACTCCATTACTGACATATGAAACTTGATGTCTGGTAAACAGGATGCATTACAAAGAAAATCAAAATCTCTTTTAACTTTTGGATGTTTGATGACTAATATTAAGATAAATTTTTAGGTAGAATAGCATATAGCCATGAAAAAGAATGACATATAGCTCTCTTCACTGATTTGTCATCTTTACTGGAATCACTCCAGAGCACATCTGGGTCTCATGTAAAATGATCACCACAACGTAGGTCTCCACAGGCAATGAATGTTGGCCTCCTTCCCTAGCCAGAGGTTCACCAGAAGCCCTCTAATGGGCCTTTGCTGAGTAAACAAAGCAGGACACAGATCATATGATGTATGAACCCCCGTATTCAAAATTGTCAGGTCTAAGCCGGGCACAGTGGCTCATGCCTGTAATCCTAGTACTTCGGGACGTGGAGGCAGCCGGATTACTTGAGGTCAGGAGTTCAAGACCAGCCTAGTCAACATGGTGAAACCCCGTCTCTACTAAAATACAAAATTAGCCAGGCATGGTGGCGCACGCTTGTACTCCCAGTTACTCAGGAGGCTGAGGCAGAATTGCTTGAACCCAGAAGGAAGAGGTTGCAGTGAGCTGAGATCACGCCACTACACTCCAGCCTGGGCGACAGAGACTCTGTCTCAAAATAAATAAATAAAAGAAAACAAAATAAATCAGGTCTAAATATATGTGGATGAAAGCAGCAGGAGGGATTTGGAAATAGGTTTACCAAAGTTTAAAAAGGAATTGCCTCTGGGTGGCAAAATTGGGTAGGTTTTTTTTTTTAACTTTCCTTTTATATTTTCTGCAATATTTGAATTTTTCTACCCCAGGTATGTACTACTTTTATAAATTAAGAAAAGAAATTTTCAAAACAGAAGCCTAGGGTGATGAAAAGAATTGTGGCCTATGCATCAAAATACTTGGGTTCCCTGACAGAAATAAAGAGCTGCAGACATTGGATAAGATATTTTTTACTACTCTGAACCTTAAAAGTTTCATTAGAGCAGATTTTCTCAACCACAGCATTCCTGACATTTTGAATCAAATAATTCTTTGCGGCCAGGCATGGTGGCTCACGCCTGTAATCCAAGCACCTTGGGAGGCTGAAATGGGTGCATCACCTGAGGTCAGAAGTTTGAGACCAGCCTGGCCAACATGGTGAAACCCCATCTCTACAAAAATACAAAAATTAGCCGGGCATGGTGGCGGGAGCCTGTAATCCCAGTTACTGGGGAGTCTGAGGTGAGAGAATCGCTTGAATCTGGAAGGCGGAGGTTGCAGTAAGCCAAGATTCCGCCATTGCATTCCAGCCTGGGTGACAGAGCAAAAACATAAATAAAAAATAATAATTCCCAAATAGCTAAATAAAAAATAATAATTCTTTGCTGTGGGAGCTGCCCTGTGCACCACAGGATGTTTAGCCAGTATTCCTGCCCTCTGCCCATGAGAGACTGCTCTCCCACACCATCCTGCCCCAAATTGTAACAATCAAAAAAATGTCTCCAGACATTGCCGAAACTCCTCTGGGGAGCAAAACTGCCCCCCACTGGAGCAATTTTAAGTTTCCCCCGCACGTCATGGTCTGTAAGTTTCTTCCTTGCTGAAAACCTTTGTTAATTTTTAGAAGCTGTATTTAAAGTTTGTGGTTTTAGACCCAATGATTCCCAGGTTAGTAACTACGGTATACCGCAGATTCATCAATATTTTCATCACTTACTAGAGAAAAAGATGAAATGGAAATGAAGAAATCAAGAAATAAAACTATTAATTTTCAGAGAAAACTTTAGAACACATGGCACAGATGTGAAACTAAAAGAATCCAAGGAGACACGGTGGTCATTAAAAAAAAAAAAGAAAAGAAAAGAAAAAATAATAACTCTAGCTTTTGACAGTTCCACCTTTTGTTAAGGTAACTGAAATACTGTAGAATGTTCTATTGCTTTCTAGTTTAAAATGAACTTATAGCACTAGCAAAGCCAACAGAGTAGTTTGCGTGTACTGTCATAGTTTTATTTTTTTTAAAAAAAAGCTTAGTGTTTTCTCTTTACTTCATAAGAAATACAAGGATAGCCAGGCACAGTAGCTCATGCCTGTCATGTCAACACTTTGAGAGGCTGAGACAGGAGGGTAGCTTGAGCCCAGGAGTTCAACACCAGCCTGGGGAACATGCCGAGACTCTGTCCCTATAAAAAATAAAAAATTAGCTGGGCATGGTGGTGCACACCTGTAGTTCTAGCTACTCAGGAGGCTGAGGCAGAAGGACTGCTTTAGCCCAGGAGGTCAAGTTTGCAGAGAGCTATGATCACACCACTACACTCCAGCCTGGGTAACAGAGTGAGACCCCATCTCAAAAAAAAAAAAAA
>NW_016819951.1:2117925-2159385 GCF_001698545.2 Rhinopithecus bieti
AAAAGAAAAAAAAAGAAAAGAAAAGAAAAGAAAAGAAAAAAGAAATACAATGATATCTTCCTATTTTCCAATAAGGATATTTTACTCTTCTAGACTAACAATTCCACAATCTCATAAAAGGAAACAAATTACCCATGTCTTTATTATCTTTCTAAATAGTGTCTTGTCATTTATTAACAAGAACTCCCTAATATTTGATGCTACCATACTTCTGAATTAAAATTCTTTATGCTTGTGTTAATGATTTGTTACTCTAAGATCCTGACAGCTTTTGAATTAAAAAGAATGACTAAAAAAGATTCAGTGTTGCCTTAGATTCATAACTCTGAAAATCAGTAGTTCATCCATATAGAGAAAGCCATCTAGTAACTAGAATGTTTCCATAACATCAACACTCTACAGCTGGCACATACTAAGTGTTCAACAAATGTAGGGTACCATTATCATTATTCACAACCATGCCATAAAATAATGTTATTCCAAATTATTGGCTAGTACTGGCTCTTATAGCAACTAAAAGGCACTAAGTATGAAAGTGCAGCCTATCACCTAATAGATTAATATTCTGAGTTCTTTCACAAGTAAACCATAAATCATTAAACTGCCTGACCATCATTTTAACATCCATGTCTTTCCATGTGTTCAGTTAGGTTCAAATTGAGTCACCCTGCCCAATCACCTTCCATCGCCAGCTCCCCTTTAAACATTTTCTTTATAATCGTGGATACTGTGGCAGCTACTAGGAAGTAACCCAAGCTAGCTAGTGTATACAGCTGTCCAATCCTTGAGGTGGGCTCAACTAGCATGGTAGTCTAGCAAACTGATGGTGCAAGAAGCCAGTGTGGCCCTCCTCTGTAGAGACAGCCAAGGGTAGGGGCCCCACCACATCACAGAAATCATTCTCTCCCAGGCTTCACTGGAAAGCTCACTGGGCTAGGAATTAGGACTCCAGGATTCTAATCCCAGGTTGGTTGGTTTGTTTTTTTTAATAACATACTAGATCCAAGGTACAACAATACTTCCTACCCCTGATCTTCTAGAAAGGTGAAATCTGAGGTACTTTCTAGATTTAAAATTCTTTGAGCATTTCCTTAAACCAGATTGTACAATTAAGTTTATGTTTTTTTTTTAAGAGCCTTTTGACTGACTGAAGGAAAATGAATTGAACTTGAATAGTGACTATAAAACAGGAAGAATTTGTCTTATTTTTCAGCAGATATCAAATAGATGGGAAGTCAAGGTCAATCTTATCTTTTGAGAGGTGGGTTGCAGGAGATCACAAATTGAGTGGGGCATTACAAAGTGCAATGTCATACTACAGATTAAGTCTCTAAGTCAGAGCTGTCTAGGTTCTGACATGGCTTTTAGAAATAACATTTTCAAAACAAATAATTATGAAGTGATTAATGTGGCCAAGATCACTTCACCAATACCTTTATGGATACCGTTGTTTCCTATTGCCTGAATCCTGAACCTTGTTTCCTATTGCCTCAATCCCCCACCCTCAATCCTGAATCTTGACAAATTAGGATAAATACACTGTATGACCTCCCAATCATTTATGATTGATTGGCTTCAGGACTTTAAGTCGTCTTGCTAATCCTGACTGGTTTATAGCCAACACCTGAATAAGCGAACGCACGTACTCAAACAAATTAGCCCATCACCTACATGGCTATCTCTAGGACAAAAAAACAAAAGCAAAAGATTATTCCATTTACTATGATGTCTTTACATATTTGTAAAGAAACAGAGCCAGAACACAGGGTGAAAAACTCCCAAAGAGGAAGAAAGCATAAGGGGGAAAATCTCCTTATGCAAATTCTAAAGAGATCTATAAAACTGCAATCTGAGAATTTTATTATTAAGCTAAGCCTCTTAGTATAGAAATACCCAAAACTCTCCAACTGGGCAGCTAATTGAGACTTAGAAAGCGCTAAGAAGACTTCATTGCTTCCCTCATTCATCACAGGCAATATAGAATCACTTGCTCAATATGATAATGTGACTTTTGTCAATGCATGTTCAAATCAGATCAAGGATTGGCTGGTGATGATGTCATATCCAAGGGTTAATCCCCAGTGAATGCAGTTTTAATATTACATGCATCAACACACCATTTACACAGCAAAGTATTATATTAAGTGTAACAATAAATGAGTGGTGCAGAAAAAAGCAGCTCTTAGGAAAAGGCTAGGTACCACTGAAAAGGAGGTGGTGGCGGGGAGCAAAGGAGTTTCTTCTTTTTCTTTTTTAATTACTAAGTGGAACTAGGTCATCAAACAATACACATGTCTAAAAAGATCAGAAAATGAATATTGAAATTCAAGTGACCTAGAACATCCTAGTACTAGAAATATAAAATGGTTGCCTTCAATGAAAATATCCAATAATCAAGCAGAGATATTTGTAGGGTTTTTTTTGTGTGTGCTAAGGGAACAAGCAATACAATTAATGTCATTCAAAGATAGATAAATTGGCAACCACTGCTTTTCTGGACAGGGCAACTTTCTTATTTTTAGCAGGGAAAACTGGCCAAGTCAAATAGTGACTTGAAGGCTTATAATAAATTTTAAAGTGTCAAAGGGCAGTTAAGATGGTACTGAGGAATGAAAGCAAAGTCATGCAAAGCAGAACAATGAGACAGAAGAACTTAGGAAGGAAACCTTGAAATATGGCTTTCTGCTATGAGAATATTGATCAAGAAATGTCCACACACATGAAGACAGCTTTTTGCACAAATGAGCCATGCCAACTCACTCGGTCATTTTGGGAGGACATAAGTCATCATCAGTCATAACGATTCTGAAAACTGCTCTCACACTACCTTATTAAGGCCTGTATTTCCCATCTAAAGGAAGTGTTGGGCTTTCACACCGACAGGACTATAAACTTAGCAGAAATTCTTCTCACTATAAAACCCATGCGAGCTATTGAAGAATTCTTCAGGTCATACATTTGTTCTCAGTGACTGAGTGGAAACACTAATTATATTGCAAAATGGCTGTTCCTAAATTATTTTAGCCTTTAAAAAAATCCAAGGCCTTCCTGAACTGGGTTCAGACACAGACAAACTGCCCCGTCCTCAGCGAGTGTTCTAGAGGAGGCCAAACGAAGATGCGTGTGATTAGAAACCTAGGCCATCAATGTGCACAAGTTTGGGTGACCGAGTCTGCAGGTGGCAGCTCCGGGTTGTGGTGGACAAGCTTTATGCCAAGGATATTAAAGGCAGAAACAGACCAAGGCTTCGAATGTGCCCATCCCCACATACGGGGATCGCCTGTCACATCACATCAACCTTGCTTGTCTTAGAGGGAAGACCACTGAAAAGTCAAAAGGGAAAAGAGCTCAGGGATAAAGACGTTTCACCGAAGGGGGTCCCTGAATCTCGGTGAGGGGGGATGGGCACCAGGCTAGGTCTCCGTGAGTCCGTGAACCCGTGCATGTACATACTGCTTAGGAGCTGATTCACAGCTTGACTAAGGCTCCGTGGAGCCTCCAAAAGTTAAATGATGCTGATTCAAGAAGAAAACGCACCAGCAGCACTGTGTCTGGCTTCGGCAGCCTCCCCAGGTGCAGGAGATCAAGCTTTCCAGTTCCAATCCTCCCCTGAGCTCCTTGATTAGAGTCAAAGATGCCCTCTCTTCTAGGAGCGGATTAACAGGGCAGAGGGAAAACGAGAGAAAGAAATGTAGAGATGCCTCCCGCGGAAAGAGACGCAACTTCCAGACCCGCTCCAGTTCTCCACTTGGGCGGGAAACTTTGCGCTCCCAGCTGGAAGACGCGTCCCGAGCGCTCGCGGCGCCCTTCCAGCAAGATCCCAGCAACCAGCGCTTCAGGGTGGGGGCGGGGGTACGCTGACCTGCCCCCACCTGCTTGCTCCTATAGGGATCCTAGCTCAGATTAAAGGGATAAAGAGCTAAGGTCGGCTTGTCCAGAAAAGAGCTCACGGCGAGTTCACCACCCCCTATATCAATTCATCGAGTGGCCTCCTCCGCATCAGCAGAGCACCCCGGGGATTCTGATTGTCAGTCACGAACCCCGAAACTGGAAGCAGCCGCTGCCTCTCTCCAGCCACACATCCATACTTCGGAACGCCGCTTCCAACTTCGGGTTGCACTCCGACCTCAGCACAGGTAGTCGCCCCAGCACCCCAGAGAGCCGGGATGAGGGGAGCTGCACCGAGCTGAGTTAAGTCGGTACCAGCCCGAGAGGCAGCGGCTGCCCACGAGACAGCACCTAAATACAGGGTCCAAATCCACCCCCACCCCATCCTCTCGCCCCTCCTTATCCCTTCCAACCCTTCTTACTCGACTAGAGCCGGCACCCAAGTCGGACCGGCGCGTCAGGAACTAGGCAACGATCGCAGCACCGGAGCCAGAGGACGCTCACCGTGCCGCCTCCCTGCGGGCGCCCGGAGAGCGGCCCATCACCTCTGCAGCCTCGCCAGGAGAAGGAAAGTTCCCACGTATCTACCAAGAGAAGCCCGAAGCTCCTGAGGGAGAAGCCCGAAGCTGCTGCTGGAGAAGCAGCGTCTGCGGAGAGGCGGCTGAGGCTGGACTCCGATGTTCGCCCGCAGCCGCGCGCGCAGTCGGTGCGCCCGGTCCAGGGCGGCTAGCAGCTAGCAGTGCGGGGCTGAGCACAGCTAGCGCGCTGGTCAGGAGGGGCCGGGCCGCCGCGGAACGCGCTGATTGGCCGGGCCGGCCGGCTGCTCCTGCCCCTGCCTGGCCCCGCGGTCCACTTGGGCCAGCCCTCTCCCCGCCCCGCACTCCTGCTCCGCCGGCGCGCCCCCCCTGCCGGCCTCCGGGAGCCTCTCCCGAGCGCCTCGCTGTGGCCACCACTCCGCAGGTGCTGAGCAAAAGGTAGTCTTCCTGAATACCTGAGAGTCGCGTTGAGCTCCGCATAAATGCCTAAATCCAGGGTTCGGCTCTCAATCGAAACCATTCCCCCACGCAGGACCCAAAGCAGTTTGCAAGGAGGATTTCTTAGCCACCCTGTGCCGTAGCACATTCATGAACTAATCTGGCTTCGCGTGTAATGTGCTTGTAAAAGAGAGGAGAAAACCCGGCCCACGTATCAATACCTGAATACTTTTATTTTTAAATATGTAAAATACAGCCAAGACTTCTGTGACTCCTTCCTCCAGCCCCATCCCCAGTCATGCCCTCCACTCTTCCGCAAGTGAAGTAACTGATAATCAGTGACACTCAGTGGTATTCATTTTACTGGGATTACTTCATCTGATCTCCATTTTATAGATGAGAAAATGGAAGCACAGAGAAGTTAAATCGTTTACTGAAGATTACACCGGTAACTAGTAAATCCATGCTCTTTAGTATTCGAAGCATGGCTCCGTAGAGCCGTCCCTTGAGAACACGTTAGAACTGCAGACTTTCAGGCCCCACCCAAGAACCAGAATCTTTATTTCAACAAGATCCCCAAGTGGCTGGTACATGCATAAAGTTAGAAAGCGTTGCTCCGTACCACTATGCTGCTCACTGTCATTGGCTTGGCTTATCATCTTCTGGTCCTTTTACTCTGCATTGACATACAATTATGTGCCATCCTGACCCCGCTGCACTCCAAAGTATATTCGCCCTTCTCTTAGTCTACCCCTTAAACTAACCTATGGCAGGCTTTCTGCTTCTGTTCCCCATACCACACACACCGTACACATAGCAAATTTTATTTGTTAAACAGTTTCAATCTCTTACTCTCTTATTATTAAAATGAGGGTTCTACATTCAAAGGCAATCTGTTATCAAGTTGTCACCAGTTTAAGAGAATTCAAGGTTTGGAGATAGGGGCTTGATCTTTGAGATTTCCTTTAAAGACTAGCATTGAAATTCTGTGACGGTTAAGGTGAGATCCAAGCAACACCTGAAACAGCATGCCAGGAGTCTCCAGAGCTCTTTCTCAACAACATTCATTCATTCACTCAGCAAAACTGAGGGCCTACTCTGTCAGGCTTTGTAACAAGTGCTGGCACATACAGAAGGAAACACAACAGTGAAAGTTCCTGAGTTCATGGAACTTACCTTCTAGTAGGGAGAGATGGGCAATTAACATGACAAGTAAGTGAATTACAGAGTTTGGTAGAAGGTGGTCAGTGTTATAGGGAGAAAGAAAGTAAGAGAAAAGAAGGTGAGTACTGGGGAGATGGTGGTTTTAAGAATAGTAGTCAGGCTAGTTCCCACTGAAAAGGTAGTATCTGAACCAAGACTTGGAAGAAGTGAGGCAGCAAGTCATTTAGAACAACAAGTCCACATTCATTCATTTACCAAATATTTGTTACTTCCATACTGTGTGACAAACATGGTTCTGGCAAAGATCTGTGTGTTTACTTAGGCTCTGTTTTTCATATCTGCAATTTTCCTGCACTGGGGGTTTCTTGTCCCGGCGAGGAAAACAAAACATAAGCAACTGTGTTTGGCTCAACCTAATACCATGTTCTTCCATCCTGGATGTTCAGTATTGTTAGGGATTCAACTTTGTCTCCTTAAAATGTATATGTTTAAGTCTTAACCCCCAGTACCACAGAATGTGACATTATTTGGAGATATGGCCTTTATAGAATTAAATTAAATGAGGTATTTAGAATCCAGTATGACTGTGTCCTTATAAAAAGGGGAAATTCGGAGACAGACATGCACACAGGAAGAACGCCATGTAAAAATCAGGGCAGAGATGCAGTGATACTTCCACAAGCTAAGGAATGCCAAAGATTGCCAGCAAACCACCTAGGGAGAAGAGAGGCATGGAACAAATTCTTTGCAGCCCTCAGAAGGAACCAACCCTGCCAACACCTTAACCTTGGACTTCTAGCCTCCAGAACTGTAAGACAAGAAATTTCTGTTGTTTAAGCCACCTAGTTTGTGGTGTTTGCATGGCAGCCCTAACAAATTCATACAAGCATAAAAGTGTGTTTGTTTCAAAAGCAAGATAGTACAGTTAAGGGACTCATCTTTAAGTTTCCAATGACCTGATGTCTCTTGTGCAGTAGCAAGAAGCCAGAATGATCTGATGAATTGAGATTTACTAACCAAATCACCATAAAAAAAGGCAAGCTATATTTAAAAAAAAAAAATAGCCACTGAGCCCCCATTATCCAACTGTTTCCTCATTCAGCTATTTATCAAGTGCCCGCTGTGAGCCAGGCTCTAGGATATGGTGACAAACAAGGCACATGTGATTTGCGTGTATTCTTGTGGGGGAGGTTGGACAGTAAATAATTCAACAAATATATGACTAAGGTAATTTCAGAGCAGAATAAGTGCTAAAAGAAAATAAAAGAAGGCTAGAGCATTAGAAGGATATGAGGATGGGTTTAATTTAGATTGGCTGCCTAGGGAAGGTCCCTATGAGGTAGTGACATTTGAGTCAAGACCTAACTGACAAAAAGCCATCCAAGCAAATATCTGGGCAAAAATTGTTCCAGGCAGAGATAGCAGTTCCACTTATAAGAAAATATCCCTGTCATTCATTTGGTAACATTCTTTCTCTCTCTCTTTGCGACCCATTTTGCATCCTTTGAGGTTGTATAAAATCAATCAACATCTGTTTCCTAAAAATGGAGTCAAATTTTTTATTTTCTTATGTAAGAACCTGTGAAGGTTACGCCAGCAGTGTTTTGCACACACCACACATTCACAAAACACCCCTTGACGTGCCTCTGTATTTGTAGGTAGTGACACCATGTGACTTGGACATTGTGTTTGCTTTCCTCATTTGTATAACATCCAGAACACTACTGGCATGTCCTGGTGCTTAATCAATACGTACTGATGACTGGCTATGCCTGAAAGGAACGTTCTGACTCTTCTGGGCCTGTTTATAAAATCCTCTTGTTTCCAGCAAAGCTTTAAAATTTTGCAACACAATTTTGCACTTTGTAATTTTTCTGAGGAGACTAAAAAGAAAGATAGCTAACTTAATCGGAGGCTTGTGTGTGGCTCACTATGCTAAGTACTTCACACAGATTATCATCTTTATAATCCATGTAAATATAAGTAAAGGTAAATATAAGGTAAATTCTCTTATTATAATCTCCGTGTTACAGATGAGAAAACTGGTGCTCAAAAAAGACTAATATGCCCATGGTTGAAACCACCTTTAAATGGCCGACTTATGGCTTGAAACAGTCTCGCTTATTGTCGGCTCTGTGCTTGAGTGGTTGAACAGTGAAACAAGTGAAGAAAGAAAAGAAAAAGAAAAAAGCATCTGTCTGGGTACACATGGACATACTATGTAGAATCATAGGCACTGAAGACTACAAAATGTGGGAGGATGGGAGCGGGGTGAGGGCTAAAATCTTCCCTGTTGGGTACAGTCTTCACTATTAAAGTGATGGGTACACGACAAGCCCAGACTTCACCACCGTGCAACATGTCCCTATAAGAAACCTGCCCTTGTGCCTCCTAAATATATAAAATACATTTAAATGTTTTTTAAAAGCATCTGTCTATTCCTTTACATTTGCCTTTGAAATTTTCAAAGCAGTGTTTTCTAACTTTTTTTATTTACCCCAGCCTTCTAGCTTTCAAGTACACTTTTCTAGCCAGATATTTGCTTTGTTTTCCCTTGTTTCAAACTAGGAACTGCAGGGACTTTATAAATGAAACAACTGATATATATATAATTTTTTTTGTTTTGTTTTCAGCCTGTCTGTTCTTCAACACCTCTAAGGAAATGTAAGTCAAGCTTCTTAGAGCTCAGCCTACTTTGACAGACATCCTATCTCATACACTGACAGTGCCGCAACACTAAGGGGTTCCTCCCCTTATTCAAATAGTAAAGAATATTACATCCATTACCAGACCAAATGCTATACGCAATTTCGCAATGCCAGCTCTGGCCCTCTTTACACAGATACTAATAGATCCTCCTGCCTGAAAGTGAACATCTAAAAATGGCTTCAGCCAGTCTTTGTGAATAACTTTCTATTCTCGTGGCTTCCCCACAGTCCTGGTCAGGGAAACAGGCCGGAAAACTTGCAACAGTGAAAAGATGTGAGGCTTCTCTCATTGCATCCTGGATTCCTCCACCTTGCTCAGGAAGTGGGTAGCCATTTTAGCCGTTAAATGACTTCCTGCCTTGGATGGCTTGGTCAGACTTGTTTTAGACTTCTGGAACTCAGACAAGGTGTCTGGATATTTGCTTTGGAAGGCTCAGGTGGGTTTCACTATCCTTCTCTTTGCTGACCACAATTGCTTCAATAATTTATGCCCTGGTAAAGATCAGCACTTCAGGGCAAATTAGCGTAAGAAGGATTTATGAAACCGCAGTGTGAGGGCACTTTTAGAAATCATACAAGAGCTGTTGCACAGAGCAATACAAGCTAGGTTCCAACCAGGATCAACCCCAGATAGAATCATCAAAGAAATAATGCTCCTTTTGGTACCCTCTCTTGTGTCCATCCCTTCCACTCCAGCGTCTCCCAATATGATCACATAGCACTCAGCTATACAGAAGGCTGGTGATGTCATTCATTAATTCATTTTCATTGATTCTTTTGCTAATTCATTTAAACGTTATGTTTGTTAAAGAGATATTTGAACACCCACATTCATAGCAACATTACTTTCTGGATAGAAGCAACCCAAGTGTCCATCAATAGATGAACAGATAAATAAAATGTGATATATACATGCATGCAATGGAATATAATTCAGCCTTTAAAAGGAGGGCTATTCTGACACATGATGCTAAATGGATGAACCTTGGAGACATCATGCTGAGATACGCCATTCACAAAAAAACAAATACTGTATGATTTCATTTATGTGAGGTACTGAGACCAGTCAAATTTATAAAGACAGAAAGTGGAATCGTGTGACTTATGCTTATAATCCCAGCACTTCAGGAAGCCAAGGCAGGAGGATGGGTTGAGCCCTGGAGTTCTAAACTAGCCTGGGTAACACAGTGGGACCCCATCTCTACAAAAACAATTTAAAAACTTAGCCAGGCATGACGGTGCTCATCTATAGTTCCAGCTACCTGGGAGCCTGAGGTGGGAATATTGTTTGACCCCAGGAGGTCGAGGCTGCAGCGAGTCATGATCATGCTACTGTACTACAGCCTAGGTGACAGTGAGACCTTGTCTCAAAAAAGAAAAAAGAAAGTATAATGGTGGTTGCCAGGGGCTAGAGCTGGGGCGTCCAACCTTTTGGCTTCCCTGGGCCACATTGGAAGAAGAATTGTCTTGGGCCACCCATAAAATACACTAACACTAATGATAGCTGATGGGCTTTGAAAAAAAATCACAAAAAAATCTCATAATGTTTTAAGAAAGTTAACAAATTTTTGTTGGGCCACATTCAAAGCCATCCTGGGCCACATGCGGCCTGCAGGCCACGGGTTGGATGAGTTTGGATTAGAGGAAGGGAAGAATGGAAAGTTAGTGTTTAATATATGTAGTTTCCATTTTGCAAGATGAAGAGTTCAGGGATGGATGGAGTGATGGTAGCCCAATAGTTTGAATGTACTTAATATCACTGAACTGTACACTTAAAAATCATTAAGCTGGTACATTTTATTACTAAGTGCATTTCACCATAATTTAAAATAACTTTAAAAAACTAATGGAAGTTCTTGTAAATGTCTAAATTTTCAAATTTATAAAGCTGAAAATGGGAGATGTGATTCAATTTGTATCACAAATTACCAAACTTAGACTAAACATATTTTGGTCAAAAAAAATTTTTTAATTTTGTGTGTTCTAGATATTGTATGAGGTACTTGAGATGCAGCTGTAAAAGAAAAATCCATAATCCTAGACCTCAAAGAACTTACAAATATATACCACAATAACCTGGATGAGACTCTTTATTCAGTTCATACTTTCTTCCTCCAACAAATATTTGATGAGTGTCTACTATGTGCCAGACTCTGCTACCTACGAGCCCACATTAGTGAACAAGGTAGATACAGATTACATTTTCACAGGACTGCCAGTCTAGCAAGGAAAAAAGATAATAAACAAAAAAATTACTGTTTCCCTAGGCCAGAGTGTGGTGGCTCACGCCTGTAATCCCAGCACTATGGGAGGCTGCAGTGGGCAGATCACTTGAGGTCAAGAGTTTGAGACCAGCCTGGCCAACATGATGAAAGACATCTCTACTTTAAAAATACAAAAATTAGCCAGGCATGGTGGTGTGTGCCTGTAGTCCCAGTTACTTGAGAGGATGAGGAAGGAGAATCACTTGAACCCAGGAAGCAGACATTGCAATGAGTCAAGATTGAGTCACTGCATTCCAGCCTGGGCAACAGAGCGAGACTCCACCTCAAGAAGAGAGAAAAAAAAAAGGAATAAATTATTGTTTCTCTAACCCCTATCTGCTCCATCATAATTTACTGGTTCCCTGTACCTTCACCTTCTAGACCCTAACAGGTGACCGTATCAAATCTGCTAATGATTTCCAGATATAAATAAAATTTCTAACCATTATCCCTCCCACATTTGTAGCACGTCTATGTGGTAACACAAGAAACAATATATTAACCCAGTATTCTCCAAAATATGGTTTTCATTCCACAGATGGGTTGCAAAATCACTTTACCTGAAATGCAAAGAATTTTTTAATTGTTTTAATTGTTTTAATGTACATTAGGAAAAAGTTAAATGAGAATATCAAACCTGTGGTTTCATGGAATGAGGCTAAATTCAAAGGTGATTCCAATTAAAGAAAAATATTGGGACAATGATTTAAGCAAATAGCAAAATTGGAAAGGTGGGGCACAACACAATCAGAAGGGGGCTGAGATTTATGAAAATAGGTGTGACTCCATTGGCAGAAATGGCCAATGAGAATGCTATTCTAAAGAAACACAGGATTTGTAGTGCCCTCATATTCCACCGTGGGCCTAGCTTGACTCCATCCTTAATGTTCTCTTCTCTCTCTAGCTCTGCAAACCTAAGGGGCAGCCACTCTGCCTCACACTGAATGATGATGTATACTGAGAATTTCTTCCTTCCCCATTCACCAACTCAGCTTCCCCTGAAACGACTCAATCTAGTGAGGATGGTGGCAAAGGTGGGCTACCAGTTAAATATCTCTGGAACTTGGGTTCTGAGCATGCTGAGTTTGTATCTTGCAAGTTGATATTGTGACAAAACAAAGGTGGGAAGAGAAACCACGCTGCTGGTCATTACCTATCCTATCTACTCCCTTAGAATTCTAGCGCAAAGTTTTGGAGAAAACAGAAAAGTAAGCATTGGGTTTTATTCCAGCTTTTTTTTTTCTATTTATCGTATTCTAACACATGCAACAAAACCACATGCCATTTGACTTTTATTTTGGACTTGAGTTTTTTGCCTCTACCTTGGAACAACATTATTTAGTAAAAGGTCATGAATGTTAAAGTAGGACTTAAGAGGCTTCACTTGGACATCTGACATTTGGAATGCTCTCGATTAGGGACTTTCTCTCCAGGGAAGCTAAATCTATCCATAGACCTCAAATCCCATGGATTTCAATCTGGATGCAGTACTAGACATTTGCCTGCCTGCCAAGCATCTCCCGAGAAAGACTCCTAGCCAAAACCCTTGGTTGCAGGTGACAGAAACCCAACGCAACTGGCATAGGCAAAAAGGAACAGCTATCTGCTCACATAACTGAGAAGTTCCAGAAGTGTAACTGGATATTAGTATTCAGGGAAGGAACGTATATGTATGTATATCTTTCCCCATCTCTTGGCTGTTTTTTTTTTTTTCTTTTTTTTTATAGTTGGCCTCATTCTCTTACAAAGAAGAAGCTACATCCAGAAAGCAGGGGAAATGTTATTCAACAATCCCAAGCTATTCCCTTCCAGCCATGTGACCCTAAAGGCAACAAGAATTCTCCTCTGACTTCCACTTTTTAAAAATCTAGCCCAGCTTGTTTCACAAGTCCACGTCCATGCCCAGGTTGGGCAGGGGGCAGTGAATGGCAGCCCCACTATCATTACATGGTTATAAATTCCTAGAAAAGAAGGAACGTTGGACAATGCTCACTAATGTCCATTGTGGGAATCTGCCCTACCCACTGCCCTGACTGAACAATTAACCATGTTCCGTATTAACCAACCCACGTGGCAACAGCTAAATAAATTAGGTTTGAGGCCCTAAGCCAAGTACAGTTCATCTATCCAATGCCTCTGATTTGTGTGGCCTCACTGGAAAAGTGGCATGGGCCAAACAGACTTTGCTTCCTGGAATTTGAATATGGGGGCCCTAGAGACTGAGCCATTTGGTTGGGGCAGTTGAACTAAATGTCATAATAAAGTAGAAGACATGATAGACAATTATGGACAATGTGCAATTGAAGATATGAGGAAGCCAGTCTACAGAGTTAGAGATCTGAGACCATAGCAACTCTAAAAAAGATATTCAGGAAGTAACTGACTCAATTTACTGGGAACTTCAGTGCTTGAAAATTTTGTGTTTGAGTAGAATATCTAGGTAAGAAAAGGCTAACATATTTAGTAATTTTACCAACATTGTCTTATTTTCTCTCTGTAGTAACTCCATTAGAAGGTATTTATTTTCTCCATTTTTACCAATGAATAAACTGAGGCTCAGAGAACATATTTGATGTTTCTTAATGTGACTTTTTTCAAGCTAGAAAGTCTCTAAGTCAAGAATGCTTTTCCCCTACTACAAGTTGCCTCAGAACTTTGAGTGATAGAAACATGGATTTCAAAATCATCTGCTTAGATGCTTAGAGGTACTCATTGAAGCCACAGAAGGGAATGAGGCTGCCAAGTGAAAGTACACAGTTAGGGAATTACTGTGATAGCCTCATCTATTGGGCACTCATTTTGTGCAAGGTTCTACACATTATATACTAGTAATGACTAATTGTATGTGTTGAGTTAACTGGGCCACAGCATGCCCAGATATCTGGTTAAACATGATGTCTGGGTATGTCTGTGAAGGTATTTCTGAAAAAGATTGATATCTGAATAGGTAAACTAAGTAGAAAACAGATGGCCGTCCCCAATGCAAGAGGGCATTACCCAATTCACTGAGGCCCTGAATAGAACAAAAAGGCAGAAGTTTGAATTCACTCTCTGGCTGACTGTTTGAGCTGGGACATCGATATTCTCCTGCCTTCAGCACTCCTGGTTCTCAGGTTTTTAGATTTGGATTGGAATCTACACCATCAGCTATGGAGCTCTCAGGCTTTTGAGCGACACCCCTGGCTTTCCTAAGTCTCCAGCTTGCAGATGGCAGATCATGGAGTCTCAGCTTCTGTAATTGCATGAGCCAATTGCCTTACAACAAATCTCATGTTTATTATATATATAAATAATGTATATTTATATTTATTTATATATAATATATATTGATATTTACTTATATATAATTTGTATTTAAATTTATTTTATATAATTTACATTTATTTATATAATCTATACTTATAATTTTTATATATAATTTATATTCATATTTAATTCTATGTGTGTATATATATCCTATGGGTTCTGTTTCTCTGAAGAACACTGACTACTGTAGTATTCTATCAACAGAAACGAGATTGAGGTAGAGTTTACAGAGGTTCACAGTGACCATGCTTCTAGGTGTCATGAGATGGAAGGAACCTCAAGTACTTTGTGTTCTAGGATTTGGTCATTTTCCTGCTATGCTCACATTCCATTACCCTCATAGTGTGCCTGGTCTGAAAAATTCAATCTGCCTTAGTGATTTGCATCTCTAAACAAACCTTGCAAATTAATACAAGTCTAAAAGACCAGGCTGAAGAGAACAAGATGGGACCTGGAGAATATCAAAAAGTGGGTATCAGCTGGGCGCCATAGCTCATGCCTGTATTCTCAACACTTTGGTAGGCCAAGGCAAGAGGATCACTTGACGCCAGCAATTCAAGACCAGCCTGGGAAAAATAATGAGACCCTGTCTTTACAAGAAATTTAAAAATTAGCCGGGCGTCATGGCAGGCACCGGTAGTTCCAGCTACTCAGGAGGCTAAAGCAGGAAGATAACTTTAGCCCAGCAGTTTGAGGCTGCTGTGAGCTAAGATTGGGCAACTATAGTCTATCCTGGGTGACAGAACAAGACTTTATCTCTTTAAAAAAAAAAAAAAAGTGGGTATCAGGTTGAATATGGCGACACCCCAAGGTGACACTTCCACCCAGTCTTGATAAACAAGGTTCCAAATTGAGTTAATTTTGCCTCTAGAGAATTCAAAACATTCTAACACTTTCATAAGATTCTTAACAAAAACAAAACTGTAAAGTGTGATTCATTATGTCAGCACTTTATTTTTTAAGGTTATTAGCACACACTGACATACATTTTAAATAATAAATAAATGCACTGAGATAATTTTTTAAATATTCCCTTGTACTTCCTTTTACTCCATGACCCTTCTTTCCTTCTTGCACTCAACAAATTGCAGCAACAAGACAGTATGCTTACAGCCCTAGGGAAAAAAATACCAAAGCAAAACTCTGAGAACAAAGAGACAAAGCCATGGCTTATGAGTTTCAAAATAGGCTGCTGAAACCCACACCAGAGATAATAGTTTTGAAAGGGTTTCTGAGCCCCGGAAGCCAGGCTTTTGAATATCAAAAAGCCACAGCATACCCTGAACAATAGATTGGGGAAAATAGCCTCCCTTCTAGCTTTAGACTAGGTACAGACTCCATGGGCTGAGTGCAAGAGAAGACGGTTTGAAGAGAACAAAGTCAGATGGGGGTGAGCATTACCTGGAGAGACCACTGTGGACAAATCTCCCTTAGCCTTCAGCCCTTGTTCGTGAGACCAACAACTGAGATCTGTCCTAGGAGGAAATGCTCAGGGTTCTCAACCTCAGCACTATTGACCTTTTGGCCAGATAATTCTTTACTGTGGGAGGCTTCCCTGTGCACTGTAGGGTGTTTAGCAGTATCCCTGGTCTCTTCCCACAAGATACCAATAGCATTTCACAGTTGTGACAACCAAAAATAGCTCCAAACATTGCCAAACATTCGCTGGAGGTGGGGATGGGGCTCAAAATTAGCACCAGTTGGGAATCAATGAGGCACAGATATATATTACACACACATACATGTGTATGTTTCTAATAAAAAAAGTTATATGTGCTTTATACAAAAAAATTCAAAAATACAGAAAATCCCACTCAAAATAAAAAGTCAACGATGCTTCATCCACTCAGAGCTTATCATTAGTGTTTTATCTATTTCCAGTTTTTCCTATATATTTTATTTCAACAAAACCAAAAGTTGGGGTTATATAATAAAATACTGTTTCACAGTCTGCAATTTTTTGCAGATTACATGTTGTGAAACCTCATAGAGGTATAGTTTTCATTACTATAGCCATAACATAATCTATTTTGCCAATCTGTTATTGTTGGATATTTAGAGATTAGTCCCAATACTGCACCATCATTGGTAATGTTTTGATGAATATCTTCATATATTTCTTTGATTGTTTTGTTAGGAAAAATTTCTAAGGAATGTTCTTAGAGAAAAGCTAGCTGATATGTTGGGGTTTGGATCTGTAATATTTACTATCTCAGTGGTATAAGTCATAGTTTTCTGACTTAACATACACATTTTATTTCTCTAGTGCTTTTAACTTTCCACAGTACTTTCCACCTTACCAAGCACACAGGGAAGCTACCAATTGTTCCCATTTTACTGATGAGAAAACTGATATCATAGAAGTTAGACGATTTGCCTATGGCAACACAATTATTTTACAAGAATTCTAAAACCCATCTTGCTTGAGTCCTGGGCTTTTTGCTACTAGTGCTTACTTTGGCAGCATGTATCCCACCAAAATTGACATAATCCAGAGAAAGAAGATTAGTATAGTATGCCCCGTACTCACATATGACATGCAAATTTGTGAGCACTGTGGTGTTAAGAAAATTTTAAAATATGAGTCCTATTTCTAAGTATAATTTTCTATAAATTTCAGAGGTCCCAAAATGTAATAAAAGCTATGGACCTCAGATGGGTGAATCTACCAGTTCCCATGAAAAATTCCACAACCAATCTTGTCTCCAAATGCTGATTTGGAGGGTTAATATCTAAAGTGCTAATTCCAACATCTGCTTCTTTCTTATCCCTAAAGCCAAATTAAGTTGGCACAGTCTGTTTTACTTCCAGCTTCCCTCTAATACAGATTTATTACCAATTAATTTCTTATCGAGGAAAACAATCCCATCATAAGTATTTTAGATAATGACATCTAAGTATTTTATATTGCTTTAAGTCTGAACAGTTAGAATAGAGTGCATCCAATGTTCATTACCTCTTAATGCTTGCATTCTTTTATCATGTTTTGATTCATCAAAATAAAAAAGAGGAAAAGAAAATGCTACCGACTGCTTCGACTCTTTTTTAGGTTTAATGAGATTAAATAAATTCTGGGGAGGGGAGAGAAGAATACAGCTTACTAATATTTTAAGTGGTTTATGGAAATACTCCTACCATGGGCACAATTTTAAACCAAAGCCAACTTCTACAGTGCTATTGAAGGTTAATGAATGCCTTAATAACACGCAGAGGAAAATGTGATGAGTTGATTAGATACAGAAATATTCTAGACTTCTGAAATACAGTTAGAAAAACAACTCAATTGTACTCAGAGACAGAACTCATGACAAAGAATTATCTTAACTTCCCAGTGATCCATTTCACCACCCATTAATAGTAAGTGATCTTCTTGGCAGTGTATGTTGAGGTAATTGACACTGATTTGAGGTTTAGACTCTAAAGCTCCACGTAAACCTTGAACCAATTCCTCTCAGTTATAATAAAACTTGGAAAATTTAGAACATCATATAACTTTTCTATTTCCTAGAACCTAGTTGTTGCCAATCCTTCTTTCAGTTAGTTAAAATTCTTTTGCAGGGACATACTTTTTAAAAATGAATTATTCGACATATTCTTCTGGAAATCTTATTTTTCTTTTCCCAGTTGCCTATGTAGTCTTTGGAACGGTTCTATATGTATATCTCTTTGTGTGTGTGTGTGTGTGTGTGTGTGTGTGTGTGTGTGTAAGATTGTTACTTTCAAATAGACTTGCTTTCTAATCATATTACATAAAGATGAAATAAACAGTGTTTTTTAGAGTCTGGCAAATTCCAATAGGGTTGTTATTTGATCCTTGGAGTCTTGAGCAATGGGATACAGGAGATATCACACTGCTTGGACAAAGAAGGCAAATATCAGATAACAGAGGCCATCTGAACACATAGCAGTTAGGGAGCTCTCAAAGAATGTGAAGGACAAGTAGATAGAAAAAAAACATGCAGAACAACAGTAAAAAGTTATTTTTTTAAAAAAACTGATAGATAGACCAGGCATGACTGCTCATGCCTGTAATGCCAGTACTTTGGGAGGTTGAGGTGGGCAGATTACTTGAAGTCAGGATTTCTAGAAGACGCTGGCCAACAGGTGAAACCTCAGCTCTACTTAAAAAAAAGAAAAAATACCAAAAATTAGCTGGGTGTGGTGGTGTGTGCCTGTAGTCCCAGCTACTCAGGATGCTGAGGCAGGAGAATCGATTGAACCCGGAAGACCGAGGCTGCAGTGAGCCAAGACTGCTCCACTGCACCCCAGCCTGGGTGAAAGAGTGAGACTCTATCTCAAAAAAAGATACATTTTCCAACACTGATGAGTCTTGAAAACATTTTGCTCAATGAAATAAACCAATCACAAAAGACTACATATTGTGTGATTTCATTTCTATGAAATGTCCAGAATAAGCAAATCTACAGAGAGAGGAAAGACACTAGTAGCCAGGGGATGGGGAAAGGAGAAATGGAGAGTGACTGCTTATTACAGTTTCTTAATATACATAGGGTTTCTTTTTGGGGTGAAGACAATTTTCTAAAATTAAGTAGGGATGATGGCTGCACAACTCTGTCAATATATTGAAGCCACTGAACTGTACATTTTAAAGTCGGTGAATTTTATGGTACGTGAATTATATCTCAATAAAGCTGTTTTTAAAAAAAAGGCAGAGACAGAATTAAAGAGTTAGAATAAAAGAACCAAGAGCCTGAGATGGACAGAGGATTCCATCATTAGAAGAAGCTTTTTTCCTCACTGGTTCAAGTTGGCTAATGAGGTTTCCAGACAACTTTGATGTGACTAATTGAAAATTTTTTAAAAAGCAAGTTAAAATCAACATTGGGCTTGTGCCAGCCAGATTCAGCAAATATTGTCCAGGCACCTACTATGCACTAGCCGCCTAAAATATAAAGAGATCGTGGCCCTTTTGGAGTGACAGGCTTTTAACTAAAAAGTAAAATATTTTCGACTGGGCACAGTGGCTCATGCCTGTAATCCCAGCACTTTAGGAGGCCAAGGTGGGAGGAGTTTGAGACCAGCCTGGGCAATATAATGAGATCCTGTCTCTAGAAAAAATTTTAAAATTATGCATAGAGGGAGAATCACTCAAGTCCAGGAGGTCAAGGCTGCAGTGAGCTGTGATCATGCCAGTGAGCTCCAGCCTATGCAACAGAATGAGATTCTGTCTCAGGGGGAAAAAAAAAAAAACCTAGAATATTTTTTGAAAGAAAGGAAGTACACATAGTAAGAATGAGTTTTTTAAGTGATAAAATTATGAGTATTTTCTTTTTTCCAGTAGTCTACAATATAATGACTTTTGTATTATAAAGAAAGGGAAATACATTTTTAAAGGAAAAAGTATTACTGTGTGATCTAATAAATGCTCTATGAAAGCACACAGGAAGGAGAAAGAAGTTGGGCCTGAGGAAGGAAGGTCAGAGAAAGCTTGACAGGCAAGTATTTGATATTAACCCCAAGAGATGGGAATCACAGGCTTGAAAAGGACTGAGGATGTTCCTCCACCCTTCAAGCCACCACCCTGACCCCAGCCCCTCTCCAGGGAACTGAGAGGCTGCATGCTCAGGTCCAGGGAAATGTCCCCCCTTCTCTGTGGCCTCCACCCATGATCAGGGCCTCCCTTTTGCTTCAGTAAGGGCAGGAAGACTGGTAACAAATAAAAAGTCATTAGGAAGGAATTCCCTTCTGGGTTTAGGAAGGAATTCACTTCTGGGTTTGGCCCAGTGGGTACCACTTCAGACTCTTATTGTTGCCAAAGCACATAATATGGCAAGACAATTGTTCTATCACTGCAGAAGTTAGTGTTGGGGACGTTACTATTAATGCCTACACAGCATGTGGCCAACAGGTAGAGAAAAGCCTCTATCAGTTCGGTTACTTTGAGGAGAGAGGGTCACCTTTCCAAAGTTGATGCAGAGTTCATTTTTCACTGTGAGCTATATTCATCACGGCAGCAGTTCTGATCTCATCCTCCTTTGCAGTTCTTGTAGTCATCCCAGCCTTCTCTGATGGAATGAAAGAAGATGGTAAAAACTACACTGGCTCAAACCCATGAGCCATCCCCTCATACATTCTAAGTATGTCACAGCGAGGAAGACTACTACGATAAAATAGCACAGGTTTTGGAGTTAGGCATCGGGATTTGAACCCTGGCTCAATTGACTCAGCAGCTAATTGGCTTTGGGAAAGTTATTCCACCTCTCTGGTGCTTCCTGTCTTCCTCTATAAAGTGGGAATAGTATTTAAACTTCCCTCATAGGGTAGTTGAAAAATATACATACAATCACCTGGCACCAGAGGTACTGAACAAATTTGAAGTCACTTTTATCAGTTTTGGGGGTTTTTTTGTTCGTGTATATGTGTGTGTGTGTGTGTGAGAGAGAGAGAGAGAGAGAGAGAGAAATGGAGTCTCGCTCTGTCACCAGGCTGAAGTATACTGGCACAATCTTGGCTCACTGCAACCTCTACCTCCTGGGCTAGAGCAATTCTCCTGCCTCAGCCTCCCGAGTAGTTGGGACTATAGGTGCGTGCCACCACACCCAGCTAATTTTTGCATTTTTAGTAGAGATGGGTTTTCACCATGTTGGCCAGGATGGTCTCGATCTCTTGACCTCATGATCTACCCGCCTCAGCCTCCCAAAGTGCTGGGATTACAGGTGTGAGCCATTGTGCCCGGCCTTACTAGCTTTTCTAATGAGAGACTTCCTATAGCAATGTCTATAAAAGTTTAACAACATTACCTATGAATTCTATCACTTTTCTTCCTTAATTTATTTAGCTAATGAACATATATTTGTGTACATATAAATATATACAATATACATATATATATTAGTCCATTCTCACACTGCTATAAAGAACTACCTGAGACTGGCTAATTCATAAAGACAAGGGGTTTAATTAACTCACAGTTTTGTAAGCTGTACAGGAAGCATGGCTGGAAGACCTCAGGAAACTTAAAATCATAGTGGAAGATGAAGAGGAAGCCAGTACCTCTTACCATGGCAGAGGAGGAAAGGGAGAGTGTGCAAAGGGGAGGTGCTATACACTTTTAAACAACCAGATCTAGTGAGAACTCACTCACTATCAAGAGAACAGCAAGGGGTAAATCTGCCCTCATGATTTAGACACCTTCCATCAGGTCCCTCCCCCAACGTTGGGAATTACAACAGAACATGAGATTCGGGTGAGGACATAGAGCCAAACCATATCAATATACATATCTATATCTATATGATATCTCATTTATTAGAATTGTCTTGGTTGCAAATAACAGAAATTCAATGTTACTGGCTTAGAGACTCTCCCAAAAATAAGAGAATATTTATTGATTCACATATATGAAAACCCAGGACAGGTTAGTTTCAAGCACAGCCACATCCTGTTACCCAAATAATACCATCATAAACTGGTCTCTCTTCAGGTTTTAATCTTTGTTTTTCTGTGTGGTTAAAATGAGTTAACATACATAACATGCTTAGAATAGTGCTTAGCTCATAATAAGCACTATATAAATATTTGCTACTATCATTTCATTTAATCCTCCCACCATCCTATGAAGCATGTACTGTTATGATTCGATTTTTACAGATACAGAAACTGAGGTGATACAGCTATTCAATAGTGGAGCTGGGTCAGGCAGTCTGATTCAGAAGGCTTTTCTTGACCAGTTCTCCAACCGTCTCCTCACTGGGCTAGAAAGGAAGGTTGAGCCTTGATTGGAAAGGGCTAGGAAACACAACCCCTAAAGGACAGATTCTTTAAAAAGAAAGCATTTGAGCAAGAAAGCCTGGGCCCTTTGCTCCCGGAAGGGTACCATCCTCTCAAATCTTTTTCTTTTTGAAAGTGAAAATCAGTTTCTACTTTTATAATTCATGCATGAATCCTATTAATCCTTCACAAAGGCAATTTTACCCCCTCAAAAATTCCAGAGACAGGGCCAGGCACAGCAGCTCACATCTGTAATCCTTTGGGAGGCCGAGGCGGGTGGATCACCTGAGGTCAAGAGTTCCAGACCAGCCTGGCCAACATGGTGAAACCTCATCTCTATGAAAACTACAAAAAAAAAAAAAAAATACAAAAATTACAGGTGGCAGGCACCTGTAATCCAAGCTACTCAGGAGGCTGAGGCAGTAGAATCGCTCGAACCCAGGAGGCAGAGGTTGTAGTGAGCTGAGATCGCACCATTGCACTCCAGCCTGGGTGACAGAGCAAAAACTCCGTCTCAAGAAAAAAAAAAAAGAGACAGGACGTAATTGGAATATGGGTCCTTGAATTGGTTATTCTTTGTTGACAACTCCATCTCCCAACTCTAATCTATCTTCTGCTCTTGCCTGTACTTCTGCTTGGCTCTGTGTCCTCTAGAGCTGATGGATTGAACCTCTAGATTCCCTTACCCCTGGTTTCTAACTGGGTTTGGCCAATGAGGTGTCTTCTTTTGTGGCTTCAGGCCCACAGGTGGTGATAGCTTCCCATGATTTCTAACACCTGAGGGCTTTGCCGCCTCTTCCAGGTTTTCTTCACTCAAGTCATACCTTTGCAAAGAGCCCCTTGCATCATTCTCTTCCACTAAAATCTTGGAGTTTGCCCCAGCTTCCAGGCCTACATCACGGTTGTTGTGGGCCCTTGGCACTCCTACTTACATGACCTCCTTCCTCTATAAAAAAGCTATTGAAAATAAAAAATTTAAAAAAGAACTTTTTAAAGCCATTGAAAATTATATTTTATGATTGTGTTGATATAAAGGCATGTCATCCAGACTGGATTATAATCATTTTTTTTTTTTCCAATTTCAAAAGAAATTAAAATACTCCATGGACCCTAGGCACTGCGCCTACTGTGCCTAATGGAGAAGTTGGTCCCAGTTATTTTCTATAGAGGCCACTCTAATGGATGCATCCTCTTCTACCCAGAGGCCTAACTGACAGAAAATGAACAGGAGCTCCCTGGAAGGTGGGCTACTATCAAGTTAAAATCATGATCCTTGGATCAAATTTCCCAAACAGCCTGTTTCCATTACAGTGAGCTCAGCATCCTTGTCCCTAAGTAGATCCTATTTCCAAGTCACAGCTATGATGACAAGATAACAGAAAAAAAATGGTGTACCTACTGTTGAATTAATGCCTAATTCATTTACTACTCACCACATTCCAGTGACGGGAGGCACAACAATCACATAGTTCATTAATCATTCTCCATTTCCTCTATGTAAATATATCACTCTATACCTGGGAAGGAAAGAACATTTTCCATATGTTCTCTGCTCAGAAAGAGCCTTACAAAAAAAAAAAAAAAAAAAAGATCACATTTTTGCTCCCAGTTGGAATTTGTTTTGTTTTCAAATGAGATCTGAGAAGTTTCTGAATGATGAATACTGCCTTTAATTGGCAATTTGTTAAGTATCGATGATACTGAAGGTTATATTTAAGATTCTATTTGTTCACCCGGCCCTCAGTCTGTGGCCGTCTCATAGACCAGGCAGAAAGTAATAGAAAACGTAAAATTACACTGGGAAGAAGACAAAGCTAGACAGCAGAAGTACTTTTAAATCTAAAACCAGCAGTTATTGATTTTCTGTTGGAGGTAAACACCTCATACTCTACCCAAATGTGGGACTGATGCTACTTCAGATTCTTTGCCTTTTTAAAAACTTCATTTCTAATTGCAAATTAATGCCGAATTTAAATCTCTAAGCCCCTGGATTTTTCTGCGCTTCTTCTCAGTTGGTTCTCTGATTGACTGGAGGAATGAGGAGGTTCTGCAAAGGACAAGGGAAGCTGAGAGTTTGCCCCTCAGCACCCTAAATATCAACCATAAAACTAATGAACTGTGGCAACTGAATTGTCTAAGTTCATTCCAAATTATGTCTTGGTAAAGTTCATCTTTGTTTTCAATTATCATCCTGGAATCATAAATGTCGAATCCAGGGTGCAGCTTCTCAGCTCTTTGAGTCTTGTTTGCATTCTTCTTACTGTTAAGCCTGTGCAGTGGGTATGTTCTGGCCCACTGCACTGGATACTCAGGGCAATGAGTACAAGTCCTCTTCTTAAAAATGTCAACCTCTTTTTAAAGGAACAAATCTGAAAGAGTCTCTGAAAAAAATTGCCATGATTCAATGAATCTGCATTTTGACATGTCGCCAAGGATCATGTTTTAAGTATATCCTCTTTAACTATTCATAACCCAGTTACAAATCTTATTTTAAAACATTTTCTTCATTCTCTTATGACTACATAACATTTACCCTGACAAGTTTATAAAGAATATTGAGGTTGATACTTGCTGGTCTTAGTAGAAATTAATCAAAATCCATCTGTTCCCTTCTCAGCCTGGACATTTTCATTACAACTAAACCAGGGATTATAGGATTCTTATATCTTCCTTTTTTCCCTATACAGTTCTGTTGATTTGGAAACAATGATTAAAGCTGCTTACTTTAAGGAAGATTGTTTCCAATCTTCCCTTCTTGCAAGGCAGAGAAAGATGAAAGCGTCTTGATCCTGAAATATTTATATCTAAGACTGGAAATCTGTATCAGAGGCATGATGAATGATTGCAACCAAAGACTTTTTTATTTTAAAGTCATAAGTCTTATCTTTACACTTTCACTTTCCTTACAAGTTTGAGGAAATAAACGCCAAATTCATTCACTGCCCCCCACCTCAAGTAGATAGATTTTCTATCTTTATTTAATTCTAAGTCCAGTGTGACATAATAAAGAGACATGCAGAGAAAGATTACCTTTCTGACACTATTTATAGGGATAAATATCAGTTATCCTTACGTGGCCTTAGAATGACTGCTTTCAAAGGAATGGAGAACACAAATTAGAGGGAATGAATGTAAGCCTCCCACAAGGGAATACCTTGATCTGGGATTGAAGAAATCTTAAGAATTAGAAGTGATTACTAGAGAGTAATTCTAGATTTACCCAGCCTCAGACAGGTGCTCTAATTAACTATTCTCATTCTTCTGATTTTTTTCTATCTAGTTTTCATGCTTTTTTCCCCTCTCATGCCCTTATAATTGAGACAAATGTATACACTCATGCAACCACCACCCTAGTCAGGATCTAGAACATTCCGTACTCAATTTTGGGGGAGCGAGCTGTTTTTTTTTTTGTTTGTTTGTTTTTTTTTTTTTGAGACGGAGTCTCGCTCTGTCTGTCGCCCGGGCTGGAGTGCAGTGGCCGGATCTCAGCTCACTGCAAGCTCCGCCTCCCGGATTCACGCCATTCTCCTGCCTCAGCCTCCCGAGTAGCTGGGACTACAGGCGCCCGCCACCTCGCCCGGCTAGTTTTTTGTATTTTTTAGTAGAGACGGGGTTTCACCATGTTAGCCAGGATGGTCTCGATCTCCTGGCCTTGTGATCCGCCCGTCTCGGCCTCCCAAAGTGCTGGGATTACAGGCTTGAGCCACCGCGCCCGGCCTGGGGGAGCTGTTTTTAAAAATGAGTATTATTACAGTCCTCTGCTAGTAGGAACGAACTCCTCTCTAAATGCCAGAAAAAAAGTAAAATAAAACCGAAGGACTGTGAGTTGGTCCCCTACAGAGCCAAATGCTGTTTGAAACCAGTCCGTGTCGAGGGCCTTTTAACAACATAACAAAAAGAGGAACTGATCTTGACCAGCAGGCAGAGGGGTTGGCGTCATGGTCCAAACATCAGATTAGAAACACAATGATTCCCTGGGACTGGACACTAAATCCTGGCAGACAACGCAGCCTTTCATCTTCTAAAATGGATAAATTGAATGAAGCAAGGCCAATTCTGGGCCAAGTTGTTGGAAGAGATTTTTTTTTTTTTAAGTTCCTAACTGTTCTACACAGACATTAAAATGTCCATTACAGCAGACCTAGAAATTGTCCTTCTGTCCTTGACATTTCCTCCTTCCTCACTGGTTCCTTTGTAACAGGAAGACAGCTATTTGCCTTAGTTCCCAGCCCTCTGTTCACTGCACCTCAAGGGTGCTTCCTTTTATGGCAGGATCCCCCTAGATAAAAGGAAAATTATAAACACTCATCCTTAGAAATTTGGAAGGGAATATATATACAGCCTGAGGAGTGCAAAAGGCTCTGCGCTTCATTCAGCTATCGCTGCTCAGGGACTGTAAGTACAAAAATAAAGATGAACTGGCTGGAAAGTATAATAAAGGGAGCTGAATTACAGGGAGTTGCTTTTGTTTTTTAACAAGAGTTCTGTACTGGCAAGTTTTATTGTCACCATATTGTGATACCACAGTGGACTGAAGGATCTCTGATGCCAGGCTATTTGGGTTTAAGTCCTGACCCTGCCACACATCCCATACATGACTTGGAACAAACTATTTTATTTTTCTGTGCTTTTATTTTTCACTTCTGTAATGTGGACAGTAATAATACCTAGCTCAAGGGTCAACGAACTTTTTCTGTAAAAGGCCAGACACGAAATACTTTAGGCTTTGCAGGCCATGGGCTCAGTAGCAACTGCTCAGCTCCGTCTCGTAGCATGAAGCAGCCACAGGCAATATGTAAGCCAATGGGTGTGGACATGTCCCAATCAAACTTGCTGAATAGACTCTGATATTTGAATCTCATATCATATTCACTTGTCAAGAAATATCCTTGTTTTAATCTTTTTTTCAACCACTTAAAAATGTAAACGATATTCTTAGCTCACAGGCTGTACAAAAACAAGGAGTAGCCACATTTGGCCATCGGGCCATATCAAGTTGGTCGACTCCTGACGTAGTCTGCAAGTTTGAGTATAACACATGTAAGGCTCTTAGATAAGTGCCTGATACAACACAAGCACTACTTCCATGTTGTTATTTATTATTATCATCTAGTGGACCATGATGAATGCTACACTCTCCAGAGATCTGGTATCAGTATTATTTCCCAGAAAGTCAACCTTATGGGCTTCTAGTTTTGAGAAAAAGAGATGGAGGTCCTAAGAGAGAAACTGATCTTAGTGTCTTCTTCCAATATCTAAGAAAGATACAGTGAACACTCCCCAGATATGGATCCAACATACAGAGTGTGCCATTGTATAGATCTCATCATTTGGGGAATGATTTTTTAAAGCCATTGCTGTCCATTTTTGCACATTAAATCCCACAAAGAGATTTATTTACAACATTAAATCATTTCTTTGTGCTGCCTGGCTACATTTTTAACTATTAAAATATTCATCACACACTCTAAGAACCTAATGCCAAGTGTTTTATGACCTTTTAAAGGATGGCTTCTTTAAAAAATCACCTTCAAATGTGGATGTCAGTTTCCAAGTTGGGGCTAAGGAAGAGCAGTCTATTGTCAAATATCAAGGGGATAAACAAGAGATCATTGCCCATAAAAATACCACCGGAGATGGGCTGATCAAACAGAAATGTACATAATGTGTAAAGCTGTGGATTAGGGAGGTAGGGATGGGAAGTGAGGAGGAGTTTGGGGCAAAATTTGTTTGCTCTTTAGAATGAGAAACACACTCGACTGTCCATAGCAATGGTTCTCAATAGAGGGCAATTTGGGGCCCTAGGAGACATTTGTCAATGTCTGTAGACGTTTTTGATTGTCAGAGGTTACTGTTGGCATCTAGTGGGTAGAGGTCAGAGATGCTGCTAAATATCTTGCAATGCACAGCACAGCCTCCACAAGAGGGAATTATCTGGCCCAAAATTGTCAATAGTGCCAAAGTAGAACAATCTTATAGACTCAGGAACTACCGTGGCTGACCCCCACCTCACACCTGACTTTATGTTGCCGTTATTTCGAATTGGCTATTACAGGCATGTGTCAAACAACTAAAGATCAACACTAGAAAGCATCCCTCCCTATGTTCCTCTGAAGGATCGCAATTCAATTTGAACTCTCCATCCACTCACTTTTTCAAAGGCATCGTGATGGAAAATTGCATTTAAATTACACAAAATAATTTTGTAGTTTAAATTGCATTTAAACTACACAAATTAATTCAATTACCCTGAAGAAAACTGGTACCAGATCACCAGATTGCTGAGCAACTGATGCTAATTTTATAATTCAATTTACTAATGAGGTAATGTGACAAATGTTTAAAAGCTAGTCATCTGTAGCTAGAACCAAGTCATCCAAGGAAGTTCGTACCTGCTGTGTATTTGGATACAAATCTCCTTGATCTTGACCAAAATGAATCTGTTCAATTTCCTTAAGTAAATAAAGCTCTTTGGACCAACACAAGGTGAAAATGAACTCCCATCCTTTTGCAAAGAATCAAAATACTAAATAAGCAGAAAAAACGAATGAAAAGCTTCTGAATCAACTTATGGAGAGTTGAAATAATTCTGATTAATCTTAACGTAACTTAAAATTATAAGTACGCTAATTAACATTGTGTATTTAACACTGTTTTAAAACTTCGTCAGTTTAAAACTTTCGTTTTACAATGAAATTCTATTTATTCTATTTAAATTAAACTTAAATATTTAAATTAAACTTAAAACGTAGAGTGCTTTACAATTCTATTTAAATTCATATATATTTGTAGAATGCTTTATAATTTATGAAGTGCATTCACATATATTATCTCACTTGAGCCCTAAAATAATTCTGAGAAGCAGGGATGACAGGTATTATTATCCTTGATTTACAGATGGAAACACGGGTTTGAATACATCATATAGGTCCTTTTGGCTTAACAGAGGACTCTACTGATGCTATAATGTTTTACAAAATTGGATTACGAGGGAATATGGTACAAACAACTGTTTCTCTTCGCTATTGCTGAGTAAACAACCCAACACTCAGTGACTTAAAACAACAAACGTTTTGTTGTATTTCACAACTTAGTGGGGCATGAATTCAGGCAGAGCTCTGATGAGCAATTCTTGTGCTCCATATGGCAACTGTTGACTGGGACCACAGGAATTGCTCTGTAGTGTTCAGCTGGTAGCTGGTTTGGAGGGTCAAGACAGGTTTACTCACACCTCTGGTGCCCTGGAGAGATAGCTGGAAGGCTAGGCTCAGCTGGGTCTCTCTCTCTACATGGGTCCAAGGGCCACATAGTCTCTCCAGCAGGGTAGTAGTTCAGATTTCTCAGTGGTGGCTCGGGCTCCAACAGCAAATACTCCAAACAACAGGAATGGGAAGCTGCCAGTCTTCTGATACTGGCCCAGGGTCACTTCTGCCATATTGAATTGGTGAAAGCATCTGTGGAGCCCTCCAAGAATTAAGAGGTGGGAAGGCAAGAAATACACTCCACCTGTAGATGGAAAGAATGTCCAGAAATTTATGGCTATCTTTAATCTGCCACTTGACCTTAAGAATCTCTTCCAACTCAAATATCGAATGATATTCTTCCCTGATGACGCTGATTTCTTCACTGACCTTGGGAGTGATTCTTCTCAAAAAAAACTTATACCAGGGGAAACTCCAAACCAAAGAGGCTGATGTAAGCAGTGCTCAGCACCTGTGTGTTCACCTGTATTCTATGTTAATTTACTGCTCTCTATGATCCTACCCATTCCTGTGGCTTCAGCTGCCATTTCTATGCCCATGACATCCATTCTCCGAAGCTCCAAGACTGAGTTCACCAGAAATGTTCAATTGGATAGCTCACAGGCACCTCAAATTCAGCACATCCCAAATGGAACTTGCCATCTTTCCTTTCAAATCTGTCTCTCTTTTGCCTTTGCTATCTCAGCAAGCTATGCAACCATCCACCATGTTTTCCAAATCTGTACCCTGAGTAGCATCCTTATCTCCTTCTTCTCCCTCACCCTCTGCAGCCAAATGATAACAAAGGCTTATCAATTCTAACTGCTATTATCTACCACGTTATTCCATCCTCGTTGTCACTCTTCTGTTTCATGGACTTCTACACTCTTCTCCTTACTATTTCCCCTAGTCCAGAGTGACCTTTCTAAAATCCAAATATGATTATGTTGCTTCCCATTTTTGTTGGAAGGTATACTGTTGAGGATAAAATCTAAACTCCTTAATGTGATTTATAAATGTTGTTCTTGGGTAATTTGACTTAAAGACACCAAATGCCCTCCTGCCCTACACATTTCTCTCCCTAGCATTGCCAATAAAATGTCCATGTTATCCATTCCTTCTAGTTAAGGCACCTGAAGTCCTTGTTAATTGCAAATGGTATCTGAGAGGCATGGCCCCAGTGAACCTGTTAGCAGCCATTAACTCCTTTATGCCATTCATGAAAGTATCCTCTGTGGCTATTCGGTCCTTTTGAAACTGGTCATAGGATAGATACGTTTTGAAAAAAGGCAAGGGTTGTCTAAGTGTCTGGAGCCATTTCTGATATATTCAAATAAAAATAATTTGCTGATGAACATAAAATATACAAGCATCTGGAAAGATTCTGCATTGTGAAATTATTCTGTATGCGATTTTTTTGATGAAGAATTAAAACGTTACTGATATCAGCAAAAAAAAAAAAAAAAGAAAAAAGAAGAAGGAGGAGGTGGCCAGTGGCCAGTGTAAATAGCCATTTAGGATCCAAGATTTCAAAATAATTTAATCAGTTTCATTTGATAAGATTAGCATAATAGAGTACCAATTAAATCCCCCCAAAACTAAATTCCAAGGGATGACTTAAATGTATGGGTCACATATAAATTTGGGATATCAATCATTTCTGGAAATGAGGGACCCATCAGGAAAGACTTAAAAATTGTTTCCATATATAGCTCAACTTCTCCATTATAATAGTATTTATTACTATGATAGAATTTGACCTTTAATGGAACTTAACATTTGTGAAACTCAAGTTCTGTCTCCTCCTCATCAATCTTCCACTGATGTTTCACTTCCCCAAGTTCTTATCCTATTGTTTAGAAGCAGAGCACTGACAAGTGACCACCACCATCAGACACTCATGTCCTCACTCTCCCCCATGTCTGAATGTTGGCTGTCTGCACAGACACTCCTTCATCATGTATATCTTACTTCACCCACCTTTTTCAAATACATCTGCCACATTTTCCATCTTCATCTCTCCCAGCAGCTTCTTAAGCCCCCACATCTTTTATTTTCAGGCTTGAAATTTTGATATTTTGCATTTTTTTTTTAATTTCAATAGTCCTTGAAGAACAAGTGATGTTTGGTTGCATGGAAAAGTTCTTTAGTGGTGATTTCTGAAATGTTGGTGCATCCATCATCCAAGCAGTGTACACTGTACCTAAAGTGTAGTCTTTTATCCCTCACCCCCTCCTGCCCTTCCCCCTGAGTCCCCAAAGTCCATTGTATCATTCTTATGCCTTTGCATCCTCATAGCTTAGCTCCTCCTTATAAGCAAGAACATACAATGTTTGGTTTTCCATTTCTGAGTTACTTCACTTAGAATAATGGTCTCCAACTCCAACCAGATTTCTGCGAATGCCATTATATTGTTCATTTTTATGGTTAAGCCCCTACATCTTATTACTCCACTTGTCAACACTCCCGTGTCATTTACCTATAAAATCTGAATTCCAATGATGATAATGGCAATGATGATTATTTAGATTATTTAAATTTTTTTATCACTTTGATGTTATGTTATCTTGAACTATCTCCTATAATCCTTGTATCACCACTATGATGTCTAAGTATCTCATTTACAGAACAGGAAACTGAGACTTAAAGAAGTCAAATGATTTTTCTGAGGTTCTATAATCATGTTTTACAAAGATATTCTGATAAGGCTGGATCAGAAAACTAAACTGGGATCAATCTGTCAAAATCACCTTTTTATACACTAAAATATTTATGAATAAAATGATATGACATTGAGAATTTGCTTCAAAATATTCCAGTGCAGGAAGGAGTGGAGTATAGATAAAATAATTGACCATTATATCGATGACTTGTGAGTGAGTGATGGGTATGTGGGCGCCCATTGTACTATTCACCTTACTTTTGTGTATCTTGGAAGCTAACCATATAAAAAGGCTTTGGGATTTTTTGTTTTGTTTTGTTTTGAGACAGGGTCTCATTCTGTCACCCAGGCTGGAGTGCAGTGGCACAATCATGGCTCAGTGCAGCCTTGACTTCTTGGGCCCATGGATCCCCACTGTTCAGCCTCCTGAGTGGCTGGGACTATAGACATGCCAACATGCCTGGCTAATTTTTTTGTATTTTTTGTAGAGATGGGGTTTTGCAAGGTTGCCCAGGCTGGTCTCGAACTCCTGGGCTCAAGCAATCTGCCCACTTTGGCTTCCCAAAGTGTTGGGATTACAAGTGCAATCCACTGTGCCTGGCCCCTTAAAAGGTTTTTTAATGTCATCTTTTTTATACAATTAGAAACTATCCAAGTCCACTGATCAGTATTGCTATTCAATGTTTGTAGATAATTTTGAAAATGTTTCATTATGTGTCTAGGTTATAAATATCTAATATAAGAAGCTTTAAATACAAAGGTCCCATTTTTGTCACACAAGTTTATTTTTTTCTAAACCTCCGTAATATGCATTGCATACTTATCTAAGTGGAAGAAACAATTACCCAAGCACTGTGTCCAACTGCATGTTGTTATCTTTTAATTAACCTGTGTAACCTTTTTTACTTAACCTAGTTTGAGAAGTGACAGCCACTGAGCTGTCTAAATAATGTACGCCACTGCTCTTTTATTGGATCTATTCAATCAAAAACAAGTGTGTGGTCCAGCCCTCTAGAGCTAGATATGCTTTTTATTCAGTCATGATCCTTGTCTTGTATATCATTGTTGAAACTTGCCTTGCTAACCAGAGTACTTAGAATTGTTTCAATACAGGAAACAAAGATTGATCCCATATGTGTAATCTTTTCCATATTTCACACAATGTTTTGTGTAAAAGCTATTCTGCTACTCTGCGTCCATCAGCTTAGAATATCCCGTGAATAAAGCGGGTAATTGGATGCTCACATATATGCTGAGGGCTAGATTAAAAGTGCCACATTGGCCGGGCGTAGTGGCTCATGCCTGTAATCCCAACACTTTGGGAGACCGAGGCAGGAAGAACACCTGAGGTCAGGAGTTTGAGACCAGCCTGGCCAACGTGGTGAAACCCTGTCTCTACTAAAAATACAAAAATTAGCCAGGCATGGTGGTGCATGCCTGTTGTCCCAGCTACTTGGGAGGCTGAGGCAGGAGAATCACTTGGACCCAGGAGGTAAAGGTTGCAGTAAGTAGGGGACAGAGTGAGACTCCATCTCTCAAAAAAAAAAAAAGGTGCCACATTTCTGGATGGAATTAAATTTATCAATACGTGATCAAATCTCTAAGAGTGTGCATGCCCTGGAACCCAGTAGTGCTATATCTAGGAATTTATCCTAAGGAAGTAACTGGACAGATGCACAAAGGTTTTTATGCAAGGATATTGAAGGCAGTTGTTTTTTAAATAGTAAATAGAAAGAGTCTAACTGTCCAACAATATGGGATTGGCTTAATGAAATTATCCACAGAACTCTAAAATGTTGATGCAAATAATTGTATGGTAGTAGAGAGGTATTCATTAGATCCTGTTAGTAAACAGGTTATCCACAAATATGCATTTAATGAATATATATATTATATATATACACAAACACACCCAGACATATGTGGCCTCACATGAAAAAAAATTATCTCTACATACATATATGTGTGTAAAATTTGTGTAAAATGTATGTATTTAAGGGAGAGTTGTGGAGAAGACTGTGCGCACAGCTTAGGTCTGGATTGAGAAATACAGTATCCTTTAGGTGATTTTTTTCTAGCAGTATCTTCATATATTTCTATAAAGGAATACTACTACAAGTAGTAGCTACACAAGAAATAAAAAGGAACAAAAATAACAGATAAAACCTATTCTGTCTAAATGTGTTTCAAATGTTCAGATAAAAGGCAAGTGAAACAACCTAGAGAAGATATAAAAACCCTTTTGGGAGCATTGTTTCAATAAAGAAAAGCCTCTCCGTATTAATTATTGAGTAGAAATGATGGAAAAGGTAATGGGGAAAGAAGCAGAGAGGAGTGAAGAGTCACCCTGCAATTGGTGATAATTTCCCAAGTTGAGCCTGGGAGTTATAAGTGAGATGTGCCCCCGCTCCAACCAAACCGGTGAAATACTGCAGCACATTTTTCTCTCCCTTTTTTGGAGTGCCAGAGCTTTTTGGAGTTCCTGTAACAGGCCAGGTTTTATTTGCTGATCCTTAACCATGACTATTTTAAGGTAGGTCTTCCTAAACTGTGGCCCAGGGGGTGGGGGGTTCAATGTCTTGCCCAAGGTCATATAGCAGGCAACCTGTGAGCTGAGATGCCCTTCACCAAGGGCATTCCCTGAGATGCCATTCGGGGCTCTCCATTGCAGAGAAGAAGGATCCAGGAAAGTGCAAAGAAAGTCATTGTCACTATTACAGTGACCAAGACAACACCTTGGTAACATCTGGGTAGAATTCTCTGAAGAATGGGGACAAGCTGAGTTGTACAGGCAGCAACTGAGAGGACATTTTTAGGAACCAGAAGTAAGCATTTGTGATTGTAAATTATTCAGGCTAGATGTTTACAATGAGCAATTTAGCTTCAGGCCAATATTAACTTCCGTTCCTATTACTATCAGATTAATTGCATTTTGTTGCTTTTTCTAAATACACTTCAAATCAGGAAACCTATAATTCAGCAGTTAGTCATTAAAGTAGCAGTGGATCTGCAACTGCGTTATCTGAAGCCCTTCTAAAAAATAAAATAAAAATCCAGGGCTTCTTTTTTTGGTCTAATAAACAGAGCATTAATAATAAGCAACTAGGATGTTCTTCGTACGATGAAAATGTCTAAATTGAAAAGTCTTCAGACAAAAGAAATCAAGGTAAATAGACAAAATATGATTGAAAGAAGTTGGACAAATTTCATCTTAAATAATGCATCTATAGAATCCTAGAAAATACAGTTGCAAATTGTCATTTCAAGATTATACAAACCATTTTATACATATAGTAAGTACAAAAACAAGTTGGACTTAAAGTGGAGTTAGTATTATCTGACACATTTCAAATACTTAAGTAGTAAAACGTCATATTTCCTATGCATTACAGAAATTATATGAAAATGTGTATATGTGTGTATGTGTGTCTTTCTTCATTTTTCATTGTTCTTCATGATCTCATGCCTTTACCTGCAGCTAATATCAAGTATGGTTTCACAGCAAATCAATGAAACACAGTTTACATCAAATGACCAGAGAGTTGTCAATTTTTTAAAATCCCAGCCTCTCTTGTGGATTGCTGACTTCAAAGACATGCATTAAGATTATTAAGCAAGTAATGATTGATTTATTACATAACATTAAGAAATGGTTTCTTTGAAGCACAAATTAAAAGGTCATGGATGCCCAGATTTTTCTTCAGGTTGATAGTTAAAAATGCAGAATAGATAATATTGCTGGCTATGAAGGACACATGAAGGGGATTTGAAGTAACTCTCCTTTCTGGGCAATATTTTAATGAAATGCTTAATATTCTGCAGTGGATTAATGAGGCAGTTCTCTATTTTCAAACAATGGGTGAACAATTAGGACCCAATCCTGAGAACAAATTGGTGTCGCTGTTATTTTGTGATGGTATTTAAAATGACCATTGCTGTAGCAACAAGGCATTATTTAACAGGAATGAAAATAACCATTTACATCAAGCATTTCAGCGGAGATATTCAGGAAAGAAAAAAGGGGGCAGCTGCTGTTCCTAGAAATAAAGCTGACATTTTAGGATGAAAGCAACCAGCTGAAACCTAAACATGCTTTGTGCCATGTTCAGAAGTCACCCAAAATGCATGCCAACGTGCTAAACACTCCCCATAAAGCCAGCAAGCTGTCCAATTTCTCACCCTGGTCTCAAAACACTCAGGGGAGAAGAGATGGGTGCAGATCTTTGAAGAGGTCAGATTTGAGAATGAACAGAATTAATTAGCCACATGAGAGTAAGAAAACTATACATCAAGTGTGGGAAAAGTTATCTACATATGGAGATTAACTGGGAAAAATTGATCTTCCAACCAAACTCAAAGTCCAATCCAAGACTACCCTAAACACCTGCACGTCCTAAATAATCAGGAACTATATTGCTCAGCAAGCTTGCATAACAATGTAAACAGAATAATAAATTGTCTCTGATTTTTCCAGTGCATTGTTATGGAAAATGAGGATGAAAATTCTACAGGTGGTCAATGAGAATAAACTATGTTTTATGCCCAAGAGTCACATAAAAATCAGGGACTTTTCCCATACTTATGTGAATTGTAATATATATTTACCTCAATTTCTTCCCTGAGGAACATTCTTTCTAATTCTACTTCTCACATCTCTAGTCTTTCCTTCCCAGGTTGCAAAGTTATTTTGCTTGCTAGTTGAGATAAGTTCTATAATTTAGTTCCCCCCCTTCTTCCTCCCCCCAAAAAAGACTATAGGACCAAATTGATAGGATGAAATGATAGGTCTAAAGAATAATTCATTATACCATCAAAATCTTGGCATGCCAATAGCTGAAAAGACTATTTTGAGCTGTCAGTTCTAAAGCACATATTTTTTCATTGACTGACATGCCAAGTGCTTGATAGCATAATGAATTGTTCCCATTGACATCACCATCGCAAGTAACTCTTGGGCTCCATGCAGCATTTTTCAGGGGTGATGAATAACATCAATGTTCTTTCCATAGTGTGTAAAGCTAGGAGGATGAGGGTAGGCTCAGGGACTGCTGAAGAGGAGGATGGTGGTTTAGGGATGGAGGGAAGAATGGAGACAAGGTCAGAGGTATCATTAAGGTCACACATGACTGTGGTGCATGTGATAACACCTCATAATTAAAATATATGATTCCAACTTGGCGCTGGTGGCTCATGCCTATAATCCCAGCACTTTGGGAGGCCAAAGTAGGTGGATCACTTGAGCTCAGGAGTTCAAGACTGGCCTGGGCCATGGTGAAATCCCGTCTCTAACAAAAATACAAAAAATTAGCTGGACGTGGTGGCCTGTGCCTGTTGTATTCCCAGCTGGTGAGGTGGAAGAATGGCTTCAGCCCAGGAGGCAGAGGTTCCAGTGAGCCAAGATCATGCCACTGCACTCCAGCCTGGGCAACAGAATGAGACCCCATCTTAAAAAAGAAAAACAAAACAAAACAAAAAATACAATTCCACATTCACATTTTGACATAATTGCAACAAAACACCATCCAAGCATTCTGCCTTTTTACTTGGGAAAGGCTTGGGGTTTGAATTTTTTCTGGCTTGGAAGCTATTTGCTACTACTGCATTCAACTCAGAAGCCTAGCTCCCCTGGCTCAGAGATAAGAAAGACAAAAAGAAGGTACCCATATCAAAGCCATGGGCCATTTCCCATAGAATAGGTCACATACACATACCCAAGTTATACTCTGCTCCTAAAGCATGATCATCCTTCTCTGCATCTCCAGGGTCGGCCAAATCTGAACCATTGTAGCCAAGGGAATGTCTCCTGAAGGCTGTAAGACCCACTGAGCAAACCTGTCAGGAGCCGCTAGTAACATTAAGAGCTAGAGCTACAGATTGTGACAGAAGTCACAATCCACAGAGCTAGGCATTAATGCATTAGGCACTTACAATTTGTGTCAATAACTTTTTTTCCTGCATTTAAAAGGCAGTCTTGGACCTTCACTAAGACTGGTTTCTCCTAGGCAATACCATTCAGGACATAGGCATGGGCAAGGACTTCATGACTGAAACACCAAAAGCAATGGCAACAAAAGCCAAGAGAGACAAATGGGATCTAATTAAACTAAAGAGCTTCTGCACAGCAAAAGAAACTACCATCAGAGTGAACAGGCAACCTACAGAATGGGAGAAAATGTTTGCAATCTACCCCATCTGACAAAGGGCTAATATCCAGAATCGACAAAGAACTTAAACAAATTTACAAGAAAAAAACAAACAACCCCATCAAAAAGTGGGCAAAGAATATGAACAGACACTTCTCAAAAGAAGACATTTATGCAGCCAACAGACACATGAAAAAATGCTCATCATCATTGGTCATCAGAGAAATGCAAATCAAAATCACAATGAGATACCATCTCATACCAGTTAGAATGGGGATCATTAAAAAGTCAGGAAACAGCAAATGCTGGAGAGGATGTGGAGAAACAGGAATGCTTTTACACTGTTGGTGGGACTGTAAACTAGTTCAACCATTGTGTGGTGATTCCTCAAGTATCTAGAACTAGAAATACCATTTGAGCCAGCCATCCCATTACTGGGTATATACCCAAAGGATTATAAATCATGCTGCTATAAAGACACACGCACACGTATGTTTATTGTGGTACTATTCACAATAGCAAAGACTTGGAACCAACCCAGATGTCCATCAATGGTAGATTGGATTAAGAAAATGTGGCACATATACACTATGGAATACTATACAGTCATAAAAAAAGAATGAGTTCATGTCCTTTGCAGGGACATGGATGCAGCTGGAGACCATCATTCTGAGCAAAGTATCACAAGAACAGAAACCAAACACCGCATGTTCTCACTCACAGATGGGAATTGAACAATGAGAACACTTGCACACAAGGTGGGGAACATCACATACCGGGGCCTGTCATGGGGTGGGGACCAGGGGGAGGGATAGCATTAGGAGAAATACCTAATGTAAATGATGAGTTAATGGGTGCAGCAAACCAACATGGCACATGTATACCTATGTAACAAACCTGCACATTGTGTACACGTACCCTAGAACTTAAAGTATAATAATAATAATAATTATTATTATTATAAAGACTCTGGTTTCCAGGTAGGACCTTCTCTGGTTTCTAGGTAGGGGTCTTCTCTACCACATTCACTTGAGTAATGAGCATTATAATAATAACACCTGCTTCAGGAGTTCCCCTCCCCCTCTACCAAGCAGCAATTAATTTTCTTAATTTTTTTTTTTCAAAAAAAAAAAAAAAAAGGACAGCTTTTGTTTCCCCTCTCATGGTAGGCATTTTCCTACTATAATTGAAAACACTGGATTATGTGAGTATTTCTTTCTGTCTCAGCCCATCTCTCAATACAAGCAGATGAATAATCACCCCACTAACACAGGATTAAGAACACACGCATTTTGTATAAAGACTTTAGGATAAGGCACAGAACAACCATTTTTCCATCAGAACCACCAAGTGGCTATTTTATATAACATGAGTTTAGCTGTGTGCATATATTTGTATATATCCACATTTAATTTGTCATTTCATCATAGACTTCATGAGCAGAAGTCTAGACTAGATAGCTAGAGCTCAGATAACATGTCCAAACTCCTCACTGAAAAGCTGAGAATGCTAAGGCCCGGGGAGGAAGGTTGGCAGACAGGGCCTTTTTAGTTAGTGAAGTTCTTAGATGATGTTGATAAAACTACCGCAAGGCAAAAGTTCCAATCCTGCAGCCCTGGAGCATCTGCCAGTTTTCCCAGGGGGCATCATTTGCCATCTGGTCTCACCCTTCTCACTGAGCGTCTACATCTCAGACTGTCAACTCATCACAGGGCCAAGCATTCTGGGGTTGTAGACCTCAGTGGCCATTGGCATCATGGCATCTCAGATTAAAGTTTGGCACCTATACAAAGGTTTCTCTGGGGTACATGGGCACATGGCCTTGGCTTCCTATATGTCTGCATCTTCTTCCTCCTCTTCCTCCTCTCCCTGCCACCTTGCTGTTTATTGAGGACTTGCCAGGTTCCAGGCATTAAGTGTGCTTTCTTACATTTCCCTGGGAAGAAGCTCCCCTGACTGCTCTACCCCTCAGTATAAAGTGTTTCTCTTGGTCAGGAACATTATTGAGTTTAGCCTAGACTGGGCATGATGGCTCACACTTGTAATCCCAGCACTTTGGGAGGCCGAGGCAAGCAGATGGGTTGAGTCCAGGAGTTCAAGACCAGCCTGGGCAACATGGTGAAACCACATCTCCACTAAAAACAGAAAATAAATTAGCTGGGCATGGTGGCACATGCCTGTAGTCCCAGCTACTTGGGTGACTGAGATGGGAGATCATGTGAGTCCAGGAGGTAGAGGGTTCACTGAGCAGTGATCGTGCCACTGTACTCCAGTCTGGGTGGCACAGGGAGACCCTGTCTCAAAAAAAGTTTAGCCTAAAGCTGCCTTCTCACATATTTAAAGTTCTGCCTAAAAGTTTCTACATACACGGGAAACTGTATCCTAGATGGAGGTGTAAACAGATTGTAGCCTACTCTTGTGCCAATCACAGGGGCAATCGAAGGGGGCCAACTGTTCAAACCATGTTAAAACAAGAAAAACACCAGGCTGTAACTAATCTGGCTGTTTCTTTACCTCACTTCGGCTTTCTGTCTATCATCTTCCTTTTTCTGTCCATAAATCTTCCACCATGTGGCTGCACTGGAGTCTCTCTGAGCCTGCTCTGGCTCCGGAAACTGCCTGATTTCTGAACGTCCTTTGCTCAATTAAACTCTGTTAAATTTAATGTGGCTAAGGTTTTCCTTTTAGCAACATGTTCCTTCCCTTCAGGGCACTTCTCTCCCTTTTTCCTCACATACCCTCACTTGTGTGATTATCTGACTAATATCAGTCTCCCCTATTCCTTACCATTGTGTTCTCAGCAGAGTGCCTCATACCTGGAATGACCAAATAGCTCCTCACAACCACCTGATGAGGTTGGGCCCCTTAATACCCTCTAATTACAGATGAGAAAACTGAGGCTCAGTGAGCTTAAGTGGTTTGCCTTAGGTACACATGTAAAAAGTAGCAGCACGGGGCCCATTTGAGTCCAGAGCCTATACTTTCACCTGTCTCCCACACTGCTGCTCCTCATGAGTCTGCAAAACCCCTCTAATTTCTGTCAAGATGTCATCTGCATGCACTTGCCAAACATCACTACCTTACGGAAGACTGTCGGTGGATATCAAGATGTCTCAATGGGCGAAGCGGGTGTTATCTTCAGGCTAATTTGGGTTCTCTTCCAAGGGTCAGGCACAGATCCTAACGGAGTAAGTCCAAAATCTGCTATGATGTCTTACCACATGGGTCTTCACTTGGACAAGATGCTGTTACGTAAGAAGCAACTAGTCAAGTCATTTCTACAGGATTCCTGGCTGATGGGTGCTATTAAGTTTCAACAGGAAAGCAGACTTTTACACCACAGACTTTTAAATGCTATTAGAATTAAAAGAAGGAGGAG
>NW_016819951.1:2161370-2212854 GCF_001698545.2 Rhinopithecus bieti
AAAAAAAAAAAAAAAAAAAAAAAAAAAAAAAAAAAAAAAAAGGAGGAGGAAGAAAGGAAGAAGAAGGAGAAGAAAGACAAAGAGAAGGAGAGCATATTTCCCAGCTATGGGCCCTTTTCACTACTTTAAAAGCAAAACCATCAAAGAATGGGCACCTTTCTCTGGGTTTGACTTTTATCCCCTTGTCCTCTAGATTTATGGCTTGCACCATGTAGCTTCTACCATAAAACTCTTCTTTCCAATAGACTGCTATCTGAATTGCAAAAGCAAGACTCTCCAGTAACATATAATCCAGTAAAAAGTAAATATCATAGACTAATAAAGCGATTTCTGAAGGTGATTTATTTGCATAGAGATACCTGACAGGGAAAACCAAAATTCCATCTCAGAATCTGGTGATGATATACTATGAGATGCTCCATCATTACATCTTTTAATTTTACAGAAAAGCAGTTGTAGCAACTGGAGGAGGAAAACCTCTCAGTCTCATTTCTGCAAGGTGAACCATAAACACTTCTAAAAGCCTCATGTGTAAACTCTCTCCCAGCACATTGCTGAACATCACTTGACTATTGGAAAAATGATACGTAGACAAAGATATTTTTCTAGAGGATTCACATTTTTCCATCGATGTAGAATTGCCCTTGCTGTGAATAAGTACTTGCTTTCTTTTCTCCCCATTTTCCACATGCCTTAAGTGAAAGGTTGCTATAGACGATGTTGACTTGTTTCCTTAGTTTTTCCATTTTCCTCCTCATCCTGCCTTCTTTTAGCTGGCTTTCAAGTGTTAATCCTGGCATTTCCCTGCCTTGCCTTAGATCTGTTCAATGTGTCCCTAGTACTACTCTCGTTTCACCTGTCACCTGCTTTATTTACATGTCTATACCACTTTAACTTTGGGTTTTCTTCTGGGACTTGCAACAGTCACCTTTAACTTCATCCCCTACCTGCTGATTCCTCATCCAATGGCCTTATATCAAACTGGCCTGATTTGCTGGCACCTTTACTTAACACTGTGCTCAACTTGGATTTCCACCCAAGACAGGAGACACTTCAGCTGAATTGTGTCCTTGCCATTTACTTTCCAGATTTCTCTGAAAACTACAATTACTTTTTACCTACTCTTGTTCTGCTGATTGAATGACCTCAGCTTTAGGGGAAACAACACAGTGATGTAACTGGCTGGCATTCAACTTGGAGTAAGACAACAAAGGTCCAAGTCCCTCAACCTCAGTTTGCTTGCATCTGCACGGCGTAGTATGGGGAGAATAATACCTGCAGTGTTGGTGTTGCTTTGGCAGTGAAGTTCTTCCAGATTGTAAGGATGAGCTGATCCAATAGTGGTTTCATGGATAACTGGAAAGTAACTCATAATTGTACCCCATATAGGAGAAGCCCTAATAGCTCAGGTCTGGTGTCTTTGTCCCAGGAACTTTGGCATTCTCTTTGCATCTCACCTTCAAATGTCCCCAGCAGAATGGCTCTGGATGGGTCATTTATTTACCATTTATCTCGCAGCCTCTTGATTGAATAGACTTTGGCTCAGCTGTTGATTCCTGGTCCAGTTAACAGGGACCAGGTAGCACAGTTGATTTAACTCAACAAATAAGATACAACTGACCAGAACAACTGCATGGTGAAGGCACTGCCTGGCCCCCCTTTCCCCAGAAGGGGGCTTTAGCCATGGCAAATGCTTAGGGTAGCCTGCCTGGAGTGGGATTCTTGTAACACCAATCCTCATACCTCTTGAAGAAAAGATTCCATGGTCAAATAAACTTGCATGCAGTGCAGTGGTGGGATCTTGGCTCACTGAAACCTTTGCCTCCCAAGTTCAAGCAATTTTCCTGCCTCAGCCTCCCAAGTGGTTGGGACTACAGGTGCATGCCACCATGCCCAGCTAATTTTTGTATTTTTAGTAGAGACGGGGTTTCACCATGTTGGCCAGGATGGTCTCGAGCTCTTGACCTTGTGATCAGCCCGCCTCAGCCTCCCAAAGTGCTGGGATTACAGGCATGAGCCACCATGCCCGGCTGTAACCTATTTTTTATGGAACATCTTATGGACACTCAGTGGAAGATACTTTGGCAAATTCTGGCTAAACCTCATTAACTGTCGACTGCCACCAGCCTCATCGGTGTCTCCAGAACAGCAGTTCCCAACCCCTGTACATCAGAACTACCTGGGAACATTTCACAAAATATAGTCAGCCAGACTGTGCCGCAAGGGATTCTGATTTACTTGGTCTGAGGAGAGGTCTGGAGATCAGAATTTAAATGCTTCCCAGGTATTAGACCCTTAAATAATAACTCTATATGTAATAGCGCAATAATAGCATTTACTAAACATGTTTTGTGCCAAGCACTAGGTAAGTGTGACATTATTCTCTTATTTTATCCTTATAGGAACCCTGCCTAATGTATATTACCACCAATCTACAAGTAAAAAAATATACCTAGAAGACCAACATAAATTTGGTCTGAAGAAGAATTGAAGAGTTCATGTGCCAGCTATAGATCCTAAATAGAACTAGAGTCCTCATCAAATTATCTACCAAGTCAAAAAGAATGCATTCCCCTAAGCAGCTTCTGTCACTAGAAATCATCTTCTGAGAACCAAGCACTCTTCCCACAAGATGATCAGGAGATATTATACAGGATCCAGCTATTGGCGGCAGCTAAGCAATTCCACACTTAAACCTGAAAACCGTCCGTGATCATTTTCCTACATTCCCTCAAATCAGGAATAACAAAATCCATCACACTCAGAAGCAAGGCCTTACTCCTAACACTCAGGTGCCTGGAATCTACAATGAAATTCAGACATCGGGCTTCAGACCACCCAAGAGGCCATTTGGAAGGGCTTGACTGCCACCTTGTGGTCCTGTGCACTACCAGCCAAGACGAGGACACACAGCCAGCGAGAAACAATATGTGAGCAAACTGTTTTAACCCACTTCTGTTTTGACAAGAATGGTTATAACATCTTTTAACATGGCCCAGTAAGCTGAAAGAGAACAAAGGTATTAAAATATTCTGGCAACAGCCCTTGCTTGGGAGCAGATTATTTTAAACAATTGCTTTCTCCAGGGCAATCATACCTGAGTTGATTTGTGTGTATGCTCCTAGTTTAGAAAAAGCAAGTATTTTCCATATTTTCTCTCTACTGACTAGGTTTCAAAAAATAACTATTTTGGGCCAAGAGTGGTGGCTCACACCTGTAATCCAAGCATTTTGGGAGGCTGAGACCAGAGGATCTCTTAAGCTCAGAGTTTGAGATCAGCCTGGGCAACATAATGAGACCCCATCTCAACAAAATATGAAAAATTATCCAGGCCTGGTGGTGCATGCCTGTAGTCCCAGCTACTTAGGAAGCTGAGGCAGGAAGATCACTTGAGCTCAGAGTGACCTATGATTGTGCTGCTGCACTCCAGCCTGGGTAGACAGAGGGAGACCTGTCTGAAAACAAACTAAAAACCAAAACAAAAAATTCATTATGTAACGGCAAGAAAAGGCCCAACTACAGGACTGTTTTCTCCATGTTCTATATCCCCCAACTAATTTCTCCCTTATCTTTCCCTTCCTTCTTCTCTTCCTCCCTTCCTTCCTTCCTCCCTTTCTTTCCTCCCCGACCTCCTTCCTTCCTACATTACATGTAAACATCCCTATCTAACTCGAAATTCCTTCACCAAGAAAGCCCTATGTCCAATCCTTCTGCTACTGACTGTGTGGCTTTGGCCAAATTCCTTAACCTCTATTTAAACATCTTAGAAGAACGGTTTTTACATTTTTAAAAGACTGCAGGAGGAGGGCAACAAATAATAACACGCAACAGAGACCGTATGTGGCCCACAAAGCCTAAAATATTCACTATCAGCCCTGTACAGTGTGCTGACCCCTCCCCTAGACTTGTACCATGTGAAGTACACAGTATCAACTATAAGTATTCTTTAAAAATAGACATTAAATCTGAATCTTAAGGAGACTTTAGATGCAACTTCCAGTTGACAGGAAGCAGGAGGGAGAGTAGGACAAGCTAAATGCCCCACCGTGGCACCACCTCACCTGCTAGTGAATGTGCCGCTGAGCTCCCCTCCAGACTGAAGCACTCAGTCCCCAGATTGCTTGAAATGTGGCCGCTGACGGTTCACAGCTGAGCTCCTCACAGGCCTTGCCCTCAGCTGAAGAGAGTGGCCTTGCTAAGGCCCCACCCCTCCCTAGGATGGCCCCTATTTGAACTTGTTATGTGCATTTCTTGCCTCATCTGGGGACCTCACTGAAGGACCACACCAGCTCTACAGCACCCCGCTGAGGCCTCACCTGGCATTGCCCCTCTATTTCTCCCTCTGTCCAAGCCTGGACCCTTTACATCCTCACAGGTGTTGTGTTGTGAGAACCTTCCCCCTCAAAAAAACTATCTGCATTCAAATCTCTATCCCAGAGTCTGTTTTCCTAAGACATCCCTCCACACCCTATTCTCAGCATAACAGCTGTTATGAGATAAGGCAGGATTTTACCCCTTTACTCAGATCCCTTCAATGGCTTCCATCTCATCAGAACCTTGCCATCTACACCCTTGTTGCATTATCTCTTGACTTCGCCTCCTACTTCTCTGCCCTTGATCACACCAACGACACTGACTTCCTTGCTGTTCCTCAACCATACCAGGCATGCTCCTGCCTTGGGGCCTTTGCACATGCTTTTCTAGCTTCCTGGAATGCTCCTTTTCCAGTTATCTGCATAACTCCATCCCTCACCTCCTTCTAGTCTTCAGTCAATGAAGACTTCCCTGACCCCCTACTTAAGTGTGCAGGACTCCACTGAACCCCAGACTCCACATCCCTCTTTGGTTTCTCCATAGCATGTATCAGAATCTGGCACACTGTACCTCTTATTTATGTTGTTTAATGTCTGTCTCCACCAGAATGTAAGCTCCATGAGGGCAATGACTTTTATCTAGTCTTTTCTTTGCTATATTTCCAGAACTTAGAATAGTAACTGATACAAAGTTGTGGCCCAATCAATATTTATTGAATGAACAAGTAATAAATGAATGGAAGACTGTGAACGTGGAATCAGAAGGCTTACGATCTTTAGGGAAGTCCCATAACTTCCCTAAAGTGAAATGGAAGACTTTCCTAAACGAATGGAAGACTGTGGATGTAGAATCAGACGGCTTGTGATCTTTAGGGAAGCACTCTTCACATAAAAAACAGGAACCATAATTCTCATGTCATTTTGGTAATGATTATACAATGTACCATTTATAGAGGCATCATGTAATAAACTGCTAAATAAAAGGTATAATTTTTGATCAAACCGAATTCTTCACCAGAGAGGTACTTAATTTTTATAATCTAAGAGCTACCAGATTGCCAAAAACGAAGCACAGAAACATTCAGACACAGAAAACCTTAACAATGGTTCTGATATTCAAATAAGATATAAAACGATTTATTCCAAAGCCATACCCCAAATATACAATGAAATGCATCCCTGTTAAAGACAATAAAAAGAGCAATCTTTACATTTTACAATGTGAAGACCTTCTGTTCCCACAAAAAGTCTCATGAAAGTTAATTCCATAAAGTGTCAAACGTATTTTCCTGTTTATATAAAATGTATTCTCTTTAAATGCAAAATATTCAAATATAGCAGTTTTATTTTGAAATTGTTCTCAATTTCTGAAATTCTCACTACTCTACAGCATCCCATTTCCACACGCTTCTTAAAATGAGGTAAGAAGACAAACGGTGAAACCTTTTTTCAGATCATTTTTTCAGAAGTCAATGCCTTGCTGACGTGAAGTACAACATGCTTTTGTCATTCCTTTCGTCTGAAATATTTTCCCAGTGGTGACTCAGTATTTTGCACAAAAAAACCTTGCAATACCTGTCATTTAAAAATCCATAACATATTGTAATTCTTTCTATACGATTTTAAGATCTGAATCAAAGCTATTGCTACAGTGATTCACTATTTTCTTTACAGGTACTTTAATAAATATTCCTCAATTCTAGAAGACTATTCAAATCCTTTAAAGTGGGGATCAGCAAACATCTTTTGTAAAGGTCCAGATATTTTGTTTTGTGTGTCATTTTTCTGATGCATATTTTTTACAACTGTAAAATGTTTTTAAAAAATTATTTAGCTATTCTGTAATTTGCTACCCCACTATTTTAAAAAATAGAACTAGTCTCTAAATTAGACTACTCAAGTGTTAATAAAATGTAAACTTCACATTGTGCAGTAAAATAAATCCACGGTTTCTGACTACTAAATTGAAAGTTCATAAGCAGTAAGAAATGAATCCCATTCAAAGAGTAGGGCTACATTCCAGATATTCTTTTTAATCAATGACACTTTCTTGTGGCTTCTCACTTTGATTGAATGTCACACATCTTTAGTTTGTTTTTTCTTGGTCTTACTTTTTTATAGGGAAAAATTCTCATGAGGCTAATTTGAAGTTTTTGAAATTAAAGACTAGAATACTTTGATGCTGACAGAGGTAGATGCACACACACTGGTATATGCAGTTACAAATACATAAAATGGAAACCACTATTTCATATACAAATTAATCACAAATGCACTCCATGGCTAAGGAGGAATCAGCGGAAACCAGATAGAAGGTATGCAAAACAGTCCTACAGAATGTTCTAATTTTCTTTTATCACATATAGTTGCTACATTTTAGGAAAACATGATTTGAATATGAAACATGTAAATATAAATTAATATAGTGGCATGATTTATTCAGGTTCTTGATGCATATAACCTGGAGGTGACTAAACTCTGATCTATATAACATGGTCCTATAGCTTGGTACTGAGAATCACAACTCTGCGTGTGTGTGTGTGTGTGTGTGTGTGTGTGTGTGTGTGTTGCATGTTTTCCTTTCCTACTACAAACAGTGTTGTAACCAGATTATGGCAAATAAAAGAACAGTTGTAAATTTACCCAAATATATCATAAACAAGTTGGAACACTCTGGAATTGCAGTCATATGATATTCTACAAAAATATTTACAAATTCTAAAGCTGAAAAAGTTGAAAACTTTGGTATCCATAAAAAGAGAAAGTTCAGGGCCATGCGTGGTGACTCACACCCGTAATCCCAGCACTTTGGGAGGCCAAGGTGGGAGGATTTCTTGAACCCAGAGTTCAAGACCAGCCTGGCCAACATGGTAAAACCCTGTCTCTATCAAAAATACAAAAATTAACCAGGCGTGGTGGTACACACCTCTAATCCCACCTACTTGGGAGGCTGAGGCACAAGAATCACTTGAACCCAGAAGGCAGAGGTTGCAGTGAGCTGAGATCATGCCACTGCAGTCCAGCCTGGGTGACAGAGTGAAACTGTGTCTCAAAAAAAAAAAAAAAAAAAAAAATTTAGCCAGGTGTGGTGGTGCAGGCTGTAATCCCAGCTACTCAGGTGGCTGAGGCAAAAGAATCGCTTGAACCTGGGAGGTGGAGGTTGCACAAACTGAGATCATACCACTGCGCTCCAGCCTGGAGTTAAGCAACCTATATCTTTAATGTTATAAAGTCAGCTTCGTGAAATTTGGGCTTAGAAAAATCTATTAGGTAATATATATCTGTTAGGTTTTTTTTTCTGTTTCAGAAAAAAAAAGAAAGAAAGAAAGAAAGTTAAAGTGTACCAGGAAGTCCATGCTCAATTTTGAACTATAAAAGTTTTCAGTGCAAAATTATTGCTATTGATAAATAGCAATGACACAAAACCACATGAAACACTTAACGTCTATAAAACACATAACAATATCCTGAAGGTATGTTTTGGCATACAAAAGGTAATTCGGGGATAGGAAATAACAGGTTGCTTTACTGATTTAATTCTAAGTCTGGGTGTTGGAGTGTTTAAACACTCTCTTTTTGCAAACAGACTCAACGTATTTATAGCTCATCACGTTTCTTCTTAAATGGCCACTTTGGGTGTTGCAATACGTGGTCTGCAGCCTGAAGGACAAGATACATAAATTCTTCTACATCGAAAGAGTAGTTGGTGAACTTCGGGTGCTCCCCCAGGGTTGGATGGTGGCCCTGCGAAAACAAACCAAAACACGAATCCATAACTCACTAAGGGCATGGTTTTCTCTACAGCAAGAAAATTATGTTACTTTGGCTAAGGCAACTAATTTATGTTCTACATCAGAGACCAGCAAACTTTTCCTGTTAAGGGCCAGAAGATAAATATTTTCAGCTCTGCTGACTCTAAGGTCTCAGTCACAGTTACTCCACTCTGTCACTGAAGTGCACAAACAACTAGAGACAGCGCATAAACAGACAGGCATGACTGTGCTTTCTTTACAAAAACATGTCATGGGCTGGATTTGCCCACAGGGCTGTTGCTTCTTGATCCCCTCTCTATATATAATCTAATAGATTTTTCTAAGCCCAAATTTCACAAAGCTGCCTTTATAACATTAAAGATATAGGTTGCTTAATTCCCCCTTTTCTCCTATTTGCAAATATAAAATAAAACAATTCAGTATTCCAGAGAACAGTTTATCTTTGCAGCACTCAAGTTCAATAACCGTTTTTCATATCAATAATTGGATACTTTAAACCAATTAAAAATGAAGCAAGGTAAGTTTTGTGATTGAAATTTACCTTATCCTGAGGAAAGACTTTGTTCTGCCTTTGCCAAGTGATGTAGTGAATGCCTCTCAGCCTGGCCAAGTCCAAGTAACAGCGTTCATCTTCACAGTTGTACCTAAGGACACAAGGGTGTCACAACATGAGGCTTTTGTCCAAGGTTTTTGCCAAATCAACAACTCTCTATGAAAATAAAATGCAGCTCCCAAATATGTCCTTGCAAAAGGTTGTAAACAAGACTGACGAAGATAGTAAACAAGACTGAGGAAGAGAAAGTAAAAATATTCTCTGAACTAAATGAACTTAACTTTTAAAAAACAAAATAGGATCATGGAATGGAAAGAACTGACTTTGTTCAGTAGGGCTTGCTGCCTATGAACTTGACATCACCTTATGATACCTATCTTCAAATGTATTTAAGTGGCAAGGGGGATAGGTAACACTTCCAAGGTCATATAACTAGTGAAGGATGCAAAAGTAGAACCCAGGTCTATTAGACTCTAAGGGTTGAGTTTTCTCAGTTACATTTCTCTCCCTTCTCTCTCCTTTCTTCCATCCTTCCTTCTCTCTCTACAGGAGAAATGACAGAGACAGAATCCATTATCTGGCTATTTCTCTACATATATCATATATATTTTTGAAATGTTTTGCAGGGCACTGGAAGTTCATGACAACTTTTTTCCTAAATAGCCTCCTATTTAAATACAGAGTCAAATCATTTTTCAAATGAAACCATAGAATCCAGATATTTAGCATAATGGGGGGAAACAGGTAACAGTAACTGCTGTTAGTGTCTCAAGAACTAAAATGGAACACAGTGTCAATAGCAGAATTATTATCAGAGGGAAGGCCATGTCTCCATAAAACCAACCACTGAGTTAAAAGCATGCCCTGGGCAAGTCATTAATACCCAAGGGCCTCAGTTTCCTTGTGTATGGGATCAGCAAGCACTAAGTGAAGTGGTTGGCTTGTGTTTTGGAGCTATGTTGTGCATGAGACATAAATGCTTTCTTTTAACACAATAACTACACTGTTTGCAAGAAGCAGCTCAGAGTTGGGAGGTATGCAGGAACAAACTCAGAATAAGGAAACCACAGATTCACATCTTCCGTATCATGCTGGGGATGGGAAGATGAAAGGGTAGTTGGCTTACTAAGCGCAATGGCAGGCTACGGACTTTGTATTTTTAGCTTCAGGCCTTTTTTCTTTCCAGATGACTATATGATGTGACTTCTGTTTTTGAATGATTAAATATCAAGCCTTTTGATGCTCAGAATGAAAGCCTTAGCATGCATAAAAAGCATTATCAGTTGCTTCAATGTAAAACTGCCTCCAAACACTTACAGTTCAAACACAGCAGCCCAGTCTGGAAGGAAAAGTAAGTGGGTCAGACCAGCTCCATGCATTCCAATAAATATGTCTGTGTTGTGTGTGATCCTCAGTTGATCTAAAAACCCAAGTTCTCTGTGAACATACAGAGTAACACGAGAGAGATGGGGAGAAGAGAGAAGTATCAGGTTGAGCTAGTTCATGATTCACAGTAAGGATATTTATAAAAGTGTATTGCCCATTTTAAACCACATTCCATTTTAAGAAGCATTTTGCCAATTTCAAGTGCTCTCTAGTAATTAATAAATTTCTTAATAATTTAACATATTTTCTAAGTAAGCTCACCTATCCTTTTAGGTTTCAGTATATTTAGTTTTAAAGGAAACTTTAATATCTGTCTTAAATGGAAAATCAGTGACATATGACATTAACAAAATTGTAAAAATTGACATAATCAAACTAAGTAGTGTTCAAATCAAGATAGATACTATTGCAAGACAAAGCTCAGAGCCTGAGGCCTGCTCTTTCTTCATAAAAAAGGGAAATTGGCAAGTGTTAAAGAGATGTTATGACACACTAGCACTAAATTAAAAACTATTTCCTTAGGATAATATAAGGACTTTTTAAAAAGAAAATTTCTCCTTGTGTGATTTAAATTTTTTAATGCCAGCTGAGTACATCCAAAATGATCTCAGATACCACCAGGGCATTATCCTGCCTTTGGAATAGACAAATACACAATTTTACGCATCTTAGGACTGTACAAGTGTTCTCTAAATCCAAGACACTAATAAGTGTGTAACCCTTGAACCAAAAATAAGTCCCCAAACAGTTCACTGAGGTGAGGCTAGGGAGAAATGCTGGAATAAGGCTGACACTCTGAATAAACAGAAAGAAATGAGATCTCCCAGCCCCACTTTACCCAAAGTAAAGAAAAAGAAATGATCAAGATTATTTTGGATCTAAGAAGGGAAGGTGAATTCCCTTTTACACCAGCTAACAACAAAACTCCGCACAGGAAAAGGAAGACAGCTCCATGTGTACATGCATCGCAACGAGAACGTGTGCCTCAGTTTCTCCAGGAATGTGAACTGGTGCCAAGGGAAGGACGGCCATTCACCCAGATGAACATATCCCTGGAGCTGCCAGTTGTGGAAACGCCTGTGGTCAGCACTCACCAATCCCCACGCTAACATGTTACTAATATTTCCTGCAGACTGGCAAGATACGAATTCACTGTCATTCTTGCTTATCTGAGAAACTACAACATATCCTTAAAAGCCAGTCAATGATACAGCCTCAGAGGTGCCCTCCCCAGTTCCTTCCATTTCTTCCCAGCCTCATCTCAGTGATCGGTTTTGGGACTGATGTGGGGGCCCCATCTTGGCTCACTCATTTCTTCAAGCAACACTGACACAACATTTCTTCAGCACAGCAGAGTATAATCTGTAAAATGGGACTGGATGGGCCAACTCAGAAGACTGTTGAAAGCATGAGATGAGATAAATAATAGCTGTTTTTACGATTGCTATTTATCTCTATTCAGTGTCTGAGATCCTCAAGACCAGGGCTATGCCATCCGCCATAATAGGATTCCTACTGCTGAGACTGGCGACCAGCTCATGAGTCCCCAGTAGAGATTTACCGCACAAATGAAGTAAAGTAATGTAGGATGAATGAAGTGCAAAGTTCCCATGCTTACATTCTCTGAAATTAAGTGTATCTATATTAGATACCCACATGCTGGGACGTGTACTTCTTTTAACTGGAAAGTCTTCATAGTGTTAGATTTGGGAAACACAGCTGTGATTGCAGGTGGACATGGAGACAAAAGTTTTCACTTTTCCTTTTGATCTTTTCTATACTGCCTGACTTTTTCAACCAGAAACATGTATTACTTTTACCAGTAAGATGTAATTCTAGCAATAGGAATTACCTAAACTGTGAATAATAGACATATTCTGTCTTTCTAAGTCTTTTAGTTGTATTAAGAGTTTTAAAAGAAATGTAAATATTTGATAACATTTTTTAAAATTTCATGTTATTCTGACCCTCAAATTATCCCCATATAAATAATTTTAAGTCAGATGTTGAAATCTGGCAGCAGGCAGGGCAAATTAGGTTTATAACATCTGTAAATTTTGAACTAGTTGCCCTTTTTTAAAATTATTTTTTTATTTTTTGGAAACGGAGTCTCGTACTGTCACACAGGCTGGAGTCCAATGGTGCGATGTCAGTTCACTGCAACGTCCACCTCCCGGGTTCAAGCCATTCTCCTGCCTCAGCATCCTGAATAGCTGAGACTATAGGCACATGCTGCCACACCCGGCTCATTTTTTGTATTTGTTAGTAGAGATGGGTTTTACCATGTTGCCCAAGGTGGTTTCCAACTCCTGAGCTCAGGCAATCCGCCCTTCTCGGCCTCCAAAATGCTAGGATTACAGGCATGAGCCACTGTATCCAATCTGCTAATTTTTTAAAATTATGAAATTTTAGGCCAAGTGTGGCGGCTCATGCCTGTAATCGCAGCACTTTGGGAGGCAGAGGTGGGCGGATCACTTGAGGTCAGGACTTCAAGACCAGCCTGGCTAACATGGTGAAACCTCATCTATACTGAAAATACAAAAATTAGCCGGACATGGTGGCACATGCCTGTAGTCCCAGCTACTCGGGAGGCAGAGGCAGGAGAAACACTTGAACCCAGGAAGTGGAGGTTACAGTGAGCCAAGATGGCACCACTGCACTCCAGCCTGGGCGACGGAGCAAGACTCTGTCTCAAAAACAAACAAACAAACAAACAAACAAAAAATTTCTGAAATTTTAAATGAAAATCTGAATTCATCACTTCTTTTGAATAAGGAGATGGAGTCTCAACATCAGGCCCCAGAAAGGAAAAGAGTAACTGCCCTTGTTCCCAGGGCCCTCACCTGCCCATTTCATTCATTTATAGGATCTACTTGTCCCTTCTGGGCCTACAAATGCCAGTGACTCCCACTGGAAAATGCTTTCTAGCCCCTTGACCTCATCCAAGCAAAAGTTGACAGTGTCTGCTGAGATTGGCTATTACTTACCTATACTTGTAATCAACAATCTGGACTTCAAATGTAGGTACTGTTTTCAGTGCATTTACAAGCTGGGAAAAAAGAGAAACATTTAGCATTTCTTTTCCTTCTTTCTCTTCTGTTTTTCCTTTATGAGTCCTAACATTTCTTTCTTTGCATATACTATTTCAGATATTAAATATCATTTGGTAACAACAACAACAAATAAAAAGAAAATAAATATCATTTGGGTCGACAGTTTTGAACTGTCATTAAGTTCAAATCCAGGCTCCACCTGTGAACACATGACTCTACCTCCTTCAATACCAATGCACTGTGTTGTTGTGAGGCTGAAAGGAAAAGAAAATTCATGGAAGCAAAATGCTAGGCACAGAAATACACTAATCATTAACTGTTATTCCAGCCTTTACCTTAAGAGTTTTTGTCCCATCCATTATCTCATTTCAGACAAACCACTAGTGCTTTGAACCTCATCCTCTGAAAATACTAAGGTCTTGGCAGAAAAACATTTTCAGTACTTCTACGTAAAAAAACTATTATTCTTCTAGCAAGCAGAAAGTAACAAAGCATTGTTAATCTGTTATGAAAAATATAGTCATGGTTCTCTGTCCCCCACAATTAGGCCATAGGGGATCACCACCATTCAGAAATGTCTGCACCTGAATCATGTTGCCTTGTGGCATGCTCTACACTGCAACAGCAACATCAACAGTTGCACATATTATTGACGGGGCATGTAAGTGGTGCTGGCATTTCTAAGTGTGTCGTTAGGCTTACTTCACTTAATTCTCATAAGCATCATACCAGTGGCCAGGCGCAGTGGCTCACGCCTATAATCCCAGCACTTTGGGAGGCCAAGGCGGGCAGATCACCTGAGGTCAGGAGTTCGAGGCCAACCTGACCAACATGGTGAAACCCCATCTCTACTAAAAATACAAAATTAGCTGGGCGTGGTGGCGCATGCCTGTAATCCCAGCTATTTAGGAGACTAAGAGAGGAGAATCACTTGAACCCAAGAGATGGAGGTTGCAGTGAGCCGAGATCGGGCCATTGCACTCCAGCCTGGGCAACAAGAGCAAAACTCTGTCTGAAAAAAAATAAATCATACCAAGTAAGTATTAGTACTATGCCCACTTGACAAATTACACAAGATAGGCTCAGATAAGTGAAATAACTTTCTCAGGATCTCACAGCTCCCAAACGCACAGCCAAAAATAAATCTAGGTCTTCTGACCCCAGAACCTGTGTTCTTAACCAGTGTACTCTATTGTCCTGCTTCCAGAAAGCAACAAGCAGTGACCAAGATTGAATCCCCCCCATGTCAAACACACACACACACACACACACACACACACACACACACACACACACAGTCATGACTGGAAATTTCTCTCTCCAGACAGCCCCTGAACTCTTATGAAGAGTAAGAGTTCTTAGAAGAGTAGCATTCTGTTTTACAGGAGAGATGGCAGATGGTATAAGCCTTGGTCTTTTACCGAGATTGCCCACATAAAAGGAATCACGTGTGCTGAGGGTCTCAGAGCAAGCATGCCCTTTTTCATGACTTCTAGTTGCACGAGAAAGGTGGCCCTATCCCTTCCAATAGCTATTTAAACCCTGCAGTTGGGCAGGATTCCACAAGCCATGATCTAATCAGGCCATTTGGGTTGTATTATCTATTTATTAATCAAAGTATAGCCAAAGGTGCTTTCTTCCCTGCCCAGGAGCTGCCTTTCTAGTGAGAGCCAATCCTCAGGATAGAAGCAGCCAGTTGGGTGCTCTTTGGTTTGGAGTTGGGGGCTGAAAGATCAAATTTCACCTTTGGGCGCCATCATCTGGGCAATGTGCATGACTGAATCTGAAAACCTCACGCCTGCATTAAAGCATCTACCAGCACTACACCTTTCTTTTTTTTTTTTTTCTTTTTTATTATACTTTTAAGTTCTAGGGTACATGTGCACAACATGCAGGTTTTTTACATATGCATACATGTGCCATGTTGATGTGCTGCACCCATTAACTAGTCATTTACATTAGGTATATCTCCTAATGCTATCCCTCCACTCTTCCACCTCCCCACAATAGGCCCCGGTGTGTGATGTTCCCCACCCTGTGTCCAAGTGTTCTCATTGCTCAATTCCCATCTCTGAGTGCGAATATGCAGTGTTTGGTTTTCTGTTCTTGAGATAGTTTGCTGAGAATGATGGTTTCTAGCTGCATCCATGTCCCTACAAAGGACATGAACTCATCCTTTTTTATGGCTGCATAGTATTCCGTGGTGTATATGCACCACATTTTCTTAATCCAGTCGTCACTGATGGACATTTGGGTTGGTTCCAAGTCTCTGCTATTGTGAATAGCACTATACCTTTCTACTGGACTTCTCTGCAGCAGCCTGATGCTATTCCTCAGCCTGCCCCTTCCTGATGGACTGGGGCCAGAAGTAGATTCTGCCTCCTCTGAAATCTATTTGCTGTTGCAGTAGTAGCACACTCTGGCTAGGAAAGCAGTTTCAGTCCCCGACTACCTTGACTCATGTCCCCATTACTCTTAATCACCAGCTGGGTGACCTTAGGCATGTTTTTTAACCTCTGAGTCTCAGTGTCCTTGTTTAGGATAGAGGATAATAATACAATACCTACCTCGTGGGTTTGCTGGGAGGGTTGGGGGGCACAATGTACAAAAGGAGCACACAATAATATGCTTGACCCCCAATTGCACTCAATATGTATGGTCTATACCAATATATACTGTTGATCTGTTGGCTACTGAGGCTTCCCATTTGTATACCCAACATTGCAGTATTTGATAACGTTATTTCTAGGTCTTTAAACACACACATACAAACACACACACCCTCCACACACACACTGCTCATTTCTTCCATCCACAGAGCTTACAATTAACACCTCATTATGCCATATGTTCATGTCCTCTGTAATCCATATGGGTCTCAGGAAGAGACGTTAATTACATAATTCTGATCAGCTTGTTAGGCAGCCAAATTAGTCTGTGTAAAATATTTTACCCATCAAAACATGACCCCCTCCCCCAACTTCCCTCTTACTAACTATTGTCCAGTTTGTTTCCAATTACCTGCTCAAGTTAAAAGCCTCAAGTCACACTTGATCCTTGATACCTTTCCTGGCCTTCTCTAGTGTGAATGTACTTCTACATTCCAAAAGTAAGTATCATAGGTCCTATCTCCAAAATATATCTTGAATCCATCTACCATGTCATCTCTACTGTCATCACTTTGGCTAAACGCTCTCCCCTGGGCCACAATAACAGCTTCTGATCAATCTCCTTGCTCTCACTCTTGCAGGCAGAATGACTTAAAAACAAATGTCAATTCATGTCTCTGCCTCTGTATTTGTTTTCTATTTGCTGCTGTAACAAACTGCCACAAATCTAGCAGCTTAACACAACACAATTTATCCCCTTACAGTTCTGCAGGATTGGAGCCTGACATGGGTCTCACTGGGCTAACATCAGGGTGTCAGCAGGGCTGTGTTCCTCCTGCAAGCTCCAGGGAAGAACCCACTGCCTTGCCTTTTCCAGCTTCTAGAAGCCCTCCACACTCCATGACTCAAGGCCTGCCCCTTCATCTGCGAAGCCAGCGACACGGCATCTCTCTGGCCCCACTTCCCTTATATCTCCTTCTCTGACTCTTTCCTGCCTCCCTCTTCCACTTTTAAGGAAATGATGAACTGAGATCTGATCAGTGAGAAGAAGCCAGTGAAGAAAAGAGCTGTCCAGGCACAGGCAAAAGTTCTCTGGCAGATGGAGTTTAAGGCCCATTTGTGATTATACTGGGCTCACATGGATAATCCAGGATAATCTCCTTACTTTTAGACCAGTTGGTTGGGCACCTTAATTCCATCTGCAACCTTACTTTCCCTATGCCATGTAACCTAACCTGTTCGCAAGTTCCAGGGATTTGGACATGGACATCTTTTGGGAGGAGGAGGAAGAGACATTATTCTACCAACAATGCCTTGCTTTAAAACTTCACAGTGGCTTTCCCCTACACTGGAATAAAATCCCTCTCCCACCAAGGTCTAGGAGGCTGACATGATCTGTGACCTCCCTGCCCCATGCCTGACTTCTTGGATATCGCCCCACCTCTCTCAAGATACTACAGTCATATTGGTATTCTCTCTGTTTCTAGAATACTGAAAGTTCAGTCCACTAGAATACATTTGCCTCTGCCTGGGAGGCTCTTTCCCTTGTTGGATCCTTCTCTGATTAGGTCTCAGTCTAAGCAGTGTCCCTTTGATGCCCTCATATGAGTACCAACCCCCTCCATCCACATTCCCAGTCTCTATGACATCACCCTGGTTCATATCCTTCGAAGCACTTATCACTGCCTGACATCACCGTACTTATTGACTTTTTTACTTACTTCTTATCTGTCTCTCACCTCTAGAGTGTAAGCTCCATGAGGTCAGGCACCTTCCCCATCTTTGCTCTACTCTATCTCCAGGACCTAGAACATGGCCTGACACATAGCAGGTGCTCAATTAACTATTGTAGAATAAATTCTTACTACTGAGAGGCTATCTTCAGGCCATGATGTTGTAGGTAGTGGACTTGCATGATGATCTCATTGAGGTTAAATATAATTTATGAGTTAGTGCTACTGAAATGAGTCAGGATGCCGAAAATGCAGTTTCTAAGACATGGTCATGTAACAGAATAGAGATTCTTCCAACTGAATCTGCTGCTGATACCACAGGATTAATGGCCTCAACCATCTTTTGCATCAACTATGCAAAAGAAAGTCTTGCATTTTTGCTACTTTTTTGTCCGGATGCCCTCTACTGCAGTCAAGGCAAGATTCAGAGAGCTTTCTCAAGGCTGAGTTGATGCAGATGAACATTTACTATAAGGCAAAGCTAGTTTGTCCATGGTTGGTTTGGTGAATCTCACTAGAAATTCAAATCCAATAAATAAACTGGGTATAGGCCATCAAACTTTTCTCAAAACTAATAGTTTTAAACCAAAGCTTTTCATTGTAATGCAAAAGAAAAAAAAGCACAATTTTCTTTATAAATTCAATATGAAGGCATTAAAATGTATACCAAAACTAACCTCATTTTGGTTTAGGATTTTCCGGTATTCTGTGCTCCGTGCAAGAATGGTGACTCGAATTTTTCCATCCTGTAATCAAAATGAAATAATGAAATAATAAAATAACACTGCATATGCCTGGGTAGATGAATGAACATCTGAACCTAAAATGTGATTTTCACAAAGAGATGTAACTCAACCAGGATACATTAATAGAACTATTCTTTTTTAGCCTGATTCCTTCACCACTCTCAGGGAATAAAAATGTATCCACTTCAACCACCAAAGGCAAAAACCAATTCATTACATTATCTGTTTGGTTGGGTGGGTGAATTTTTTGGCAGGGGTTGTGTAAGTTAGATGAATATTTGCGGAGGTGAGGGAGATATAGCCAATGAAGGGGGAAAGGAGGGCAGGAGGAAGCATATTCTTGCAATATCCCTTAGTTTCTCTTTTACAGGTTTTTGACACCTGGTTTCAGATGACTTCCAGTCAGAAAATGTTTTTGGGTTTTGTTTTGGGACAGAGTCTTGCTCTGTCACCCAGGCAGGAGTGCAGTGGCATAGTTTTGGCTCCCTGCAGCCTCTGTCTCCCGGGTTCAAGCAATTCTCGTGCCCCAGCCTCCTGAGAAGCTGGGACTACAGGCACGTGCCACCACGTCCAGCTAATTTTTGTATTTTTTGCAGAGATGGGGTTTTGCCATGTTGGCCAGGCTGGTCTTGAAATCCTGGACTCAAGTGATCCACCTGCCTTGGCCTCCCCAGAAAATGTTAACACAAAAACATGGTCTCCTGATTATTTCTGTTTCTGAAAAGGTGGTATCAACTTTTATTAGGGAAGAAAACTCAAGCCCATCTCAGAATCCATTACCTTGGGTCCTTCTTGTGTAATGTTTAGTCTGTGTAGCACATGCTGGGAAAATGCCCTGAATAGTCCAGTATTTTGACAGCCAGATATCTAAAATAAAAACACTGGTTGATATTACAATGAATACTTCTGTATTGTAATTTAAGATACTGTCAAGTTATGTATAAATGTTATAATGTCTGTAAATATGAATGCTAATGGTAGACAACATGCTTACCAGAGGAGTATTATAGAACAGCCCATATCTCATGCGGGGGAGTAATGAAAAAACAGCTTCTTTAAAACATACCTAGGAACAAAGATACATTAAAAGATAAGAGGATGTAATTTGCACCCTTCACACCAAAATAGCATGTATAATTTTGAAAAGTTGATTTTAATTAATCTCCATTTTGCATTAAGATTGTTTGAATAGCACACTATTTCATTCAAAGAGAACAGAATTCATATTTTTGGAAAGATTATAGAAAAAAGTTTTCAAAGGCTGCACGATTAACAACACTGATGATTCTAATTATAATAAAAGAAATTCAGAATTCAGAAATCAGTGGTAATGGCTAATAGGAACTCATAATAAATGTTTATTTTATGAGTGAGTCATCTGCACTCAAGAGATATTCACAGACATTTCAGGAAAATTTCCAGTACCCTTTTGGAATCATAAGTTTTCAAATGTATAATGTCATAATCAGTAAATGCATTCCATGTGTCGGAGAATAGGTCACCATATCCGTAAGAACTCTGAAAGTAGAAACAAAACAAGGTTTTAGGGCAATGAAAGGATACAGCATGACTTTTCAAAGATGCAACAAAATACCTGAATTTGCTTGTGTTAAAAACTAACAACCCTACACAAAATCCGTATAAGCAAAATGGATCTTCATCTTGGGCCAGAGCAAATGCCTAATTTGATGAAATATCAGAAATAATTATCACAATTATACTCTTAGCCATTAACAGTGTTTCATTTTTCTACCTTAACTTCTTTTATTCTCACATCTTTGAAGTTGTAGTTCAGGGTTTTTTCCTGTGAACATCTTATCCAAATTATAGATGCACACAACACACACATATACCACCGTTTGTACACACTCCGTTATGCTCAGTGTGCAAAAACCATCAGGATGAATGAAAAATACTTTAGAAAAAAATTTCAGAGCAAGAAAATGGGTTCAAAGTTTTAACACTGGCTGGGTGCAGTGGCTCACAGCTGTAATCCCAGCACTTTGGGAGACTGAGGTGGGCAGATCACCTGAGGTCAGGAGTTCAAGACCAGCCTGTCCAATATGATGAAACCCTGTCTCAACTAAAAATACAAAAATTAGCCGGGCGTGGTGGCATGTGCCTGTAATCCCAGCTACTCGGGAGGCTGAGACAGAAGAATCACTTGAACCCGGGAGGCAGGGGTTGCAGTGAGCCGAGATCATGCCATTGCACTCCAGCCTGAGCAACAAGAGCGAAACTCAGTCTCAAAAAAAGAAAAAAAGAAAGTTTTAACATTAAAAAGAAAGGCTGGTCACAGTGGCTCATGCCTGTGATTCCAGCACTTTGGGAGGCAAAGGTGGGAGGATCACTTGAGCCTTGAAGTTTAAGGCTGCAGTGAGCTATGATCATGCCATATACTCCAGCTTGAGCAACAGAGCAAGACCTTGTCTCTAATAAAATAAAATAAAAATAGATAATATATGGAATTCTATGAAATGTCCCCCCACCCATTGACTAGTGAATAAAAAGTGGTAATTTCTGATTAATATTAATGGTGTCAATAACAACTTTATATAATAATAATAGCATCCTACACACTTCCTGTGTTCCAGGCACTGTTTTGGGCACTTGACATTATTAATGTACATTAAGCCACCCACAAGCCTAATGAGTAGATAATATAATTTTCCCTATTTTGCAGATGAGGAAACTGAGACACAATTTTAAGTCATTTGCCTATACTGCAAAGCAACTGAGTTATAGAGCTGGAATTCAACCTAGCCTTTGCTGCCAGTTCCATCTGACAGTTGCCTCTCAGTGGGAATTAGTTCTTTCTAGTATAATTACATGTTTTTTTGGTTTTTTGTTTTGCTTTGTTTTTGTTTTGAGATGGAGTCTCACCCTGTCGCCCAGGCTAGAGTGCAATGTCGTGATCTGGGCCCACTGCAACCTCTGCCTCCCAAGTTCAAGCAATTCTCCTGCCCCAGCCTCCCGAGTAGCTGGGATTACAGGCGCACGCCACCACACCCAGCTAATTTTTGTATTTTTTGATAGAGACGGTTTCACCATATTGGCCAGGCTGGTCTCAAACTCCTGAGCTCAAGTGATCTGCCCACCTCGGCCTCCTAAGGTGCTAGACTTAAAGAAACCACACCCAGCCTCATTTCTCTTTTGAAAAGTAGTTAATTACGAGCTCCATTAGCTAAGAAGAAGAAGATCAACTAATTTTTAAATGGTTTCACTTAGATTGAAAAATTCAGCCAACAGAAATCAGAAATATGCATTGTAGCATTACATTCAAGCTCTATAGTTATACATTATGTTCATGTCTTTTTATCTTTATAGCATTTTCTCAGATTTTCAACATTTTATGTTGCACATACTGCAGTTATTTCAAAGTTATTGAGATCTGTTAGATGTGAAAATAAAAAAAAAAAAAGGCTTCTTTCCATGTTCCTCCAATGCCATTCTAATAAAGGCCCTTCTCAACACCAACTAAAATGAAATGTCCCTGTTCTGGCTCAATAATAAATAAAGGGCAATTAAAAGAAGTGATTCTGGATGGTTTCCTGAAAATACTTCAGATAAAATAAGATATGTTTGAAAGGAAATTTTAATAATAAAATACTATAATCCTGATTGATCCTTCCTCAGGGAAATCATACATTATTTAATAAGAACCACTTCCAGAAGCTTCTTTTCCATGTTTCCCAAGTCCAAATTATCTACCATGAGGGAAGGAGGGGCTTCTTCCTACACTCATGTTGAAGAATATTTGGATAGTCTTCAAGACACAAAATTTCCTTTAGTGTGTCTCAAATTTAAACATGCATATAATCTATGACTTAGAAATTCCACTTACAGAAATCTGTCCTACAGAAATGCTAGGATGAGCATGTGAAGATATAGGTATATTGAAAGGATGTATGTGTTTACAGTAACATTTCAGTAAATACCAAAGAACTGGAAACAAAACCAAATGTGATGGGGGGGTGGGGTGGGAAATGAATACATGCACTGATGCATGCATCCAACTTCCAAAACATCCATTAAACAGAATACCACATAACACCTAAAGTAAGGATGGCCCTAAAGGTACTGACTTAAAGAGACATTCCAGAGATAATACTAAGGTGGCAATATGAGACAGAGAGTATATTTTCCATAAGAATATAAACACATTGGCCAGGCATGGTGACTCATGGCTGTAATCCCAGTGCTTTGGGAGGCTGAGGTGGGAGGATCACTTGAGGCCAGGAGTTCAAGACTATATTAGTCAGTTTTCACGCTGCTGATAAAGACATACCTGAGACTGGGAAGGAAAAAATGTTTAATTGGACTTACAGTTCCACATGGCTGGGGAGGCCTCAGAACCATGGCGGGAGGTGAAAGACACTTCTTACATGGCAGCGGCAAGAGAAAATGAAGAAGAAGCAAAAGCGGAAAACCCTGATAAACCCATCAGATCTCATGAGACTTATTCACTATCACGAGAATAGCATGGGAAAGACTAGCCCTCATGATTCAATTACCTCCCCCCGGGTCCCTCCCATAACATGTGGGAATTCTGGGGGATACAATTCAAGTTGAGATTTGGTGGAGACATAGCCAAACCATATCATTCTGCCCCAGGCCCCTCTAAATCTCATGTCCTTACATTTCAAAACAAACCATGCCTTCCCAACAGTCCCCCAAAGTCTTAACTCATTTCGGCATTAACCCAAAAGTCCAGAGTCCAAAGTCTCATCTGAGACAAGGCAAGTGCCTTCTACCTATGAGTCTGTAAAACCAAAAGAAGGTTAGTTACTTCCTAGATATGATGGGGGTACAGGTATTGGGTAAATATAGCCGTTCCAAATGGGAGAAATTGGCCAAAACAAAGGGGTTACAGGGCCCATGCAAGTCCGAAATCCAGCACGGCAGTCAAACTTTAAAACTCCAAAATGATCTCCTTTGACTCCAGCTCTCACATCCAGGTTACGCTGAAGCATGAGGTGGGTTCCCACAGTCTTGGGCAGCTCTGCCCCCGTGGTTTTGCAGGGTACAGCCTCCATTCCAGCTGCTTTCACGGGCTGGCGTTGAGTATCTACAGCTTTTCCAGGTGCACAGTTAAAGCTGTCAGTGGATCTACCATTCTGGGGTCTGGAGAATGGTGGTCCTCTTCTCACAGCTCCACTAGGCAGCACCCTACTAAGGACTCTGTGTGGAGGCTCCAACCCCACATTTCCCTTCCACACTGCCTTAGCAGAGGTTCTCCATGAGGGCCCCACCCCTGCAGCAAACTTCTGCCTGGGCATTTAGATGTTTCCATACATCTTCTGAAATCTAGGTGGAGGTTCCCAAACCTCAATTCTTGACTTCTGTGCACCACAGGCTCAACACCACATGAAAGCTGCCAAGGCTTGGGGCTTCCACCCTCTGAAGCCACAGCCCAACCTGTACATTGGCCCCTTTCAGTCATGGCTGGAGCGGCTAGGACACAGGGCACCAAGTCTCTAGGCTGCACACAGCATAGGGACCCTGGGCCCAGCCCACGAAACCACTTTTTCCTCCTAGGCCTCCAGGCCTGTGATGGGAGCAGTTGCCATGAAGGTTTCTGACGTGGCTTGAAGACATTTTCCCCATGGTCTTGGGAATTAACATTAGGCTCCTTGCTATTTATGCAAATTTCTGCAGCCGACTTGAAATTCTCCCCAGAAAACAGGTTTTTATTTCCTATTGCACAGTCAGGCTGCAAATTTTCTGAATTTTTATGCTCCGTTTCCCTTTTAAAACTGAGTGTCTTTAACAGCACCCAAGTCACCTTTTGAATGCTTGTCTGCTTAGACATTTCTTCTGCCAAATACCCTAAATCATCTCTCTCAAGTTCAAAGTTCCACAAATCTCTAGGGCAGGGGCAAAATGCTGCCACTCTCTTTGCTAAAACATAATAAGAGTCACCTTTGCTCCAGTTCCCAACAGGTTCCTCATCTCCATCTGAGACCAACTCAGCCTGGATTTTATTGTCCATTTCACTATCAGCATTTTGGACAAAGCTATTCAACAAGTCTCTAGGATGTTGCAAACTTTCCCACATTTCCCCATCTTCTAGGCCCTTCAAACTGTTCTGGTTGCTGTCTATTACCCAGTTCCAAAGTCACCTCCACATTTTCGGGTATCTTTTCAGCAATACCCCACTCTAGTGGTACCAGTTTACTGCATTTGTCTGTTTTCAGTCTGCTGATAAAGATATACCCAAGACTGAGAAGAAAAAGAGGTTTAATTGGACTTACAGTTCCACATGGCTGGGGAGGCCTCAGAATCATGGTGGGAAGTAAAAGGCACTTCTTACATAGTGGCGGCAAGGGAAAATGAGGAAGAAGCAAAAGCAGAAAACCCTGATAAACCCATCAGATCTCATGAGACTTATTCACTATCACAGGAATAGCACAGGAAAGACCAGCCCTCATGATTCAATTACCTCCCCCGGGTCCCTCCCACAACATGTGAGAATTCTGGGAGATACAATTCAAGCTGAGATTTCATGGGGACACAGCCAAACCATATCAAGGACCAATCTGGGTACCATAACGAGATCTTGTCTCTACAGAAAATAAATTCAAAAATTAGCCAGATGTCAAATCAGAAGACAGTAATATATATTATATATACACACACCCACGTATATATGTTATGACAATATATATAGTCATAACACATATATAACATATTTATGGAAAAGAATAGCCAGGGATGGTGGCATGCACATATAGTCCTAGCTACTTGGGAGTCTGAGGCAGGAAGATCACCTGAGCCCAGGAGAGCAAGGCTGCAGTGAGCTAGGATCATATTCCTGGACTTTAGCCTGGGTGACATATTTGCACTTATTAAAATAAAGAGAGTCCTGCAAGGGACTCACACACAACTGCAGTTACCCTTGGGGGAACAGGGAATTGGAGAGGAAGAAGGAGACTTCTTAAAAAACTTTGCATACTTCTGTGTTGTTTGAACTCATTATAAACAGGTTATTACTTTCATAATTAAAAAAGTAATCACGGCTGGACATGGTGGCTCACATGTGTAATCCCAGCTCTTTGGGAGGCTGAGGCAGGCGGATCACCCACGGTCAAGAGTTCAAAACCAGCCTGGTCAACATAGTGAAACCCTATCTCTACTAAAAATACAAAAATTAGCCAGGCGTGGTGGCCCACACTGTAATCCCAGCTACTAGGGAGGCTGAGGCAGGAGAATCACTTGAACCTGGGAGGCGAAGGTTGCAGTGAGCCAAGATTGCGACACTGCACTTGAGCCTGGGTGACAAGGCAAGACTCTGTCTCAAAAACAAACAAAAAAAAGTACTCATAAAGCTATACTACTTCTCAGCACAAGCAAATGTGGAAAGCCTACAGTAATTTCTCCTTTTATTCATTCTGTTTGATAAGAGCAACCCTGCTGTGCCCAGAGAGGCAAGTGAAGATGGGTCCCTTTATGCACGTTTGCAGGTTGGTAGCCTTGCCCGTCCCACTGAGGATGCCACATGCTGAAGGGAGTAAACTGCAGAGCTTTTCAAGGAGGAGAGGGAAGGCCCCATAGGCTTCCTTGTGGGGACAGTTTGGAAAATATCACCAAGATGTGAACTGCAGTAATAGCTACCTCCCTGCTCTTCCCTGGGCAAACTGCTCGTCCAAGACCATCAGGACTCTGGCAACACCATCCACTGTGAGGGATTCATGTCATAGTCAGCCTGCAGGTCACAGTGCTGCTTAATTTAAGGCCTTACCAACAAAAGGGAAACAGCAGCCACACAAACCCTTACTTAGTGCCATCCCCATCCAACCTACCATCTTCTGTGGGCCTGATTTCTGGAGCAATCTGGCAGAGCTGCCTGTCCTGAGAACCTGGCTTAGTAAATGGCAAAGACTTCTTTGACCAAGAATGCAGGTTTAAAATGGATGCAAAGGGAGTGGTAAAGGAGTGGGGGGTAACACCGAGCAGCCACCCTGCTGGGCTACCCCCATCCTGCCTATCTGTGCCACAGTGGAGGTCCAACTGCCCTCATGTCTCATGCTCAGCTGACTGAATAACCTGGGGTCTTCATGGTGGCCGTGCATCCTACTCCAGCAGCCACAGAGAAGGGGAGGGTTGTAGAAGCTGGCTCACTATAACAGTCCATTTGAGGAAGATGTGGAAAAGCATGCAACAGGTACAAGGAAGCTTCTGGAAGGCATCTGATAAATTTCTGTCAACTTAGTTTGGCAACTTAGGTACAGTCCTCTTCAGAGGACTTTAAGAAGACGACACAGCACCATGGTGTCCAAGCACAGGTCCGGAGTCAGGCTGCCTGGATGGAAACCTTGCTTCTGCCCTCGCTGACTGCATTATCTTACAACACTCACCTGCTGCTCAGGCCTCGGCCTCTTGTCTGTAAGATAAGCTAATGAAAACTCAAGTCCGCAGGGGGTCATGAGCAGGAAATGAAGTAACATAATTTATGTTAATCACAAAATTTAAAATAATTTTGCTTAAAAAGGGCAAAACAACCATGAGTTAATAATTTAGGGCTTGTAACAGCTGCTGAGTGTGACCTGACTTCACTGATACAAAAAGAAGAAAAGAAAGGGACTGTTGTTCCCTTTGCTCACAAAACATTTCCAAGAAATGAAACTGTGGTGGCAGCAAAACTGAAATACAAAAGGGAAACGTAAATGCATATAGATAGAAAATAAAAGAAAGCATTAACATGCCAAGAATTATAGTCTCATCAGACTTCAAATCTAACTCAAAGTCTAGCCCCAGTGATCCTGAAAACCTTTTTACACAGCTCTACTACAAGCCTCTTATCAGTGAAAAAAGGGTCAGCAAAACTATTTCTCCTTCTGCACGAGAAGTTGACCTCCTGTTAACTAGCTAACTCGGCTCTCTGGAAATGGCAATGCCTTGTGTCAACCGTGTGCCTAGGCAGCATTGCTTCTGATCTAAACAGATAGATGCTTGATGGGTAAACTGCATCTGGACTGGGAAAGCCATGTTCCAGATTTCCTGAGTACACTGACTCCTGGAACCAGGCATGTCTCTTTCAGGGATCCTGGGGACTTTGCCAATGCAGTTGTGTCAGGAGATGTTGGCCTCAACAGGATATAAGGCTCTTAAGCCAAGGCATCGCCTGTACCTGCCCCAGGCAAATCTTGTCTCCTTGCACCTGAGCTGTGCTGTGTGAACTGCTAGCACTCCCTCTGCAAGAAACACCTAAGGATGCCCTGCCAGCAAGCTGTGGTTCCCCTGCAATGTCATCCTGAATAGACTCACACCAAGAGCCGAGCATATGAATGTCGTGAGTCAGAATGTTGAGTGGAACCTTATATGACCCCTTGGTGGGTGTTCCAACTTCCCAGTTTAGGCAACCTCTCTCGTGTACACTACAAACCATTTATTCTCCTTACTGTAATTGTCACAGTTAACATTCAGAGCACAAGTACTGTGTACCAGGCATTGTGACTGTTCATGCACCATATGGTTCATTCTCAAAATGACACCTAGGTAAGTGTCATTATCTCACTATCTCATTTCAGAGCTGAAGATTCTGGGGCACAACTTGGGGTTTCCTTAGCAGGTGGAGGGGCCAGATATGGGAAGAAGCAGTGAAAAGGCAGGCAAAGAGAGAGAAGAAAAAAAAGACTGCACTAAAAACAAATAAATAGCAGGTGTCACTCAATGCATGTATTTATGTGCATGCCTAAGAACTGCCCTATACAGTGAGCTGAAACTCACAGCATAATTCAGCACAAAGGACATAGTAACGGGGAAGCTGCTATTAAGCAAAGGCAGACAGTAAATGCAAAAGGCCAAACAGTAAACAGAGGCAAGCACTTCCAACATAGGTTATAGAGGTTGAGTGAATGACAGCCTTTTTTTTTTTTTTTTTTTGAGACGGAGTCTCGCTCTGCAGCCCAGGCTGGAGTGCAATGGCCGGATCTCAGCTCACTGCAAGCCCCACCTCCTGGGTTTATGCCATTCTCCTGCCTCAGCCTCCCAAGTAGCTGGGACTACAGGCGCCCGCCACGTCGCCCGGCTAGTTTTTTGTATTTTTTAGTAGAGACGGGGTTTCACCGTGTTAGCCAGGATGGTCTCGATCTCCTGACCTCGTGATCCGCCCGTCTCGGCCTCCCAAAGTGCTGGGATTACAGGCTTGAGCCACCGCGCCCAGCCGACAGCTTTTTTTTTTGAGACAGAGTCTTGCTCTGTCACCCAGGTTGCAGTGCAGTGGCATGATCTTGGCTCAATGCAACCTCCACCTCCCGGGTTCAAGTGGTTCTCCGACCACAGCCTCTTGAGTAGCTGGGACTACATGTGTGTGCCACCACATCTGGCTAATTTTTGTATTTTTAGTAGAAACAAGATTTCACCATGTTGGCCAGGCTAGTCTCGAACTCCTGGCCTCAAGTGATCCACCCGCCTCGGCCTCCCAAAGTGCCGTGATTACAGGTGTGAGACACCGTGCCCAGCTGAATGGCAGTCTTTCATATGTGTGTCCCAGAAGAACACTGAGCCAAAGTCACTAAATCTCTGGCCTTTGGCGCTCCACCCATCCAGAAAGGGAAAGAAACCTTCCCCACTGCCTCATTCTAAAATTCAAAGAACAAAGGTACACACATACATACCTATCTGCCTATATGTATATGCACATGTCAACACATATATGTACAGATACATTCGCACCCATCCGCATATGTGCAGGTGTGTATATTGAAAAGTATGTGTCTTTGAAAATTCTGTTTCACAACATCAGAGTCACACACTGATACAAGGGAAAGACAGTACTGAAGCGGAGAGCACATTCTTACTTACGGTGTCCCACATCACGATGTACACGTCAGTACTGAATGAGTTATTAACGTGCTGAGTAATATAAAGATTGATGAAATCACAGAAGTGGTGATACATGTTAACACCTAGTGTTGGAAAATGAAACTACATTAATTAACACCAAAGAGTACATGATCAAGCAAGTTTAATTCTATCCCATCTATTTACAGTTTAAGAGAATTTTAGTTGAAATAAATGGGGAAAAAATAACTGTTTTGTTTTTCCAAACATGAAATGATCTAGATACATAGGTAGTTCTCAATTTATGGCCTGATTGGGTTTCAAAAGTCACTCTAAAATTGGTTATTTAAAATCAGGAATGCATTTCCCCATATATCCCAAGTAACAAATGATGATTAAGTTCCCAGAAAAAAACAAGGTAGGTCTATTTAACTCAAAACCGAGTTGAACTACAGGGCCAGGAAGACAACTCATTATTTCTTCTGACTTTATTTATTTATTTTTATCAGGGGTAGGGTCTTGCTATGGTGGCATGTGCCACCATGCCTAGCTTGATCGTTTATTTTTTAAAGTCAATTAAGGGGCCAGGCGCAGTGGCTCACACTTGTAATCACAGCACTTTGGGAGGCTGAAGCAGGCCAATCACTTGAGGTCAGGAGTTCAAGAACAGCCTGGCCAACATGGTGAACTCTCGTCTCTACTAAAAATACAAAAATTAGGCGGGCGTGGTGGCACCTGCCTGTAATCCCAGCCACTCGGGAGGCTGAGGCAGGAGAATTTGCTTGAACCTGGGAGGCGGAGGTTGCAGTGAACCAAGATCATATCACTGTACTCCAGCCTGAGTGACAAAGTGAGACTCCATCTCAAAAAAAAAAAAAAGAAAAGAAAAGAAAAAAAAGCAATTAAGCAACATCTGTTCATCATGGAAGTACTGGCAATGATGGCAACTAACATTTTGGTAATTTTCATTCCTATCTCTTTTTTCCCTATTTAATTATTATATATATATCATTCCTGGAAAAACATTAACCAACTATCATATAAAAGAGGTGAATGTCGTGTGTTCTGATTGAAAGAGAAGGAATTCTGGAGTAAGAAGCTGAATTCCAGCACAGCCATGCATGTGCAACACTCTTAGATGAGTTCATCAAGTCCCTAAGTTTTAGCTTCTCTATAGAAATGGGAAATAGTTACCTAAGTGCCAGCTTTATTATGAGAAACCCAAAGATAACACATCTTAAAGTACCCATCCCGGTGCCAGGCACATAGGAAGACCTGAATGAAGACTAGTTGGATCCCACTAGGTCAGAGAGAGTGGAGAGGGCTGTGGGTGCCACTATTTGTAAGTTCACATGCCACTCATTAAAAAGAAATAGAACGTACACCCTCTCTACTTAGGTATGCAGGACCCAATATTCATCCTGGAAATGTACAAATCTAAATGGGATGAAATTCCAAGAACTGACACTTAGAGCATGCATTTTAAAGGTGGGAAAATGTTAAGTAAAAGAAAAACAGGGAGTCTCAAAAGCAGAAATCATAAAATATTCTGACTTCATTCCCACAGTGAATAATAACATTGTGTGCCAGAAGTAACAGTATAAAAATACTCTGTTTTTTTCAGCATGGTTATCTTAGATGATTGTTTGGAAGGGCTAATTTTTTCATCCAGAAAAAACCTGGCAAAGAATATATTTTCAAATCAACAAGAAAAATAAAGTTCTATCGGAATCCATCCTCTTTTCCCAGGTTAACCATAGAGCACACACGAGCTCTTTCACATAACATTTAGTGAGTTCCTAACAGTTACTGAGGAATGCAGCAGGCACAAATCAGTGCTTGGGGCTGTAAGAATTTATAAACAGAGAAGAAAACATAAGCTCCATCCTTGAGAAATGTGACCCCTAATGAGTCTTGATCTGTAGAATTCTCATTTTCCTAAGGTACAAGTTAACATGGAAAGGGAAACTGAACCAGGCACAGTTACTCACACCTGTAATCCCAGAACTTTGGGAGGCCAAGGCAGGAGGATCACTTAAGCCCAGGAGTTCAAGACCAGCCTGAGCAACCTAGTGAGACCCCGTCTCTACAAAAAATATTTTAAAAATTAGCCAGGCATGGTGGTGCATGCCTGTGGTCCCAAATACTTGGGAGGCCAACGTGGGAGGATCACTTGAGCCCAGGAGGTTGAGGCTGCAGTGAGCTGTGATCATGGCACTGTACTCCAGCCTGGGCAATAGAGCAAGACCCTGTCTCTAAAGAAAGAAAAGTAAAATTGGAAGACAACATAATTTAGAAGAAAAAAAGTAGAGTTATGAATATAGGAAAGAAATGGGACATGTCTACTCTAGCCCATTATTCTCACTTTATATACTTTATTGTATAAGTATCTGCATAAATTTAATAGCTCACACATATTTGCCACTTTTACAGGCAGATCAGTGTTTTCTTTGCCCCTTTTTAATCTTCATATTTTAAAACGAGTCAAAACCTGGAACATAGCATTTTACTTGCTCTTAGTTCAAAACCTAAACTTGTCTGATTTCTGAATTTAATACTTTGTAATATTAGAATTATGACTTCAGAAGGCAGAGCACATTAAAACTATGATCAATAAATTATAGTAATTCTGAAATATGTGTGACAGAGCCTCTCTATATTTCACTGTAAACCCAACCTCTCATGAATTTTGATATGATCTAGCACAGTAATCCCTGTCTCTCATAATGAGAAAGACAATATAGTACAATCTGTGTTTCTCCTCTCCAGTGTAACTAGTTTGCAAAGTTAAAGCTCTACTTGCAAGCTGAGAAAGAGGCTATAAGTCTAAATGATAAAATAATTTTAATTTTATTTCAAGAATAAATTACACTGGTAACTTCCAGAAGAATTTTAAGTTCACTTTAGTAATGGAAATGATATAGAAGGTTTGCTAGCGCAGGTCATGGACACTTCTTTCCCACCCATACTATACACACGGCTTTTAATATTTTTTTAAATTTATTTTTTATTTTTAAGTCAGAGTCTTGCTCTGTCGCCAGGCTGGAGTGCAGTGGCGCAATCTTGGTTCACTGCAACCTCCACCTCCTGGGTTCAAGTGTTTCCCCTGCTTCAACCTCCTGAGTAGCTGGAACTACAGGCGCCCACCACCACACCCAGCTAATTTTTTGTATTTTTTTAGTAGAGATGGGGTTTCACCATGTTGGCCAGGATGGTCTCGATATCCTGACCTCATGATCTGCCTGCCTGTGCCTCCCAAAGTGCTGGGATTACAGGCGTGAGCCACCGCACCCAGTCCGGCTTTTGATTTTAAACATCTTTTAATGAAAGACAATCTAAACCAAGTGATTAGAGAAACGAGATGGGGTAAATTTAGTTACAAAAGCATAAATATGCCTTCATCTCTCATCCTTTGATTTTGGTTAAGTCCTTTGATATAAATGTGAAGGTTTCTTCTAAAATGCCAAAGGTATAAAATAATGGGAAGTTCAAACTAGTTCAACTACTTCTTCAGAGAAGGAAGCAAAAACAAACAAATCTACTGTTCGTCATACTGCTTCCAAACAATTTGTAGAGAACTACTGCATCCAAAAAAAGGAATAATATCTCATTAACAAATACACAAATAACAGACAAATTAACTTCTCACCTGCATCTAATTTCATGAAATATGTTGGTTTTTCAATGACAATGTCACACTTAGCATCTTCTATAGGTGTGAAGTTGAGCTGAGTATAGCTTTGTAGCTCAGCAAACCTGAAATTATGAATTGGGATATGACTTTAAACTGATTCTCCCAAACTTCCTATTACAACATTGTAACTTACGATCTGTTCATTAGGCATATTTTACCTCTAGTTGGTAGAGACACTCCTATGGACACCTGTAACTTCTAAAACTTACTGACATTTATATAGGTTGATATCAATTTTAATGTTAAGACAAAGAACACGCCAGGTGCGGTGGCTCACGCCTGTAATCCCAGCACTTTGGAAGGCAGAGGCAGTCCGATCACAAGGTCAGGAGATCAAGACCATCCTGGCCAACATGGTGAAACCCATCTCTACTAAAAATACAAAAATTAGTTGGGCATAGTGGTGAGCGTCTGTAGTCCCAGCTACTTAGGAGGCTGAAGCAGGAGAATCGCTTGAACCCGGGAAGCGGAGCTTGCAATGAGCCAAGGTCGCGCCACTGCACTCCAGCCTGGGGACAGAGCAAGACCCCATCTCAAAAAAAAAAAAAAAAAAATGACAAGGAACAAAAATGATTTTAAAATTCAGTCTTATGTGCAAGATAGATAGATTGGGAACTTACCACACAAAAAAGATATTTATATATTGGGTTGTCTAAATAACCTACCAGTAAAAGGAGAAGACTCAAAAGATTTCCCAATGAGGCTCAAAAAGAACAATGAGCCAGAGGAACTCTTGACAGACTTCTTAGATTCTGAGAGACAGCATTCCAAGAATCACCCAGTGCCTTAGAAAGACAGCAGAGACAGCTAAGTGTCCCAGAAGAAAGGAAGTTTATCTCTTGGAAAACATCTTTGGAAGCCACACAGCACAATTTTCTTCCAAACAAAAGAAGACAATCCCAAGCATGGATCGTCTGTACTTCTTCCTTAAGATCATACCTCATGTAAAACAAATATCAAATAGATCCTTTTAAAACACAACGCCAACATAGTGTGGTGGTTTCAAACATAGGTCTACAAACTCTTTAATACCTCTGCCTTCAAGAGGAAGAAGTTAATTCCCTCCCTTTAAGAGTGGGCTGGACTTAGTGACTCACTCTCCCAACAGGCAGAATACAGCAGTCCTGATGGTAGGACACTTCTGGGATTAAGCCATACAAGTACTGTGGCTTCCATCTCAGAGCATGTACTCCCTCAGACCATGTGCTCCTGGGAAAACCAGGAGCCATGCTGTGAGCAGCAGTAGGGAGAGGCCCATAGGATCAACACTGAAGTCCCTGGCCAAGAGGAAACAAGGCTTACAACAACCTGAGTGAGTTTAGCAGCAGATTCCCCAGGTCCAGGTTGAGTCTAGAGATAGCTACAGCCCTGGCCAACTCAGCCAAGCTGCTCCCAAACCCTGACCCTCAGAAGTATTGCGAGATAATAAATGTCTGTATTTTAAGCTGCTAAATTTTAGAGTGATTTGTTATACACAATAGGTAATAAATACAAATAGACCCTAGGGTACACTTTGGAATAACCTGTCACACAGCAATAAGTAACTAATACAATTATGCCCTGTGCAACTACCATGTGGAATCAAATATCAAAAAGTACCAGGAATCAAAAAGCCCACTTGATTATAGAAACTACCTCTTGTAAAAGTCTGCTAAGTGACTTGAGAGACTGCATTGCAGACTGCAAAATGCCAGATAAATGTGTGGAAGATTATTATTCTGAATGATCTGCAGCCAGGCAGTGTGGCCTCTTTAAGGAAAAGAAAAAAAAAAGGTTTGTTCAGCATGTTTTTTTTGTTTTTTGTTTTTTGGTTTTTTTTTTGAGACAGGGTCTTGGTCCATCACCCAGGCTGGAGTGCAGTGGTACAATCATAGCTCACTGCAGCCTCAACCTCCTGAGCTCAAGCAATCCTCCCAGCTCAGCCTCCCAAGTAGCTAGGATTATAGCAGCACGCCACCTCACCCAGCTAATTATTTTTTATTTTTTATTTTTTAGAGATGAGGTCTCATCATGTTGCCCAGGCTGGTCTTGAACTCCTGGCCTCAAGTAATACTCCTGCCTTGACTTCCCAAAGTGCTGCAATTATAGGCATGAGCTGCCATTCCTGGCCTTGGCATGGACGTTTGACCTTAAAAATTAACATTATGTAAGTAACCTATGTGACTATACAGGAGTAGCAGGAGAGTTTCTTTGGATGATGGAAGGATTCTGCATCCTGATTGTGGTGGTCCCCACCCCCGCCTCCCCCTCCCACTTCCTCTACCTCTCCCTACCTACACACCCACACCTACACACATGATAAAATTTTAATGAGTGCAGGTAATTGCTGGTGAAACCTGCACAAGTTAATACTACTGTACCAATGTCAATTTCATTGTTGTGATCATTGTGCCACGGTTATATGAGATATTATCATTAGAGGAAGCTCAGGGAATTAGACAATGTACAAGTTCTCCTTGTATTATGATATGGTTTGGCTGTGTCTCCACCCAAATCTCATCTTGAATTGTAGCTCCCATCATGGGAGGGACCTGGTGGGAGATAACTGAACCATGGGGGTGGGTTTTTCCTGTGCTATTCTCAAGATCTGATGGTTTTATAAAGGGCATTTCCCTCTGTACACACTCTCTTGCCTGCTGCCATTTAAGACATGCCTTTGTTCCTCCTTTGCCTTCTACCATGATTGTGAGGCCTCCCCAGCCATGTGGAACTGTCAGTCCATTAAACCTCTTTCCTTTAAAAATTACTCAGTCTTGGGTATATCTTTATAGTAGCTTGAGAACGGACTAATACATACTATTTTTAAACTTCTGAGTCTAAAATTATTTTAAAATAAAATTTTTTAAATTCAAAAGCTGGCCAATGATGTTAACAGTCAGAGTAGCATTTACCTTTGGAAAGGGGATGGGGTAGAGCCTGGGAGGGAGCCTGAGGTGCGGACAATGTTCTATTTTAGACCTGAGTAAAAGTTACATAGGTGGGTTCACTTTTCACAATCCAAACTGTACCTTTTCTGTATGCTTGTTACATATTTTAATATATGTGTATTGTTTTTTAAATGTGTTCCCCAAAAGACATTTTTATTTTTTAGAGATGAGGTCTCATCATGTTGCCCAGGCTGGCCTTGAACTCCTGGGCTCCAAGAATACTTCTACCTTGGCCTCCCAAAGTGCTGCGATTATAGGCATGAGCCACCATTCCTGGCCTTGGCATGGACGCTTGACCTTAAAAATTAACATTATGTAAGTAACCTATGTAACTTTGTAAGTGAATAAAACTCAGCAATCGTGAGTTAATAAAAATGGATTTTTGAGCTGATTTTTTTCTTTCATTAGCAAACAGTAAGTACTATATCTACTATTATAAACACATATTTAATTCAGATGCAACTGAGGGATTCACTCGGTTTCTACCAGTTCCCAGAAGCTCATGCCAAATTATGTACAAATGAAGTAACATTTTCCATTTGAGAGTCCCCATTAATATTTGCAAGTGCCAAAAATAAAGGCAAATATTTCTGAAACAGACATGTTAAAAATATCTTACCATGACTGCAGAGGGCTTTTGCGCTGACCTTCAGACATCAATGTACGGATGTCAAGTTGACAGTGCCCTCCAATTTCACCACTCTGGAAAAAGTCCTCCTTAAATCTGGTGTGTAACAAAACATTAAATTGAGTTCAGAAAACTTCTTCATGACCCAAGCACGTGGGTTGTAACTAAAGAGGATTACCAATTTCCAAACTCAATTTTTTAAAAGAATTCAACTATTTATAATAGAAAATTTCAAGTGTATAAGAAAGTAACAGAATCATATCAGGACCTAATGTATCCACAACCCAACTTTGTGATGCAATCAACTTGTGGCCTGTCTGAGTCATCCATCCCCCATCCATTCCCCAACCCCTCTGCCATATCATCAAAAACAAATTCAAGAAATATTCCTTCAGCCAAGCTTGGTGGCTCACACCTATAATCCCAGCACTTTGGGAGGCTGAGGTGGGAGGATCACCTGAGCTCAGGAGTTTTAGACCAGCCTGGGCGATGCTGGGAGACCCCATCTCTTCAAAAATTAAAAAACTAGCCAAGCTTGGTGGTGCACTTCTGTAGTCCCAGCTACTTGAGAGGCTCAAGTGGGAGGATCACTTGGGTTTGGGAGGTCACAGCTGCAGTGAGCCATGATTATACCGCTGCACTCCAGCCTGGGCAACAGAGCAAGACCCCGTCTCAAAAAAAAAAAAAAAAAAATCCCTGAATCTGAAAATATTTCAGAATTTATATTAGATGTTAACATTAACCACTTAAGTACCTGTCATGATTTCTTTTGATGTTTCTTAAATCAAGGTAGAGATTGGTTGCTCTGCAGTACTGAAGATAACGGGAACACATCAGACTTGAGTCACTCTGAAGGTTGTGCAAAAGAAAAAAATGACCCCGAGTATTAACACAGCAAAGACTCACCCAGACTTGCTAGACATGTTGACAGCATGGACGCCCTCACGTTCAAACCACACGATGTGACAAGGAAAGCTCTCCAAAGACTGCATCTGCTGAAGGATATTTTCTCCTTCCCAGCCGACCCTGGCCAAGCATATTTTGCCAGTTTCCCACTTTTAAGTTACTATGGAGAACTCCCAAACAATCTGTCACCTCAAATTTTAAAGCCAAGATCTGTATAGGTGGCTCAGTTCAGTTCCCTTTAAAAGAAAAAAAAGCACCCAGAAACAGTACTACTACCCCATTGCTATGTGAAAAAGCAGCTTCCAAAAGCAAGCCAAAAGAAACAAGGAAAAATGCACACATAAGAGACGTTAAAAGCGGGGAGGGAAGTTTGCCAGTTTTAATAAGAGGTACCTTCTGCAAACCGTAAAGCTTGTGGGAGCCTCTATCTCAACAGCAACATGAGGGCAATATTTTCTAAATAATTGAAGAAAGGAGTTGAAGAGTCAGCTACTAGAGTCTGATTCTATTTCAACCAATCTGGGTTGTGCTGAGAGCTTCAAACACTTTTATCTGCTCTGGGTTTTATTTATCGATTTAAATGTCATTTTAATTGTTTTTCCCATAACTCCCAATGAACACAAAGCCTTAATCTTGACCTGCATGGCGTTTTGGAGTCTGTAGTTGGTAAAAGATTGCAATGGACTGAATGTTTGTGTCTCTGTCAAATTTATACGTTGAAATTCTAACCCCCAATGTGATGATATTGTTTAGAAGCCACCCAGTCTATGGTATTTTGTTATAACAGCCCAAACAACTAAGACAATCATACTCTGCTAGCACAAAGCAAATCAAGGTAAATCTTAGCCAAAAGAACATTCTACAAGCCATCTTGAAAGAGGCGTGCAAGATAGGGGTTGTCATTCTTCTCTTGCCTTTTCCATGTGAATAGCTAGACTTGAGCCAAGTGTGCAAGACAGAACAGAACTCTGTTAAAGATACCCTGCAGCCGTGCAGTTTAATGGCATGCCTCACATCCTCAGGCCTCATTCTCCTTGCTAGAATGCTCAAAGCTCTATTACGTGACACCCCCCAATAGCTCTATAAAGCATATAATCAGTTTTTGAACGTGAGTAAATTTAAAAATTTTTTTAGGTCCCCACTGTGGTTGGAGATTGGAGACCCCTGAGATGTCAGAGACTCAGGGTTCAGGATCATTGAGTTAAAGAATAGTGTACCTTAATCGTAAGTGCTTACAACTTCATCAACCTTTAAAAAATAATGCTGAGCCCTTTGCTGGGAACCAGGCCCTGCTGCACTGAGCATTTTTATCTGCAGAACCTCATTCCTTCCTTACCATATGCTACATAATGGGCATGGTTTTAAGGCAGAGGAAATTGAAACAAGGAAAGCCTAAGTACCTTGTCCAAGACTCAGGATCTGAGTTGTAGTTGAGAGCCTGCTCTTGTATTTACTACCCCAAACCACCTCTTGACAACGTGTTTATCTGATCCACTGAGGTACAATATGGTGTGGTTGAAAGTAAACTGGAAAAAACCTGCATTTTAATCCTAGATGTATAATTAATTCTAAAGGGTAGCTGTGCAATCTTGGAGAAGTTGCTTAACTCCTCTGAGGACCCCGTTTTCCACACTGATAAAGTGGCATCAGTAGTATCGGCTATAATGCTTATGAGCATCAAACCAGATAACATACATAAAAGCTTTCTCCAAACTGTAAAGCTCTGGGCAAACACAGAGCAGTATGGTGGTGTTATATCATCTGTCCCAAAGTAGCTGAGAATAAATTTGTAAAGATGCAATTTATCAACTTCTCTTCTTTAGCATATGTTTGGGGGAAAGATTCTAAACCTAAAAATATTTCGACTGTCTTAAAATATGACTATCTGATAAACGTGGGATAAGGAGGACGGGGTTTCCAAAGGAAAGAGAACAACCTATTTAGGAAAGTTAGATAAAATTCTAAGCCAATAACTAAGTGAGAGTGAGGAATTCCTTTCATAGTGCCGTCTATCTTATTTTTACATTACAATCTAAATGATAAATATTAAAAATCAATAATCAATAAGTAATAAAAATAAAACAGCTTGGTTGAACACAGTGGCTCATGCCTGTAATCCCAGCACTTTGGGAGGCTGAGGTGGGCGGATCCCTTGAGGTCAGGAGTTCGAGATCAGCCTGGCAACATGGCAAAACCCTGTCTTTACCAAAAATACAAAAATCAGCTGGGAGCGGTGGCACACACCTGTAATCCCAGCTACTCGGGAGGCTGAAGCAGGAGAATCCCTTGAACTCGGGAGGCAGAGGTTGCAGTGAGCCGGGATTGTGCCACTGCACTATAGCCTGGGCAACAGAGAGAGACTCCGTCTCAAAAATAAATAAAATTAAAATTAAATAAACAAGCTTATTTAGTAAGGAGCGAAATACCCACCATTTCCTTAGGCTGACAGAGCACATGCATCTCCTCCAGCCTCTCTCTGGCATATCCAAAGTCAGCCTGTTTCCAGAATATGTCCTCAGCTGACTCAAGAGTGTCCGTCCTATTTGCAAATAAAAATATTCTGTGGTTTTTTTCTTTTACTTTTTTTGGACCTTGAATTTTATTCTAAAGGTTAAAATGCTAGAGGTTCCTTATTACTTTAATTTTGTTACAGTATACTATCATAGTTTTTCCAAAACTATGCCTCACTACATGAAATTACCAAACTAAGTTATTCACAGAATTATTCCCTTATCATAAAAATATGTAACAGGCATGTATGAAGTTATCCCCTGAAATTGAAGACAATGATGCATTCTTAATTACTATGTTTTCTTTACCACATTAACACTGCATATATTAGAAGTACTAATTACACTTAATTCTCCCAGGAAGAATCAAGAGGAAACCATCCATTTATCTTAGTATACAATGGGGGAAAACATCATCTATGGTCCCAGCTGTTTCTCCCTCTGGCAGAGGAAATGACAGATATTCCTATCCCAGAGTAAAATAGTCAAGTTGAATTCATGACTGTGTAAGCAAATTAATATCGAAATGAATTACTATCTAAAACCAAAAGAATCTAGCTAGAAATTGGGGCATAAACATACACTGTATAGAAAGAAGAAGACTTGAAGAGGGTATTCCATATGGAAACTTACCATCCCATGTCGACATAGCTGCAAACTGGGTAACCAAACCTGAACTCTGGTTTACAGGATTTCTCATAACCCCAGCAGTACTTTAGCTTTTCTAGGTGTTTCTAGAACATAAAACTTACATTGATTTCCCTTCTTCTGACATTTAGAGAAGACTCTTACATTTTTCCATTAAGAAAACAAATCATTATAGAGCATTCATATTTACATTTTATAATATGTCGTATTATCATAATAAATTTAAAACTTACAGCTAATTCTAAAAAGAGCAGTCTCAAGGTTCTTAACAATCCTCCTTCCTCATCACCCCCACCATATCTGTCCCCTAACCAAAAGTCTGGGCTTTACCTAGATGCTCAAAGACCACTTGAATTTGAATTTCTTGAAGTAGCTTAAGAAACTGCCTTTCTCACTGAGCAAGCAGATTCTAAAATCAGTCCCTAAAAGACATATAAACTGGAATTTGTGCTATCAAAGGAATCACAGCTAAAGTGAATGAATCAGCAACTTCACTCAGCAATCAAGATCAGCAGAGACCCCACAACACATGGACAACTCTGCCACCCTTGGGAACCACCCAGCTGCTGCTGGACAAGGAGCTCAAAATGCTCTTCTGCACGGCCCCAGAAGCGATGCTGGTCTGATTCCCAAGTCTGCTTTTCCATATGCTTCCTGTGCCAGCACCATGGGAAAGGAAGTGTCTCACAATGCCCAGCTTTGATCTCTGAGGCCCTGTGAGATGTCTTAATGGGCTCCTATTTGAGACCTTTCCAACTCCTCTAAAACAGAAAGAAAGCCACAGTAACAGGCTTAATTATGTGGAGTCAGAGGCTGAGGTATCATTACTGAAATTAAGTGCTAAGCGATCCTCTTATGTGCCATTTAAGAAAGAAGAGGTGTGAAATTCTTTAGTTACTTTAAACAAGATGTTCTTTCCTGCATAAAATCTAATTGCTTCTTTACAGAGTTTACAAATAGTATTGGCTACTTGTTTTAGAAGTGATTTAGATTTTAAATTTCTCTCTTACAAATGGGACATAATTTTAAGCAGTTTAGTCACTTAGAAGTATTATGTGAAACTGAAACAATGATTAACTTATACAGTGACAACCAAAAATTAGAATTCTACCTTCAGCTTCAGGTTATAAAGCAGAACCAGTAAGCCAGCCAAAATTGCATCCTCATAAAAATAAGGAAAGAAGAAATAATACCTACCTTATATGGACAAAGAGAGTCTTTCTTACAGACAGTGGCAATATGCCTATTGTTGTGCAAAAAGAAGGGAATGTGCTCCTCTGGCAAGCGGATGCTGGCATAGTTATACAGAGGTTCGCCTGGAATGCTGGGAGTGTTAGGAGGACCTTCATTCTGATCACTCAGTGGGACTTCATGAAGTAAGATTCCAAAGACAAACAACATTAACATAGCAACCTGTAAACCTAGAGATCAAGTTGAAGACATCTTTGTTAACAAATTTCCTTTAAAAGCCAAAACAACAACAACAACAACAACAAAAGGGTCAAGAGCTAAGTATAATTACAAAGCACTTTGCTATCCCACTGAGTAATGTTCCTTTATTAAATTTTCTTTTAGCACTTGCTTGGTGCCAGGCACCACATTAGCAAATGGGTATACAGAGGTGAACAAAACAAGAAAGAGCCTTGCTCTCATGGTGCCTTTAAGCCTAGTACGACTGTCATAAACAAGCAATCAAATAAATAAACAACTTCAGCTGATGACTGGGTCCGTGACTTAAACCAACTAGGGGCCAGCAAACTTTTCCTGTAAAGGAGAAGCAGTAAATATTTTTGGCTTTGCCAGACATAAGATCTCTGTGGCAACTACACAATGCCTCTGTCCAGAAAGTAGCCATGGTCTATTATAAAAGAATGGATGAGGCTGTGCTCCAATAAAACTTTTTAACTTACAAAAATTATGGAAGGGCTTGATAGGATCCAGTTTAGTGATACCCGAAATAAAATAAAGCAATGTGATAGACAACATAGCATGGTGGTTAAGAACCTGAACCTTTAAAGCTTAACCACCTGCATTTGAAACACAAATCTGCAGCTTCCCAGCTGTTAAGACTTGAACAAGTTACTTAACCTTTCTGCACCTAAGCATTCCCCATCTGTAAAATGGAAATAATAATAAACCTTCGTCATAGAGCTGTCGTGAGTTAAATGAGTTAATTATTGGTAAACTGTTTAGAAAACTATCTGGCACACACTAAATGCTATGGAAGTGTTTATTAAATAAATGTTTAAAGCCATGTGGGGCAGAAAAGGGGCCCAAATAACATTGGAGCTGAGAGCTGAGTGATGAGTAGGGGGAAAAGCATCGGTGAGAGAGCAAAGGGAGTGGGATGGCTCCAAGCAAGCGTGTGTCTGCTGAATAAAAAATTATAATCACAATCAAGGTATGAGCACAATGTTCCAGGAGCTCTTCTGAACCCAGGATACAGCAACGAAGGTGCAGTCATGAACTAAACTCCTTGCCCTTATGAAGCTTACATGCTAGTAGGTATAATAATCAGCTATGATAATAGCTAAGACTTAGAAACTCCAGGAGTGATATTAAGCAGTCTGTATCAAAGACTGTGCCCTTAAACTCTCCCTTCACGCCTCTACACTGTGAACACTGACAATGGTCACAAACCTCACTGCACTTCTAACTTACCCAGTAAGTGTTAAATCTCTTAGACCAGATTTCTCCTGTATATCCCAGACAATGATCCTGCCATTCTCAGGTCACTTTAGTGGGATCTTTGTTCTATTTTTTGTTTTGTTTTGTTTAAGTGGTCTTTCCACAGGATGACAGAGTCTTAATATACATTGGATGTTCATCAGCTAGGACTGCTGTTTCCTGGGTCATACTGGAAAACCCATGTTTTGAAATTAGTCTTCATTGATTATGGGCTGTGAAGATGGAGCCTTTAGAAACAGACTGCACGCCCAATGCGGTGGCTCATCCCTGAAATAGCAGCACTTTGAGAGGCCGAGACTGGCAGATAAGCTGCTTGACTCCCTGAGTTTGAGATCAGCCTGGGCAACATGGTAAAACCCGGTCTCTGCTAAGAATACAAAAAATCAGCTGTAGTCCCAGCTGAAGTGAGAGGATCACTTAAGCCTGGGAAGTCAAGGCTGCAGTGAGTAGTGATCTCGCCACTGCACTCCAGCCTGGGCAACGCGAGGGAGACCCTGTCTCAAAAAAAAAAAAAAAAAAGAAAGAAAGAAAAATGGAAATTGACTGCTATGTTCCATCAAACCTCAAGTTCCAAGGCCATGGAATTCTAAGTGAACAGTGGGGACACCCAGAAGAAACCCTTTTTCCCCTATTTTTCCCCCTGGAGTAGTTAAGTACTGTGGATTTTCACTTTGGCAGCCCTCAGGAGTATGGTGTTATCTGCTGTAAATCTGATCTGAATTATAATAATATTTTCACTTGGGGCTTTTACCCAAGAATGAGTTGACAGTAGTGTTATAAAAATTTAAAAACACATATTCATAGTAACAATGACTCTACTTAAAATAAAAATATTTACCTCTTGAATCCTCAGAACCACTCAGAAGCTTCTGTGATGTTTCAGGTCTCTAAAACCTGTCAGAAATGAAACATATTACTTTAAAAGGATGCGAAAGTAAACTTGATCATTCAGGTGATGTTGTGAATTAAAGGAAATATTAAGAAAGAAAATAATGTAACGGGATAACCCTAAGCCAGAAGGCCTGGCCGGTGTGGTGCGCTTTCTTTTCCTTAATGAATACCACACTGCTAACCGAGTTCACAGGCACCACCCCCAACAAAGCAACTCTGACCAGATTCCAATGGGGAACAGGAGGAGGTGGCCCACTTTCTACAGGCATCCACTGGAACTGGCCAACAGGATACTTAGTGGATCAAACATTCTCAGGAGCAAACAACTTTCCCATTCTCACAGCAGTAATCCCTGTTGGCTGAATCACAGCGCTACCCACCTAGAGTGGCCAGCCTGAGGGTTCCCAGGCCTTCCTATTTTTTGAATTGTCCTTCCCGGTAATAAAGTCATTGTTATGACCAAGCCCTGACCCTTGTTATCCAAGTCCATTGTCCTCCAGTGAGCTCTGGCCATCACTAAACTCACCAATCAGTTGAGAAGTAACGCTCAGGCGATGGAAAAAATCTAAAGACGCAGATCAGAAAGCTGGCTTCTGGCGACAGCATGTACCCACTTGCATAAGGCGGGTGGGGGTGGCTGCCAGGCCTGGCACAAAGCCTTCCTGGTGTCGGTCCTCCTGCAAGGCCCGCGGGGATGGGTAGCTGCACTCCTCCAGCACAGGGACGCTTTGGTGGCCAGGCTACTTTTCCTTCAGCTCAAAGCAGCTGGACTCACTCCACTCCAGAAACCCTTGATTCGATTTCCACAGGCCTAATGAGGGAGGAAAAAAGGGAAACATCTGAAAGATGATGGATAGGAGGCAAAACCTGGGGCTGACACAGCGGGCGAAATGGGGCAATGTTGCAGAGCGACAAAGCTTGGAAAAGTTTAAAGAAGGCAGTGGGCAAATGGAAAGTTCAACACGTGAGACTCCGAATGACTCCTCAATGGCTGGCCCCCACTTGAGCCAAAAAGTCTCTCGGCGGGTGCCAGGCAGGGCTCAGGAAGTGCTCGGCTGCCCAAGAGCCCAGCTGTCCGCTTGAACGTCAGTCCCGGCCCAGGGCTGAGGGGTCAGAGGCGAGCGCCCCGCCGCGGCTGAGACGACGCGCTGGGGTTCTGGACCGTGGGTGCTGCCAGGGGCTGCTTTGGGGGCGGAGATCTCCCGGGGTCGCCGGCCACCCTACACCGCGGCGCCCCGGGTCCCCAGCGCGCCTGGGAGGGGTCCCGGGGACCGGCTCCGCCCCGGCTGGAAACCTGGTCAACGCGGCTAGGGCCCGGGGCCCGCCTGCGCTCCGGACGCAGGGAAGGGGCCGTGCGCCCCGGGCCGGGAAGGGCCAGGATCGGCTTCCGACGCCCGCCTCCCGGCCCGCCGGGAATGGGAAGGCGCTGGCTGAGTGAGTGCGCAGGCTATAGCCCTCCGGGAAGCCGCGCCGGGAGCTGGAACCACCCGGGGCAAGAGCGGCGCAGAGCGCGGCCGCGGTGGTAAGGAGAGCGGGAAAAGGCTCCGCAGACTGCGGGCGAGTCCCACCTGGAGCCGCGGCAGCCGTGACTACCGAGGAGGAGGCGGAGGAGACTGCGGCTGTTGCAGAGGAGGGAGTCGTCATAACCGGCTACTGCTGCTCACCGGAAACCTTGGGCGCCGGAGCTGGGCCAGGGGGCGCCAAGGAGCAGCTGGGACACCTTGGCCAGCCGGCGCCGTGGGCGGGCTCGGGCCCCGCAGAGACAGGACCGGACGACACCCGGGAGGGCCAGGGCGCGGGGCCCGACGCGCGGAGCGGCTTCAATCCGGCTAGCGGCCTCGACCCGGAGAGCGCGGCAGGGAGGTGCTCAGAGTGAGGGAACCATCTGCCTTTCGTGGCGCTCTGCCGCGAAGGTTCGCGCGAGTCCGCCAGCTCCCTCACCAGGGCCGGAAAGACCCGCGGCACGTGCCGGAGCCGGACGCCCATGTCCATCGCAGCAGCCGGCGCCTCCTTGAGCGAGAGCGTTAAAGCGCTCAGAGGATATTAGGGCCTGGTGGATAGAAAACCTGATCCTTCTGCTTGCACTGTGGCGGATTTTTACTTTTGTCTTATTTCAGGCAGAAGTTGCCCCCCTAACTTCCAAATTTAAGGACTGAACATTGTTCACCGAATACACTTTGTGATGGTGAGGATACTTTGGAGCCAACACACATTTTAAAAACAGTGTAGTTTTACCTATCTGTAAACGCATCAAGTTCAAGTACTACTCTGTGGAGTTTAATTTTTATGGTTTTGTTAATTTACTTTATTACTGGTTATTTATAATTATTTGAACTCTCATTCCCCATTGTCGTTTCCTCTAAGCTCCCCCAGGCCTAGTATTCCATCTACAGCACAGTAGAGTTGATCATTAGTGACTAACATTGAACTGATTATATGAAGGTGATGCCTTCAAAATAAACATGCTCAAATGCATCAAGTCACCAGAAGTTAAGTAATATCATAAGGAAACAAGTTTGTTTCCAAAGGCTTACATGCTTTTTACGTAATTTCTTAAAGTAATGTTGTTTAAGAATTGTTACAAGTTCCATTAGTGACTTGCTAAATTAGGAATCTTATCTGGAATTTTTTTCAGATAACAACAGCAAAAACATATGTGGTGGTTAACATGTGCCAAACATTGTTCTAAAGCACTTTACAGTATTTATTTATTCTTTTTATTAAAAAGATTTTGCCTCTAAGGGAACTGTCAGAGGTATGTGAACCAGAGCAACTCCATCTTAAATAGGAGCTGAGTAAAATGAGGCTGAAACCTACTGGGCTGCATTCCCAGACCGTTAAGGAATTCTAAGTCATAGGATGAGATAGGAGGTCAGCACAAGATACAGGCCATAAAAACCTTGTTGATAAAACAGATTGCAGTAAAGAAGCCAGCTAAATCCCACTGAAACCAAGATGGCCATGAAAGAGACTTCTGGTAGTCCTCACTACTACACTCCCATCAGCGCCATGACAGTTTACGAATGCCATGGCAATGTCAGTACGTTACCCTATATGGTCTTAAAAGAGGAGGCATCAACAATCCACCCATTTAGCATATCATCAAGAAATAACCATAAAAATGGGCAACCAGCAGTCCTCAGGGCTGCTTTGTCTATGGAGTAGCCATTCTTTTATTCCTTTACTTTCTTAATAAACTTGCTTTCACTTTGCCCTGAATTCTTTCTTGCTTGATATCCAAGAACCCTCTCTTGGGGTCTGGATCGGGACCCCTTTCCTATAACAGAATTACTGCTCTATTATTTTATACTTTGCATACTTCACCCATCCCACACTAATAAGGACAGTAATTTTTTTAAATGCTTCCTCAAGCCAGGCACTGTGGCTCATGCCAGTAGTTCCAGCTACCCAGGAGGATCGTTTGAGCCCAGTGAGGTTGAGGCTGCAGTGAGCCATGATTGAGACACTGCACTCTAGCCTGGGCCACAGTGAGACCCTGTCTAAAAAAAAAAAAAAAAAAAAGCTGCCTCAGCTTACTTGCTACCATCCTGTTTTATCACATACAAAAGGTTCAAATTAGTATGACGTGTGCATGGTACTATTTTATTATTATTATTTGTAGAAACAGGTTCTTGCTATGTTCCCAGCACTTATTTCCAACTCCTGGCCTCAAGTGATCTTCCAGTCTCAGTCTCCTGAAGTGCTGGGATTACAAGTGTGAGTCACCACGCCTAGCTACATGGTGCTATTTTAAACAGCTACATATTGAATGGTCATTCAGACTTACAGGAAACCAGATATGACAAACTTGAACATGAAATTGAGTCTCTCTTTCTGCAACAGCCATTCTCAAATAGAATTTCTCTCCAAAATATGTTAGAATTTAAATTTTCTTTGAGTTGACATAAAATTTAAATGTCTACCGATAGAAGGTTGGTTGAATAAACTATGGTTTATCCATACAGTGTAAAACTATGCATGCATAAAAAGGAATTGAGAAATATCTCTATACACTATAGGATATTGACTGGGAAAAGAATATGTAATATGTAAATACCATTTTTATAAGAGGAAAATGTATGTATACATGTGTATACACATATATATTTACTAATTATTATTTAACAAGTAGATTAATATTTAAAATGACTATATGGGCAAGGAGGGAAGAGGAGGGGTATAAGGAACAAAGAAGACATGACTTTGTTTTTTGGTTTTTGTTTATTTGTGTGTGTGTGTGTGTGTGTGTGTGTGAGAGAGAGAGAGAGAGAGAGAGAGAGAGAGAGAGAGAGAGAGAGAGACAGAGTCTCATTCTTTTGCCCAGGCTGGAGTACAATGGTGCAATCTTGGCTCACTGCAACCTCCGTCTCCAGGGTTCAAGCAATTCTCCTGCCTCAGACTCCTGAATAACTGTGATTACAGGTATGTGCCACCATGCCTGAGGAATACTTGTATTTTTAGTAGAGATGGGAGTTTCACCATATTGGCCAGGCTGGTCTCGAACTCCTGACCTCAAGTGATCTGCCCACCTCGGCCTCCCAAACTGCTTGGATTACAGGCACGAGACACCACGCCTGGCCTGAAGACATGACTTTGGAGCCATGTAAATATGTTACATTATAAAGCAAAATTCTATTTTTAAAAAGCAATCCTTGAAAGTAAAATGAAACTAAATGAACCTAAATGTTTTCCAATTGTGGCATATCACCCAGAAGAGCTATCCCAAGTGACTTTAAAACTTAATTTTTATATACTTAGTGGGATGTTATCTCAGGACTAAAATAAGTACAAAAAAACTCTTGTAGACTGCATTCTGTAACCAAATTGTTGGTGGCAATATTGGTATTGTGGGATACACCAAGTTGAAGTAATTATGATGGTACCTTTGAAGCTGAAATTTTTGACATGAGATAGAGATATGAAAGCTTAATCAGGCTATATAAACATCCTGTAGTTCTGAATTTCATTTAGAGGCCTCAGTATGATTAACAGTATGGTTAATCTTTAAAAACACATCTCTCCTACATGCTCCATTGGAAAGGCCTAGAGACAAGCTACCCACTAGAAAGAAGCACCCCCTTGTGCTCACACTGTGATCTCTACAAACCATTTCCCATTAAAAGAAACACTGACTCTGTAGAACAATGGATGATCTTGGGTCTGGAGCAGGAAATGTACAAGATAAGCCTGCAATATCTTACATCAGGAAGCAGCAAAGCAATCAAAAGGCTATTAGGGTCATATCAAAAGGACTCAGGAGCCACCTTGAAAACCTTCCTACTGGTCAAAGATAGGATAATTTAAAGCATAAATAAAGGTAATTAATTGGATGAAGGACAGATAAATTTAAATAATTACATCAGACACAACCAGTCAACCAAACATGCAAGCCAAAGAGGTATCACCGTTCATTTTTAATGATAGAAGGAAACCAACTCTTACTCTGAAAACTGGTAAACAAAGGGAAAGAATCAGGAATATTTATACTGTCTTTCCTATATGAATTATGATGCAAGTAACAAAATAACTGAAGTAAATTTTTTTATGGAAACATTCCAACTACTAAATGAAAAAGAAATGACAATACCACTCCACAAGTTCTGTAAACTAATAGATTTAAGAAGTGATCATCAATGATTTCTTTATCACAACTGAAAAACCATGGGACATTATCTGTCTCCTGCTGGAAGAATATACTTCCACCTAATGAAGTATTTTTGTTGAAAAATAATTGCCTTTAGATTTAAACACAGGAGGCAGAACACACTAACAAAAGGTAAGAAATCAACATCCAGATGGAGGGAAACTATAGGACAAATGACCTAGATTTTTCTACAAATAAGAAACTTTATCGAAATTGCAAGAAGAAAAAGAGAGAGATGGAAGAATGCATTGCTTAAAAAATTTGAGACAAATCCAACAAATTACAATGAGTAAATTGATAACAATATCAGCAGAATATAGTATACTGGTTCTCTGATATATCCAACTGTTAGACCATAATTAAAAGGTGTTGACATTTTTAATGAATAAATTTTTGCTATAACTGATCTATATGCTTATGATTTTACAGAAAAGCAGTAGGAAAAGTAGCACCATATAGTTAATAATTCAAAACATGGACTCTGGAGCCAAACTGCACAAATTAGAATCCCAGCTTTGCCACTTACTTGCCATATGACCTTGAGCAATTAATCTTTATTTTTAAAAATGGGGGTGATAATGGCATCCACTTTAAAAGGTTGACTTGATGATAAAGTCTGGGTACACACTTCCTTTTCCAAAATCCTTGGGTCCCTGTGTGTGCCTGAACTTTAAAAAATAGAAAAGATATGCCCATCGTTTAACTTAATACCCCCATTGAGTCCTGGGTGAGTACCCCATAATCTCACACAATATTTCTGCAGCAAAATGTATGAGTATTCACACCAAATGAGTTAAAGACTATACATAGCCCTATGTCATTGCAGTGCATGCTTTACCACCAAAGTAGATTTAACAGCAAATGGATTAAAATATATGTGGTTTTTAGAGCTTTGTGGATTTCAGAACAATGATTATGGGATTATAATCCTACATTAGTGAATTCCTTACACAGTGCTTGGAACAAAATAAGACTATGTTTCCCAAAAGAAGAAAAAAGAAGAAAAGACTATATTTCCTATTACCAACCTGACCACAGATTTTTGAACAACATATATTTTAAAAAATTAAGACTGTAATTTTAAAAGAGACAAATCGGCATGGCATTTTATAAAAATGGAAGGAATACCTCTATCTACTATGCTGTGCCTATACCTGTAGAAGCAGTAAGAATGTTTAATATTAAACAAATGGAAAAACCTACCATTACCTTCTTGTTTAATATTATTTGATTCTAAATATTAAATTTAGCCTACTTGAGAGTAGGGCAGTGTGGGAATTCCAAACAGTTCTATGAGTAAATTGTCTTTACCATATTTGTGAATTACTGAAGCATTTTGAGTTTTTTGTTTTGTTTTGAGAAAAGGTATTTAAGTACTAAAAGAAACACATTTAATTTCCAGTCTATCTTACAAAAGGTCTTAATTTGCTAAAAGGTAAAATGCATATGTATAAAGGCAACAGATTAAAAGTACTTTAAAGGTTACAGAGCTTAATCCAAGCAATATGAACTCAGAAATAGAGGATAACTTATTTTAACTGTTGTTATTACTTGAATACAGAAACATAAGACTTTTAGAAGAATGTCTTGATACTGTTTAAGATTAAAAACGGACACAAATTAACCTTACAGTAGTTACCACTTAGTTATAAGTAAATTCTTAGAACTGTTTTCTGAAAACATATCTTCATCAGAAAAACTACACTTCAGGCCGGGTGCGGTGGCTCATGCCTGTAATCCCAGCACTTTGGGAGGCCAAGGTGGGCAGGTCACTTGAGGTCAGGAGTTCGAATCCAGCCTGGCCAACATGGTGAAACACATCTCTACTAAAAATACAAATATTAGCCGGATGTGCTGGTGTGCACCTGTAAACCCAGCTACCTGGGAGGCTAAGGCAGGAGGATCACTTGAACCCGGGAGGCGGAGGTTGCAGTAAGCCGAGATCATGCCATTGCACTCCAGCCCAGGCAACAGAGTGAGACTTTGTCAAAAAAAAA
>NW_016819951.1:2214592-2219856 GCF_001698545.2 Rhinopithecus bieti
GTTTTCCTTTTTTTTTTTTTGTTTTTTGAGATGGAGTCTTGCTCTGTCGCCCAGGCTGAAGTGCAGTGGCGCAATTTTGGCTCATTGCAACCTCCACCTCCCAGGTTCAAGCAATTCTCCTGCCTCAGCCTCCCGAGTAGCTAGGATCACAGGCGCACATCACCACGCCAGGATAATTTTTGTATTTTTAGTAGAGATGGGGTTTCACCAAACTGTTGACCATGCTGGTCTTGAACTCCTGACATCAGGTGATCCGCCTGCCTTGGCCTCCCAAAGTGCTGGGATTACAGGCATGAGCCACGGCACCCAGCCGTAAATGAGAGTTTTTATGTGCAAGTAAAGGCAGTTAAATAACTTTCAGTAATAAAATGCATCAAAATATTTCACAGTTTTTAAAACACAGCCTGGTTACCTTTTTGAATAAAATAACACTTGGAAGAAAGCACAGCTATTTTTAAAAGCTATTCCATGCCTTCCTTGTGTTTGAAATTTCAAGAAAAAATAAAACGATAATTCACACAGAATTATAAAATGTCAAATTCAAGTTAATTCCTATAATTTTTCCATTTTGTTATGAATATTCTGTAATATCAAACATTCATTTTTAATGTGCTAAAAATATGGGTTTACAAAATATGAACAGGTAATTTTTAAAGAGCAAATTATGTTAAGAACTTTATTATTTTCGATTCATTTTATAGGGTAGTAAAATAATACTTCTTCAAAATCATTTAAATGTTATTGATGCCACTGCAAAATCATTATAAATTTTCTCCATTATCCAATCACATCTAGATAACATTGAATATGTACAGGTTTCTCTGGACAGGCACCAAAAGGTACCACATTTTATACAGACTTAATTGTGAAAGCTAGGTGAAATAAAATTTCAGACCAAAATTTTTTTTTTAAGTTTAAATCATTTACTCTTTAAATTTCAGACAGTGTCAGTGTTACTCTTACTTTTAAAGGAAAAAAAAATTAGTTTAAAATTTAATGACCACAGATTTAATAATTTTTTACTTTAACACAATGTACATTTTCATGAGTAGTAATTAAGATATGCTGAAAATTTAAATGTGAAAGATTTCAAAGTTTCAGTATGTTAACATTACTCTTTAAATGTTCTTAATATATATATAAACACTTACAAATTATAGATACAACTAGTTGTATATCTATAATACATATATGAACACCACTCTTCTTCCCTAGCCATAATGATATGAGGATAAAGTAATAAATCTCTGTGCTATTCAAGGGGAAAAAAAAATGAATGCTTTAAAAAATAAATCTTTAAAGAATAGTTTCAAAAATAAAGTTCAAATATTGCACAAAATAATTTAACTGTAAATATTACTATATAGTGTAAAACAATTTAAAAAAAATTTTATGCTCTACAGTAAATCCCATTTTCTAATTCTATAAAAGAATTTATTGGAAGTCCACATTAAATGTTTAGATATTAAATGTTTACATTCAGTTTGACGGGAATTCAATTTTCACAAGTTAACTGAGCCTTTGTCTTAAAAGTTCATCTATTTGAGTTTTATACATATTTTTTACATCTTCAAGATCTAATCGAAGTTCTTCCGCCTCTTCTGCTTTTTCTCCATACATCTGCAGAATAGTGTTGTATCTTTGATCCAAATCCTGCAAAATGTATTTGTTTACAATTTTTAAAACATCTTTAATGTTTATATTGCCATAGGAGTCAACAATGAAAACACTACAATTTAAATAAAAGTATATACTCATCTCTTTTAAAAATTAAACTCACACTTCAATGTTGAACTAAATAGCAAAAAAAGGAATTAAAGAAAAAAAAACAAGCTAGAAGGCTATCAATTTTACCCTCTCTCTCCACTAAATCTACAATTCTCCCCATATATGAGTCCTCTCCCATTAATGTAAGCACACCTGATATAAAATTTAGTCTCTTTGTTCCGTGGTGGTGTAAGTATTACCTGGCATTTAGCCCACAAGAAAGATCAAAAGAAAACATATTCTCACTTATGGCTTAACAGTGTCTTCTAACATCCAGATAAGACAATTGTGATGATACATATAACATCAATCAACAGAATATTACTAAGATCATACGAAGTTTAATGTTATAAATGAAGCATAGCCAAATCTAGTTCTTTTCCTATACTGGGACTAAATGTGATTGTGAAAATTACTTTGAATATGTAAAGACACAAGCAAGATAAAAGATTCATTTTTAAAGTTCTTTGCTCAAATATTAATACTCTTTAATTTTCAAAGAAATCACTAACACATACTATAAACTAAAAACATGAGATTTAATGTAAATGAACTAAAATATCTTAGACGCATCCTTAGGGGAAGAATACTTACTCTTAGCTGAGTTCTAAGTTTGGGTATCTCCTTCACCTTCTCTTCAAGTTCATCATTTTGATTTGTTAATTTAACTAGTTCTTCAGCCATTATTGATCGAGTTTTTTCTAGATTGCCAATTTCTAGCTGAGAAGCATTACCACAAAATAGTTTAAATCAAAACATATCTTTTATAATACTCCCACTAATATAAAAATATTTAACGGGGTTTTTTTTTTTTTTTGGAAATAGATATGTCAACACATAACCTTTAGCTAGCTCTTTCTTAAGGGAACAGCGGCAGAAAAAGGGTCCCAACTTTCCAGAGAGATATACCATTTATAAGGTTTACTATGCAACAGAGATAAAGAAGAAAATCCAATATTTTGTTTGAAAATATTCAACCATATATTTTTCTAATCTAAGGAAATGACATATATTTCAGTTATTCTAAATTACTACAAGAACCCAGAGAAATAAAAACACACTTTAATGTAGCCCCACCTGTGTAGGTTGTATCGACAGAGGCTTTCATCACTATCAAAGAAATTTATTAGGTCCCTATATAGCATACTGGCTATACAAACATCTGGGATTAAGATTAGTCTGATCTACTTTTTGTCAATTCAAGTTCTTTAATAGAGTAATATTTTCATATAACTGAAAGTATATAATAGGAGTTGAATTTTTACCTACTTCTGAGTGTATTGTGTTTAACACTGAAAAGAGGTATCCTGATTCAAAATGCTTGAGACCAGGAATGTTTCAAATTTCTTTTTTTTTTTCAGATTATGGAATAATTGCATTATGTACTTATTGGTTGAGCATCCCACATCTGGAAATCCAAAATGCTCAATTGAGCACTTCCTTTGAGCAGCATGTCAGCACTCAAAGTTTTGGATTTGGGGGCATTTCAGATTTCTGACCTGGGATGCTCAACCTATAAAACATTTTAACATTTCTGACGCATAAAGTTTTTTAAAAGCCAAAAAGGTTAAGATGGAAGGATGCTCCCTCAACAACTCCTGTTGTTTCCTCCCATGTACAGTGTGTTACAGTTCGAACATCTCATCCCTTTATCCCTTCCTTCCCGGGGTAGTTGGAACAACGTATCTAAGAGGTAAATCTGAATAGAACAGGCATTCACAGCTCAGCAACTTCCCTTTATTCTGTTGGGAAACAGCTGCTTGAAAGGAGGAGGCATTCTCTGCTCCTAGATGCTTATGTCTTATGTAGGCAGGTTGTAACACATGAGAGGTCTGCTCCAGCCCAGTATTTCCTGTGACAGATCAGTCAAAACTGCCTATTTCTGGCAATCAGCAGGTTCAGCTGGCTGTTATCCTTAGCTAATTGCTCTTTTTAGCCTTTATCACTGATATATGTGATACATTTTGGGCTTCACATGCCACTATGTCATCTTGTTTCTCAATTTGCTCAGAATTCAGATGGCAATGAAGGGTGCTATTTATTGGGCCTCAAAACTTCATTTAATTCTATAGCAAATTTAATTTTTCCAATACCTGTAAATGAGTAATTTCCCCTTCCCTTAGCTTTAGCTGAGACTGTAGGTTTTCAATAACGCTTGATCCTGCTCCCATCCTTACAGCATCATAAAGATTGCTTCCATTTGCTGATACAGACATTGGTCCAAATGAGTGATCATGAGATTCATCCTATGTTAATTAAGAAAGTTTACACAGTTACTCAGTTATTATAGCTTGTCTTCCATTACCAGGTTCTAACAAAAATGGTTCTGTCAATTTTTGCTTTAAATGTCTTCTCAAAGGCAGAAAATCATTCATGTATTTCCTCTCACTACAATTAGCACTCCTCCACAAGTATTCAGATGAATTGCCTACAGAATGGCAAAGTCATGATGACAGACAATATTGTCATTTGCATATTTCCTTTATTATTATTCTAAGAACTAAGCACATATAAAAAATAAAACATCACCTGAGACAGAAAAGATGTCTGTAGTCCTGCCATATCAACACCACTTATTGAACTTGAGCGTGACATGGTGGGAGTGCTAGAAACAGAAAATGGCTTGCGTTCCTTAGGGAGTAAAAAAAATTCTGTTCAGATTAAAGAGCAAAGAAATAAGCAGAGAAAGCAAGCACATTTCCCAGGGTTAAGAAGAACAAAGATTCAGTCTTTTAAAAAAGCCACACTACAAAGGAATTCAATACGATCAAAAGAAGGAAAAAAAAATTTTTTTAAGATTCATTCTAATTTCCCCATAAAATGGCTTCTGAAGTATTATCAGAAGGACAGTATTTGGCCAGGCGTGGTGGCCCATGCCTCTTATCCCAGCACTTTGGGAGGCCAAGGAGGGTGGATCACCTAAGGTTGGGAGTTCAAGACCACCTGATCAACATGGAAAAACCCCGTCTCTACTAAAAATACAAAATTAGCTGGGCGTGGTGACGCATGCCTGTAATCCCAGCTACTTGGGAGGCTGAGGCAGGAGAATAGCTTGAACCCGGGAGGTGGAGGTTGTGGTGAGCCGAGATAGCACCATTGCACTCCAGTCTGGGCAACAAGAGTAAAACTCAGTCTCAAAAAAAAAAAGTACAATATTTGCTAATTAAAACTGTAGATAGACTTGGTTAGATCATCACAGGACCCATTTATTACAACAATGTAATTTGTTGGGTTTTATAATGGAATGAGAATGTTTCTGTTAAGTTTCATATTCTACAATATACTATCAATTAAACCTATTTTTTTAACATAAAATTTCTAATGAGTGTTACAAACTATAAAATTTCTGGCTTATCCATTTTATTTTTAATGTATTTTTAAAACTCCAAATAAATTCCATAGGTAATTTAAATTTACCTATCAGTAGTTTAAATATATTATGCTAACTCCAAGTACACGGTAATTCTTTCAATATGGAAAACACATTTTATTTTATA
>NW_016819951.1:2220513-2274821 GCF_001698545.2 Rhinopithecus bieti
AAAAAAAAAAAAAAAAGAAAGAAAAAAAAGAAAAAAAAATCTCATGATGATTTAAGAAAATTTTAAGAAAATTTATGAATTTGTATTGGGCTTCATTCAAAATCATCCTGGGCCACATGCCAACCAGGGCCACAGGCTGGACAAGCTTGTTATAAAGCATAGCTAAAATTAAAAAGCAATGATTAATCACAGCATCTACTAAATGGTTACACAACAAACAAACAAAAACAAAATTCAATACCTTTTCTTTTATTGCTTCTTGAGTAAAAATGGCTTTCTTCCTTTCTTGTTCAACTTTCATTCTTTCCATTTCTAACTGACTATTCAACAGTGTCTAATGGAGAGAGATAAAGTTAGACAATTTCTGTGACAGTAAATCATGCCATGATAAGTCAATCTCAAAGTTAGAAGCATAAAGTGTAAACTCATATTTGTTTTACTACTAAAGACTAAGTTCCAAAAGCAGTGGCATCACCCATTTCATCTTGTTATCTCATTAGTTTGCTGCCATCCCCAACCATTCTCTAATGTAAGCCCTAAGAGGTTAGTGATCACGAAGAGAAATACCTTTTCTTTCCTTGTCTCTTCAAGTGTTCTTACATATTCATCTTTTAGGTTTTCTAATTCAACCTGGTACCTATTAAACAAGAGAAAATTTTTTTTTAAAAAAGAACAGAAAATGAACAAGATGACAGTATAGACTATTAAAAACTCAGTACTTTATTAACTCCAGCTACATATTGAGAAATCATTTTTATTTCCAGCTTGACATCAGTGATTTTCCAACAGTGTATTCCAGATCCCATCTGAGTTTCACTCAGGAACCAAACCACAATTGAAAAAGCTCCACTTTTGTGCATTTTCTTTATTGGTGCTCTGGGTTAAGATTTCATTTAAAAAGAGACTTTATAAAATAATTTTGAGTATCATCATCCTATAATATGCTCAGATTCCACAAAGCCTATTAGGGAGGTCTATGAAAATGTTTATAAAAGTTCAGACATTTTACTTTAGAAATTATTTTACTTGATTACTTTTTTAAAAGTAAAATTTCCAAGGAAGAACACAGAGAGTAAAAAATACTAACCATTGCCTTAATATAATCTCAGATAGATGGATTTTATAGCCCATGGTTTCTAAGAACCCAGAAATTTATTTAGAAAAGACTTAAATTATGCTACTAAAACCCTTGTAATATAAAAGTAACTCCGAAGAGTAGTCTCAAAACTATTTTGTGGTGTTACAGGTCCCTTTAAAAAATCTGATTAAAGGTACAAATCCTTTCCCTGGAAAAATAAATAAATACAAAACATGTCACACAATCTCAGCAACCTATATGACATTCAATGAATCCCAGTACTAACTTCTTGTTATAATATATAATATCCTGTTACTTTTTTTTTTGGAGACGGAGTCTCACTCTGCCGCCCAGGCTGAGGTGCAATGGTGCAATCTCTGCTTACTGCAACCTCCACCTCCCAGGTTCAAGCGATTCTCCTGTCTCAGCCTCCCAAGTAGCTGGGATTACAGCCATCTGCCATCACGCCTGGCTAATTTTTGTATTTTTAGTAGAGACAGGATTTTACTATGTTGGCCAGGCTGGTATTGAACTCCTGACCTCAGGTGATCCACCTGTCTCAGCCTCCCAAAATGCTGGATTACAGGCGTGAGCCACAGCACCTGGCCATAATATCCTGTTACTAATAACCCTAACTTTAAATGCTAAAAGTGATTACTTTTAGTTCTTGGTACTCTGAAGCTAAAAGCCAACAACATACTTTGTTTATTTAGTTATTTAATTTTATTTATTTATTTTTTGAGACCGAGTCTCATTCTGTCACCCAGGCTGGAGTGCAGTGGCGGGATCTCGGCTCACTGCAACTTCCGCCTCCCGGATGTAAGCGATTTCATGCCTCAGCCTCCAAGTTGCTGGGATTACAGGCACACGCCACCACAACCAGCAAATTTTATTTTTAGGTTTCACCATGTTGGCCAGGCTGGTCTCCACCTCCTGACCTCAAGTGATCCGCCCGCCTTGGCCTCCCAAAGTGCTGGGATTACAGGCGTGAGCCACTGCACCCGGCCCAACAATATACTTTTAAAAAGTGCTTTAGGATGTCATGGAACTAACACAAATATCACTCAGAAACCATGCTCACCTATTGTTCTCATCCTCCAGCTTACATAGCCTATTTTTCTCTGATTCTAGCTGGGCTTGAAATCTACTATTTTCCTGTCTTAAGAGAGAATTCTGTGACTCCATGGAAGACATCTGAATTTTGTTAGCAAGGAGTTCTTCTGTAGCTGCATGTTCTCTTTCAACTGCTGCTGCCAGCAAGGTCTGGGATTCACCTGATTATAGGACAGAAAGAAAAATCACATACACATATAGCCCAGAGACCAAAATACCAAGTCAATTCTGATTTCAAACATTTAATGATGCAAGTAGCCACACTTAAAACTGGTAACTATTTATTGCCTAAGGCAGGACTGTCTACTGAGACAAATGAACCAATCTTAACTTATATTTGCTTTATCATTCTTTTCCAAAAGTATTTTAATTTCATAATGGAGTCATGCATTAAAAGAGTAGTAGATCAACAATGATCCTGGAGCAATTGGACATCTATATGCGAAAAAACAAAAAGCCTACACATCACATCATTCACGAAAATTAACTCAAAATGGATCATAGACTTAAATATAAAACATAAAATTATAAAACTTTAAGGAAAAAACAGAGGAGAAAGTCTTCAGGATCTACAGCAAGGCAGATTTGATACAAAAAGCAAGAGCCATAGAAAGAAAAACTGACAGACTTCTTCAAAATTTTCAACTTTTAAATCTATGTAAACAGGACGAAAAGGCAAGCTACAGAGTGACAGCAAATAAATGCAAACCATATATCTAGGGCTAGTATCAGGAATATATAACAATCCAGTTAGAAAATGGGTAAAAGACAGAAATTTCACCACAGAACATGTACAAATGGAAAATAAGGACACAAAATGATATTCAATAACATTAGCCATTAGGGAAATACAAATTAAAATCATAATGAGATATGACTACATGCTGTCTGAGTAACTAAAAGAAAAAACAGGGACAACATAAAATGTTGGCAAGGATGTGAAGAAACTAGACTACTCTTATACAGTCACTTTGAAACAGTTTGGCATTTTCTTAAAAACACTAAACATGACCTGGCAATTGCACACTTGGGCATTTATCCAGAGAAATGAAAACTTAGGTTCACACTAAAACCTGTATGTGAATATTCACAGTAGCTTTATCTGTAATAGCCAGAGCCTGGAATCAGCCTGGATATCCTTTGTGCAGTGAGTAGTTAAACAAACGTGGTACATACTATGGAATAACACTCAGCAATAAAAAGACTAAACTACTGATACAAAAACAACTGTGTTAACCTCTTCCTGGGAATTACACTGAGTGAAAAAAGCCAATCCCAAAATGTCATACACTGTATAATTTTATTTATGCAACATTTTTGAAATGACAGAATTTTAGAAACGGAGGACTGATGAGTGATTGCCAGAGATTTGGGACAAGGCAGGAAGGGTTGAGAGAGTGGTAGGTGTGTTTCCAAAAGGGTAACATTAAGAGTGATTATCTTCAGCTTAGAAAAAAAGAAAACAAAGCTAACAGGAAGGACTCAATAGTGCTGGAACTGTTCAATACCTTGACTATGGTAATGGATATGTGGTAAAGTTGTACAGAACTTAATACACACACACACACACACACACATACATACACACAAATGAGTACCAATAAAACTTTGGAAATCTCAATAAAATCAGTAGATTGTATCAATGTCAATACCATGGTTATGATATTATACATTAATTTTATAAAATTTTAATACTTGGAGATATTAGGCAATGTGTGCAAAGGACCTTTCTATATCATTTCTTATAACTGCACATGAATCTATATTATATCAATAAAAAATTTCAATTAAAAAAAGAGCAATTGGTAAGATTCTGAGATTTAACTTAGGTAAGAATTATCGTATTTTTTCTCCACCAAAGTAGAACTAGTAATACCTCTATTTTACATTTTACACTCTGCTCCACAGCATATCTATGGTCTTTTTAATAGCATTCCTTGGTTATGTTTGTCCTGTGGCTTTGCCTATATGCTAGCACAATACCACACATTGCTGAGGGTATGTAGACTTCAGTCTAAAAACCACAAAAGTACCAGTTTCTAGCACTCATTTATTGCTAAATATTTATTTCAAAACGTATCATTTTCAGATGTCTCATATTTCATATCACATTGCTCAAAAGCTGTCAGAGATAAATGACAGACCTAACATTTATACCTATAAATTTAAATATATATGAAGGTTTATCTAGTTCAGTACATTTTTTTTTAAGTAGATGAATCTTTTTCTAGACCAAATCTTTCATGGAACTCCAATAAAAAAAGATAGACAAAGGAGGCCCTATTTTCATTAAAGCAGCCAGAGAAGCCCAGCCTCTTATTTATCAGGCTTCCCTCTCACCATGACAGCAGCCCCAAAGGTAGCTAAGAGTCCACTGAATACCATTTGAAAGTCACTAATCTAGTTCACCCCTCCTGATTCACAAGGAATAGCACAGAGAAAGTTGGAACAATATAAGTGACTTGTTCCACACTGTTTTGCTGGATGATTCAAAACAAAACACGCTGAGTCCATGTCTCCTGACTCATATTCAGGTCTGATTTTATCACTACCCTGTGATTTCTCAAATTACAGTTAGTGTCAGGCATAGAAGGCATACATGAATTTTTCATGAATATCCTAGCTTCTGGGATACCTATAATATACATACACTACCTGTCTGTGCTAGAAGGGAAACGTTTTAGAACAATACTTTTCTTTTTATTAATATCACAGAAGGGCAACCTGGGGCATGACTGTAAAGAAGCAGAATATGGAATCTTTTTTTTTTTTTTGAGATGGAGTTTCACTTTGTCACCCAGGCTGGAGTGCAGTGGTGTGATCTCAACTCACTGCAGCCTCTTCTTCCCAGGTTCAAGTGATTCTTTGCCTCAGCCTCCCAAATAGCTGAGATTACAGGCGTGCGCCATGACATCTGGCTAATTTTTGTATTTTTGGTAGAGATGGGGTCTCATCATATTGGCCAGGCTTGTCTTGAACTCCTGGCCTCAAGTGATCCGCCCACCTCGGCTTCCCAAAGCACTGGGAATACAGGTATGAGCCACCGCACCCTGCCAGAATATGGAATCTTAAGACTCCCTAGTATCTCTCTTCTAGGGTCGATCTTGACTCTCTGTAGACCTATTTTTGCTCTTGGAATTCTACCAGTGATGAGAATCAGATCTGATCTCTACCTCCTATACTATGGCAGACAAGCTTCAAAGGGGTCAGATTTAGCAATGGACAAGAAAAAAATCGAGTGCAGCAGTCTACTAAAAATACAAAAAATTAGCCAGGTGTGGTGGCAGATGCCTGTAGTCCCACCTATTCGGGAGGCTGAGGCAGGAGAATTGTGTGAACCCGGGAGGCAGAGCTTGCAGTGAGCCGAGATCGTGCCACTGCACTCCAGTCTGGGCGACACAGCGAGACTCCATCTCAAAAAAAAAAAAAGAAATGAATGAAAGACTGACATGGAAGTACTTTAGCCAGTATCTGATAACATTGTGTAATGGGAAAAAATGGTTTGAAACAGACATAATAAAGGTATTAAAAATACATGTAGAAAAGAGAAAACATAAAAATCTACATATTAGACACAAAATGTAACTATCAGATCAAATGAATTTCAATTTCATACCATTATTCTAATTCTATAAACAAGATGGAAGGGCTTCTGCATCGAGCATAAAAACTAAAGCAGTTACCAAGCCTATCAGAAAGATTCTTCTCTAATTTCTCCCACGACGATGTCTGGGATCCCAGGGTTGCTTGCAAATTTTCTATTTGTCGAAGCAATGGTCTTGTGGTTGATGAAACACTTTGACTCAGTTCCTGGTTTCGATTCTCTGCCTCCTGGAGTCTCTGAATCACGAAATTCTCAAGTCATTACCAATGACAGCAATAAAAACATTAAAAACACTAGCAAACCTAAACTTTATGACAGGTTCCTGGAAAATTATTTTCCAAGAGAAAATTATTTGCTTTTAATAATAATAATTATTATTATTAATTTTAGAGACGGGGTCTTGCTCTGTCACCCAGGCTGGAATGCAGTGGCACAATCTTGGTTCACTGTAGCCTCAACCTCCTAGGCTCAAGCGATCCTCCCACCTCAGCCTCCCAAGTAGCTTGGACTACAGGTACACGCCACCACACCCAGCTAATTTTTGTATTTTTTTGTAGAGACAAGGTTTCATCATGTTGCTCAGGCTGGCCTCGAACTCCTGAGCCCAGACAATCTGACTGCTTCAGTCTCCCAAAGCACTGGGATTACAGGCATGAGCCACCATGCCCAGCCCTTAATTACTTTTCTAACTGTTCAATCCTTCCAATAGTATCTTAGTAAGTGCTTCTTTGTAAGATACAGTATCTTAGTAAGTGCTTCTTTGGCCAGGCACGGTGGCTCATGCCTGTTATATATATTCAGTATTGCTTTTCCATTTGTAATAGCTTATTAGTGATTGTCAGTCTTTGATTACTGTGGGACAGGTAATAGTTCCCGCTTTCTATGCTTCTGTTAATTTTCAGTCATTTATAACATGCACAGGAAAAAGGAGAGGAAATACAATTTAGGTTGATTTTTGTTTTTAAAAATAGTTAGAAATATTTGGATGAGGAGGCAACTACTGAGAGGTTTGGATGAACTCTTTTTTAACCTTTAGGTAATTGAAGACTAAGAAATGTTTTTTAAAGAAGCACTTATTTATTTATTTATTTATTTTATTTATTTTGAGACAGAGTCTTGCTCTGTTGCCCAAGCTGGAGTGCAGTGGCATGATCTTGGCTCGCTGCACCCTCTGCCTCCTGGGTTCAAGCGATTCTCCTGTCTCAGCCTCCAGAGTAGCTGGGATTACAGGAATGCACCACCATGCCCTGCTAATTTTTGTATTTTTAGTAGAGATGAGGGTTCACCATGTTGGCCAGGCTGGTCTTGAACTCCTGACCTCAGGTAATCCGCCCGCCTCAGCCTCTATCATAACATTATTTTCTATAAAACAAAATAAGGAATTTCCTTGTATATATTTTTAAGGTGCCCATTCTGATTTATTCACACAAACCACAAAAATACAGCAAATGCTAAGTGTGATAGTAATCCTCTCAATTCCATGAACATTATCCCGCTGAGTAATTATTTTATTTCTAGAAAAACACATACTTCTTGGATTTGTGTTTTGGAAAACTGTGACAGTACCTGCTGAAGTTCACCGATCTCATGGCGTAAATAATCCTCCTTTCTGGCAGCTGCTTGTTCTGTACGCTGCAATGCAAGCCTAAGGTCCCCCACCTGTAGGAGGAGAAACAATACATTCACAAACCATGGTACAGTATTATCTATAACTTCCCGCTAACTACACATTTTGTGTTGTGTCGACATTGTTCATGTATATTTCACACTCTCCAGTGAACTTTTAATATGATTATCATACCTGTCATTCATCAAGCAATTCCAAAACTGTATGTATATTCAGTGCTTACTTAGAAAAGCACTCTGTTAAGGCAAAGAAACACAAACAAATATGTATAAGGCACAGCCATTACCATACAATATTGAAGAAAAGACAATGCATCCATAAATATTTGCCACATCAGACAAAAAGTGATAGGTGCTATATGGGTTATAAAACCTAGGTGCTCCACTCATATGCAGGAGCATACATTATAAACTACCACAGCCTTTTTGGAAAACATTATAACATGTTTAAAGAATCATCAAACTTCTCATATCCTTTTACCTGGCCATCCTAGTCTTGGGAATTTACTCTAAGAAAGCAGATACGTAAACACACAGGGATATTCCCTACAGTATTAAATAGGCTAGCAAAAACAAAGCTGGAAATATTCTAAATCTCCATCACTAGTAATCTATATTTGCAAATGTTGATACAACAGGAATATAACCATTAAAAATTACAATAAATGTATAAAACGTAAAAAAAAGTCTAATTTATCATTAAATGGAAAACTATAAAATAATATGTAAGACAGCAATTATGAAAAATACATATATGGAAATAGAATAAAACACTAATACATAAAACTGACAGTACTTATAAAAAGTGATGGATTCATGGATGGTAACTCATATATGCTCTATCTCCCATTCCCCCAATTTTTCTGTACTATTATTCTAATGTATTTCAAATTTAAATGGCTGACATTTTATCTATCTCAGTAATAGAGCAGCAGAAACACAAAGGATATATGGACCATAGCATGACTTATAATAGCAAAATACTGAAAATAGACCAAATATCCATCAATAATAGCTGAAAATACTTCACCTAATAAAGTATTATAAAACTGTAAAAGATATTTTTTAAAACCTCTATGTTTACTAGAGTGATCATCAGGATATTTTATTAAGTAAATAAAACAAGTTATAAAACAGTATAAATAATAAACTATCATTTATGTAAAAAGGATGTAGGAGACAGTAATAGGTGTATAATCCATCAATAAGAAAGAGCTGAAAATCCTTCACCTAATGAAATATTATAAAACTGTAAAAAGAGATTTTTTAAAAACCTCTATGTTTTACTAAAGTGATCATCAGGATATTTTACTAAGAAAATAAAACAAGTTATAAAACAGTGTGAATAATAAACTGTCATTTATGTAAAAAGGATGTAGGAGATAGAAATAGGTATATAAGTGAATGTGTATGTATACAGAACATGTAAATACATAGATACATATATTTTCTTGCATTTTGCCAATAGAAACACTGAAAAGATAAGCCAAACTCTAATAAAACCATTACCTACAGGCAAAGAGAGGAAATGGGGAGCAGCTAAATTGGAAGTAAATGTCTGAATAGATTTTGTTTTTTTTTTTTTTTGAGATGGAGTCTCGCTCTGTCACCCAGGCTGGAGTGCTGTAGCCAGATCTCAGCTCACTGCAAGCTCCGCCTCCCGGGTTCACGCCATTCTCCTGCCTCAGCCTCCCGGGTAGCTGGGACTACAGGCGCTGCCACCTCGCCCGGCTAGTTTTTTGTAGTTTTTTTTAGTAGAGACGGGGTTTCACCGTGTTAGCCAGGATGGTCTCGATCTCCTGACCTCGTGATCCACCCGACTCGGCCTCCCAAAGTGCTGGGATTACAGGCTTGAGCCACCGCGCCCGGCTCTTACTTTGGAATCACGTAAATGTTTTACATATACAAAATTTAAAATTAAATCAAAAGGGCATAGGAGTCAATAAAAATAGTTTTCTCAACAATTGGTCCTGCAACAACTGGATATCCACATGCAAAAGATCCAAATGTGAGAGCTAAGACTACAAAACTCTTCGAAGGAAACTGATGAAAATCTGCATAAATTTGGATTAAGCAATGGTTTCTTACATATGATGCCTAAAGTACAAATAACAAAAGAAAACCTAGACAAGCTAGACTTTATTAAAATTAAAAACTTTTGGCATCAAAGGACACTACCAAGAAAAAGAAAGACAACTCACTGAGAGGCAGAAAATATTGACAAATCCTATATCTGAGAAAGGTCTAGTATGCAGATTATATAAAGAACTCATAATAACAATAAAAAGATAAACAGCCCAATTTAAAAATGTGTAAAGGATTTGAATATTTTAATAAATTTCTCCCAAGAAGATATATAAATGGCCAATAGGCAAATGAAAAGACATCCAACATCATTAGTCATTAAGAGAACGCAAATCCGCCGGGCTTAGTGGCTCAGGCCTGTAATCCCGACACTTTGGGAGGCCAAGGCAAGCGGATGACGAGGTCAAGAGATTGAGACCATCCTGGCTAACACGATGAAACCCCGTCTCTACTAAAAATACAAAAAAAACTTAGCCAGGTGGCAGGGTGCGGTGGCTCACGCCTATAATCCCAGCACTTTAGGAGGCCAAGGTGGACGAATTACGAGGTCAGGAGATTGACACCATCCTGGCTAACATGGTGAAACCTCGTCTCTACTAAAAATACAAAAAAAATTAGTCAGGTAGACGAGCGCAGTGGCTCACGCCTGTAATCCCAGCACTTTGGCAGGCGGAGGCGAGCAGATCACCTGAGGTCAGGAGTTTGACACCAGCCTGGCCAACATGGTGAAACCCCCTCTCTACTAAAAAAAAAACAATACAAAAAATTAGCCGGGCGCGGTGGCGGGCACCTGTAATCCCAGCTACTCGGGAGATTGAGGCAGGAGAATCGCTTGCACCTGGGAGGTGGAGGTTGCAGTGAGTCGAGATTGCGCCATTGCACTCCAGCCTGGGCAAGGAGTGAAACTCCGTCTCAAAAAAAAAAAAAAAAAAATTAAAAAAAAATGCAAATCAACACCATACTCAGTTACCACTTCACACACACTAAAATGCCTATAATTTTAAAAACAGACAACAATACAAGTTGGCAAGGATGTGGAGAAACTGAAACCCTCACCTATTGCTGGTGGGAATGTAAAGTAATGCAGCCACTATGGAAAAGTTCCTCAAAGAGTTAAATATATAGAGTTACCATATGACCTAAGGGTATATATCCAGGAGAATTTAAAATATATGTTCACACAAAAATTTGTGCCTGGATATTTATAGCAGCATTATTGATAATAACCACAAAGTATAAATAACCCATATGCCCATCAACTGATGATTTTATAAGACAAAGCCTCACAAATTTTGTTTTTTCTACTTCATCTGAGGTCCTTGGACTCCCACAGATATTATGAATGAGCTCAGGAGTTAAATGGACTCTCTCAAAATTATATGCAATATGTATGTGCATTTTTGCTCTTCTCTTGTAAGAGGGTCCCTAGTTTTAATAATACTCTCAAATGGGTCTAAAACTCACAAAAAAATTAAACAATACTGGTATCATGTAAGCATTACTTTGTTTTAAAAAATACAACTGGTTAAATTTAGCAGAATCCAGTACTCTGAAATCTAACACATGTATCACTACATAAAGTTTGATTCAAATCAGCTAATAAATTGTTTAATTGGTAGAAGCATAAACAAATATTTTTAAAACTACTCTAATTCATCATCCATTGCTTACTTGAATGGCTAATGTTTCTTGCTGCTGACGGGCTTCTTCTTGGGCCTTCTCTAATGCTGCAGAAAGTTCTTCTTTAGCTTTCATTTCACGGCTCAGAGCAGCTTCCTGTGCCTCACTATCCTTTGCAGCATTGGCTTTGTGAAGATCAGTAAGTTCTCTTAAAAAATTAGATTGAGTTTATAAATGTTGCCAGTGATCAGATAATAGAAAAAGTATTCTTCAACATCCTACTCTGATAATTCATTCTAAATGGGTTGCATATTTGTTCATTTTCTTACTTGTATGCACTATCCAGGGCAGCCTGAATACTTCGGTTCTTTTCTTCAAGTTCATCCATGTCAACCTGAAGACGGCCAAGATCTTTCTCCTGGCGTTCTACCACGGAATTCAGTTTTTTAATATTTTCTCTATGTTGTTTCTCCACCTCTTCTTTGCCATCAAGGACCTATATGTTATAAAAACAGACAAAAGTATTTTTCAAGAAATAATACCATGGTAAATAATTGTATTCCAGCAATCTATAATAATGGAGAAAAATATATTTTTTTTTTGAGACTGAGTCTCGCTCTATTGCCCAGTGTGGAATGTTCTGGCTCACTGCAACGTCTGCCTCCTGGCTTCAGGCAATTTTCATGCCTCAGCCTCCCAAGTAGCTGGGGCTACAGGTGTGCACCACCACACCTGGCTAATGTTTGTATTAGGTTGGTGCAATATTTTTAGCAGAGACAGGGTTTCACCTTGTTGGCCAGGCTGGTCTCGAACTCCTGGCCTCAAGTGATCTGCCTGTCACAGCCTCTGAAAGTGTTGGGATTACAGGTATGAGCCACCCCACTCGGCTGAAAAATCTTATCATTTATCTATTGTTTGAAAAATTCTTCTTACTACACCCCATTAAATCTTTTCAAATGCTCCATAACCATGGCCAACTGCTCATACAGGAAGTAATAACAATATATATGTAGAGAATTATGATTGCTATTCACCTGTTTCAAATGCTGCAACTCCTCTTCTAGCTCTTTAACTTTTTTGTTCAGTTTTGCAACCATATTTTCATTCTCCTTGTCTTTAGCTCTTAATTTCTTGATGATGTTAGAATTATGCAATTGCTGTTTTGAAAGTTTTTCTCCTGGTGATGGTAAAAAAGTATAAAATCAAATGACAACTATTCCCTAAAAATCTCAATAGAATGTTTTATCTAATCAATAACACAAAATAATAGAATTTTTTTAAATCACAATTTTGTAACCCACAATGTTACAACTAATTTGGACAAGAATCATCAATGAATGTTAAAATTACTGGGTAAAAGGTTGTTGGGAAACTGGATATTGACACGGTCTTAAAGAATCACTCTCACATATCACCTAACTAATTTTAAAGAGAAAAATCTGGCAGTCAACTCCTTAACTAAGCATTCAGTTTTGGCATCACCAATTGTAGTACAGTTTGACAATATGTGCCTGCTGATGTGAGGTAGGTGTTCAATATCACCTAGATATTTCCTACTAGAAATATGATCTAAATCTAATCATGAATAAAGTAACAAATTCCCAAACATAGGACATCCTGTGGGACAACTGCCCTGGACTCCACAGAGTCCTCAATGACATAAAGAAGAGAGAACTGTCCTAAATTGATGGAAGACTAAAAGGACATAACAACCAAATGCAATGGGCAAACTTTGGATCCTGGGACAGAACAAATGATCAACTATAACAGATGCTTTTAGAGAAAACTAGGATAAATATTAAAATATATGCTGGATTATAATTCTGAACTAATGCTGATTTCTTAGGTTTGACTATGATGTACCTGTCAAGGAAAATGTACTTGCCCTTGGGAGATGCAGACTGAAGAATTTAGGAGCAGAATGTTATGTATTTCTAACCTCCTTTCAAATGAGTTGACAAAAGCGTAGTGTATGTATGTGCAGAAAGATATGGAAGAGGTGTGGCAAGATGTTAACACTTGATGAATCTAAGTGATGATGTAATCAGGTATTCATTGTAGTGTGCTTTCAGCTTTGAGTTTTACAGCTCTTTAGCTTTAAGTTTTCAAAATATTGGCCGGGTGAGGTGGCTCTCACCTGTAATCCCAGCACTTTGGGAGGCCGAGGCAGGCAGATCACCTGAGGTCAGGAGTTCAAGACCAGCCTGGCCAACATGGTGAAAACCTGTCTCTACTAAAAATACAAAAATGAGCTGGGCATGGTGGTGGGCACCCATAGTCTCAGCTACTTGGGAGACTGAGGCAGGAGAATCACTTGAACCTGGGAGGTGGAGGTTGTAGTGAGTTGGGATCATGCCACTGCACTTCAGCCTGGGCAACAGAGTGAGACTCTGTTTCAAAAAAAAAAAAAATTTCTGGGGCATGCGGAAACAGTATGTAATACCTTTGTGTAAAATGTAAATACTCTGTGAATATAAAACACTCCCATGTGAAATTGCTCTATTTTCTCTGTAAAAAGTTTCATTAAGCGAAACAAGACATCAGTTCATTCTCTGACGAAATTACTAAATTACAAAATAGTAACATTTGATATTAATTTTAAATAACTTTTAAAATAAGAAAACCATGCAGTCAGCCTTGCCCTAGGTCTCCAATATTATAAGGCAAGGCAGTCAATAACTTCAAGACATCTTGAGAAAATAATTATAACAATTCTTCCTTCATTTTTCTATTTTAGAGCTTAGAAGTGTGTTTTATAATTATCTGTGTTCCTATATTTCCCTCTCACTAAACTAAGCTCCTAAAGGACAGAGTGTGTCATATTTATTATTGTATCAAACATAATATTTGACATACTAACTCTTCAATAAATATTAGTTGAATAAATTAAAAAGTTGAGTAAAGCTAACTTTGAAATGACTGCTTCCAACTGTTCTCAAACTCTACACTTTCTCTGGAAATTCACTTAGGTTCAATGATTTAAGCACAAAAACATTCATCCTACCACTAACTGTAATATTAACATTACAGAAATAAATATACAGCATTAGAAACAGTAAAACATATTATGGTATACCCATATAATGGACTTTAATGTAGCCATTAATAATGATAAAAAGCATTTAATGGCATAGAGAGATATAAGAGAAGGAAGACTGCAAATTAAATATATGATCTTAACTATGTTTAAAAATGCATGGAAAATGCATTAAAACTAGAAAAAATTAATAGTTCCTTATAATACTGAATTATAATCTACTTTTCCTCTTCATTCATATATTTTCCTATAACTTCAAAACTTTCTACAAGTAGCAAGTATTACTCTTATAACTACAAAAACTTTAATTAACAACAAGAGAAGTAAAAAGAGAGATTCACTTGACCACCTTTTCCAAAACCTCCTGTCTTCCAGGATATTACATGAAGAAATTAATTCACTGTCCATTTGTAATGATTTATTTCATGAATAGATCTTTAATTTCTATAATGCTGTTAATTTTATTTTATTTCACTTTTTTGAGACAAGGCCTCACTTTGTCGCCCAGGGTGGAGTGCAGTGGCATGATCTCAGCTCACTGCAGCCTCCACCTCCCAGGCTCAAGCAATCCTCCTGTCTCAGCCTCCCGAGTAGCTGGGATTAGAGGTATGCACCACCACCACTCGGCTAAGTTTTGCATTTTCAGTAGAGACAGGGTTTCACCATGTTGGCCAGGCTGGTCTCGAACTCCTGACCTCAAATGATCCATCCACCTCGGCCTCCCAAAGTGCTGAGATTACAGTCATGAGCCACCACACCCAGCCAACCCTGTTAATTTTAAATCTTTTCAGAGACAAAGGTGCTGAATAATTTAAAAATTAAAACAGTACAATGAAAAATTCACTATCGAATGCCAGAACAATACAGTATCATATAGTAACCAAGCTAGGTATTCAGATATTACATAAATCCCAGTTCTTAAGACCTGTTTAAAGTTTTCTTAGGGCAGCACACAAATTTCTGTCAATTTTACAGGGATTTATTTTTTTTACTCCCTAAAAACAAAAGCTAGAAACACATATCTCTGTCTCAATATATCTTACTCCTCATTCTTCTGTAAACTGTCACCTACTATTTCTATGGTTTACGTCCAAACCCTCCTTGCTTTCAGTATTTTTAATTAGGAAGCATCAGCTAGTTATGTGGCAAGTACTTCTTACATAGTCAACCAAATACTTTACGCACCTTCTTCCATTAACCCTTGGATCTGCTCATCTTTCTCTTTCAAAAGGTCTGCAGTTTCACTACTATTTAATCTAGTGGCAAGCTCTTCTTTTATGTTTTTGATTTCCTAATAAAAAAGAAATCTGTGAACACCATAAAGAATTACTTTCACTCTAAGTACAGTTCTCATTTTTCCCTCATCCAAAGAAGCTATCCATAATCACATTCTCAATAAAATCTGTAAGTTTTGTTCAGTTAATCTACTACCTTGGTTTACTAAGACTAAGAAAACAGCTTTGAAAATTACATACAAAACCTAAATTCAGATATACAAGCAAGTTTTAATATGAAAATATAAATGAGAATAAATTCCTTTTTTTTGAGACAGGATCTTACTCTGTCACCCAGGCTGGAGTGCAGTGGTACGATCACGACTCACCGCAGCCTCAACCTCCCAGGCTCAGGTGATCCTCCCACCTCAGCCTCCTGAGTGGTTGTGACCACAGGTGCCTGCCATCATGGCCAGGTAATCTTTGTAATTTTTGTAGAGATTTGGTCTCACCATGTTGCCTAGTCTGGTCTTGAACTCCTGGGCTCAAGCGATCCACCCTCCTCGGCCTCCTGAGTAGCTGTGACCACAGGCGCACACCAGCATGACCAGCTAACTTTCTGTATTTTTTAGGAGAGGCAGGGTCTCACCATGTTACCCAGGCTGCTCTCTAACTCCTGAGCTCAAGTGATCAACCCACTTCATCCTCCCAATATGCTGAGATTATAGGCATGAGCCACCACACCTGGCCAAAAATCTGCAATTTAAATGTTAATAGATGATATCCTTTTCACCTTACTTCTCTTTTTTCCAATATCAAAATATGATGAATGCATTCTTCAAAAATCTATGTCTCTATAGAGTTTAATTAATATTACTTTAAATTTCAATTACCTTTTTAGCAGCATCTCTCTCTTTGCAGGCTAGTTGAACTTTCTTTTCTGCTTCTGCAATTCTTTGAGTAAACTCATCTTTCAAGGAAGAAATGCTACTGCTTTCTTCTTTCACTCTGAACATTTCACTAAATTTAAAATAATATTTGAGAATGAGGATGGTATTTATATATCCCAAAGGTATACATGAGTTCAATTCTCAAAAGGAAGATAACTTTTCTCTGACATATATACCTTATTAAAATAGAACAGTTGAAGGCCTATTAACTTCTAAGAAAAAAAATAAGGAAATTTCCCTTGTTAAATTTATTTTGAAACACCTCAAAGAGAACCTGTTAGAAAGTGAAATGTCACCAATATCTGACATGCAAAAATAAGAGCAAAGTAAATACAATGATTCAATTCTGAATCTTCTTGAGTCACATTTTCCCAATGAGCTCCTTATAGCAAAACTGTGTTATTGTATAATACAGTTTTCTTTAAATACATGTTTTAAATCTCTAATACTAAAAGACTAAAATGAAAGGAGAGAGTTTTGCAGTTTTTGCAAAACGACTCTCTTCAATGGCAAAGGTAATATGGTAAAGACAATTAAAAGAGAAAAGTAATCTTTAGGGTTATAATTGAAATCCATACAACTTTCAATAATGATAAAATTACAAAACATTTTAATTTCAAAAACATTCTTAAATATGTACAAAGTATAAAGGCTTCCAGAAAATGTGTAACATTATTCACATTTGCAGAATACTTACTCTTTCAGGTTATCATAAGCTTCTTCTAGAAGTGCTTTTTCCTTACTAAGAGATAATAACTGAGCCTCCCTTTTTTCCAGCTTTTCATTCAGAAATTCAACTGTCTGGATAAGGCGAATACATAAAAATCAGAACACTTAGCTTTAAAAAAGACCATTTTTACATGCAGTTGTATCACTGTAACAAAGAAAACAGCTCTAGCTCATAAAAACAATTAAGAACAATATGAGGAACACAAGAGGATCCAGAACAAGAAGAACTCTTAGGCAGCTGATAGGAGAGTAAAAGTAAGTACAATCAAATAGCTAGTGGGAGCGTAAGTTGAGAAACCACTTGGGAAAATGATTAGGCAATATCTAGTTGGGGATCTACACACTCTTTGATATAGAAAATTTCACTTTTAGGTATAACTTAGAGGAGAAAATTCTTGCATAAATGCAGTAGGTGACATGTATAAGAATACTTACTGTAGCTTCCTGGTAATAGCAAAAATCCGGAATAATCCGCGTACACATCAAAAGAAGGGAGATGGATGCAATCAAAAGAGGTCAAAGAGGGAATTTAAAGCCTCTATATCTTAGCTAGGTTGTGGATACACGAGTGTCTGTTTTCTGTATTATTCTTTACCTGAAACACGTATCCTTTTTAAAATATGATATACTGCATTTAAAAAATAAAAGTAGGTCGGGCGCAGTGGCTCACACCTGTAATCCCAGCACTTTGGAAGGCCAAGGTGGGTGGATCACCTGAGGTCAGGAGTTTGAGCGCAGCCTGGACAACATGGCGAAACCCAGTCTATACTAAAAATACAAAAATTAGCTGGGCATGGTGGTGGGCAACTGTAATCCCAACTACTTAGGAGGCTGAGGTTGCAGAATCACTTGAACCCAGGAGGCGGCAGTTGCATTGAGCCAAGATCATGCCATTGCACTCCAGCCTGGGTGACAACAGCGAAACTCCATCTCAAAAAATAAAAATAAATAAATAAATAATAAAAGTAGAGGCCAGGCACGGTGGCTCATGCCGTAATCCCAGCACTTTGGTAGGCTGAGGAGGGCAGATCACTTGAGGTCAGGAGTTCGAGACCAGCCTCACCAACATGGTGAAAGCCCATCTCTACAAAAAATACAAAAATTAGCCAGGCATGGTAGCACGTGTCTGTAGTCCCAGCTACTCAGGAGGCTGAGGCAGGAGAATCACTTGAACCTGGGAGGCAGAGGTTGCAGTGAGCCAAGACTGCGCCGCTGCACTATAGCCTGGGTGACAGCGCAAGACTCCGTCTCAAAAAATAAATAAATAAAATAAAATAAAAGTAGGGCTGGACACAAGTTCATGCTTATAATCCCAGCACTTTGGGAGGCCAAGATGGGAGGACTGCTTGAGCCCAGGAGTTCAAGACCAGCCTGGCAGCACAGTGAGACCTCATCTCTACTAAAAATCAAAAAAATAGACCGGCGTGGTGTGAGCCCGTGGTCCCAGCTACTAGATTGGATCAGGTGGGAGGACTGCTTGAGCCCAGGAGGTCGAGGCTGCCATGAGCTGTGATCGCACCACTGCACACCAGCCTGAACAACAGAGAGAAACCCTGGGAACCGTGGTCGCAGCACTACACACCAGCCTGGGCAATAGAGAGAGACCCTGTCTCATTCATCCATCCATCCATCCATACTAAAAGTAATTTTAGAAAACCCATAAGAATTTTTAAATCTCCATAATGTATCAGTATAAAGCTAAACAAAAAGTAATGCTTAGAATGTCTCATTCCTTAGGTCCTGCTCAAACAGTGATAAACTTAAGTATAAAAGAGTAGGAATGGTTCCTTTTGGACTTAAAAAAACAAAGTCTTACCTGAGTTTGGTTTAGATGAACTTAGAAATCACTTACCTTCTTAAACACACTGAAATTCAAAAATATCTGATAGCAATTAGTGCTGGTTTCTAAGAATTCAAACTCCTATTATATATCTTACAGTATATAGCTATTACTAATTGAAATATTATTGCACAGCATTTTTGTTTGTGAATATTTAACCTGAATAACAGAATCTGGCACTTTAAAAAAAAATTAAGTAATTCAATACATGGCACTTACAGGACATTTCTTCAAGACATCCTACATCTCAGAAGTCTATTAAAGATGCCAGATCCAACTCAATTTCTATATCTAAAAATCACAGTAAAAACCAAAACTAGGACTTAATGTTAGTTAAAGAATGTATATCACTTTCTTTTCACATGTATTAGGTAGAAGCAATTTGTCACTCCTAAGCAATGCTTTTGTTCCTTAGACATTTCTCTTTCTTGTTCATGTGAAATATAGCTATCAACAGATCTCAAAAATAACATAAACAGAAAACAAACTGAAGCAATATAAGGATATATACTCCTTATATATGAATGAAAATACTAACAACAGAAAAGCACCAATAATAAAAACCTTAAATTATCATTTAATATTTGCTACAAATAATGTAAACATGCAAAACAAATTCTGATAGAAGAAAAACCATAACATTTAGGTTTTTTTTGGCACATCCATCTGCAAAGGAGGTGAAGATACATGTTAATGTAAGAAAATATTCCTTTGCAAATTGACATACTAATGAGCATAACAGAATTTTAAAGTGATAAGGACTCAACAAAAAAGATGTAAGATGAAAATTTTCATGCTTAACTATATTGAAGTATCAACTTATTCTACCATAATTGCCTTGGAGAAATTTCAAATTATATTAAGAATTGTTGAACTTCAAGGTCCTTAATGCTACACTGAAATGGCAAAAGCCTGTGTTTTTAAATCTGTACGAATTATCATGCATCAATGAAAATATATTTTAAAACAAATGATTTAATCTCTGAAAAGCACATCTAAAAATCCCTTCCACCTACTGGAGTTACCTTGCAAACATCTTCCTTCTCAGAAAGTGCTTCTGGCTGACTTTCAGCAGGTTCACACTGCTCAGCCACCCTGTCTAACACAGTGTGTCCTTCATTTATTGGTGTAGAAGAAACCAAGATATCAGGCTGTTCACAGTTAACAGGAGTTGCACTTCGTCCACTTTCTTCCATTTCTGCTTCCTCAGTGGGTAAAACTAATGTTTCATTTACTTCTTCAGATTTTCCTTCAGCAGACTCAACTGTTTTAGACTTTGGAGTTGAAGAATTAACTGTAATAGGCACTAAAGCATATCCCTTGCCTGACAATTCATCATCTGAATTGATTTCACTTACACTCCGGCTATCTAATGACTGTACACTAAATGAATCTATTCTTTCAAAAGCGTCAGATGAACAGCAACTCTCAGTGAGTTTTTGGAAATCATCTAAACGATTATATTCAGGACAAGCAGATGCAGAGAGAAGCTGAAAAGATGTCTGCATCAAGTGAAGACTTGATTTTGAATCTGTAGTCTCTTGTCTCGAGCTTGCTGAGCTCTCACTTATTACACTTTCATGATCTAAAACTTCAATATCACTGGTGGTAGAAGTACCTGATGAAAAGGTACTAACAGGAGGAGAAGGTGTATTGCTCTGCCTGTCTTCATGTTTTTGTTCCTTAGGTTCCAAAGCCATGTCCTTTGTTTCTGCTGTGAGAGACTGTGTAGACATATTAGATATACTTTCCGTAGTTGTTTTCGCATCAATTACACTTTCAGATACTTTCAAACTTACAGTTGGCACCTTCATGTCCGATTCTTTATTAACAGTTTCTTCATGCTTGCCTTCAGTTTTAGGTGATGAAGTACCTGCTGCCAGAGTTTCCCCTGAAACACACAAAGAGTCTTTTACTTGTGACTCAGTTGTTTCAGGAGTTCTTGACTGTCCAATGTGCAAGGATTCATGTAAGCTGCTTTTCACTTCTTCTTCTGGTCGTTGTGATTTTGCTGGAGGTTTTGATACCACTGGACTCTTCTGAATGGTCTGGACATCAGTTGGTGAGAGAAAGGCACTGAAGAAATTTTCAGATTCATCGACCACAGTCCTCCGAACTGGCTTTGTGATTGCTTTAGGAGAGGCTATTGGTGGACTCTGAGGTTCAGTGTTTGATTTCAACCCCCAGGTTGAAGTATCCCATCCTCCACTGACAGGCGAACTTATTCCTTTGACAAAAAAGTAAATATTAAAAAAAAAAGAACACATATATGTTACATTAATATTTCACTCATCATTATAAATCAGCATAAATATAAATTTAGAAAAAAATACCCTATGAAATACCTATAATTTGCACCTGCTAAACTCCTTGCTTACTAGATCATTAAGTAGTTTCCAAGTTAATACTGGGACTTAAAGAAGAAAACTGGTGTGGGTCCACCTGAGAGGAAGGAGGAGCACAGACAAAAGACTGGGTCTGGCCTGGACTACCAGATGCAAGTATGTTATTCCTCCCTACAACAAATTAAGGAAGTAACAGTATATGTTTTATAACCCACAGAAAGTCCAAGATACCTATGATTGATTTCATAATAACAGGCTTTACTTATCAATATGAAATAAACTAATATGAAACTGACTGAATATGTAGGGCCATGTGCAGTCACAGAAAAATTACCCTACCTATTCAGTTTCATATTAATTTTTACTTGTAATATCAGTAATATAGTTAAGAGGTAGACAAAGGGCAACACTCAAAAACTGAACTCAATGGGTATGGAGGTTCATACCTATAATCCCAACACTAGAAGAATCATTTGAGCCCAGGAGTTCAAGACAAGCCTAGGTGACGTAGTGAGACCCCTGTCCCTACAAAAAAAAAATTTAAAAATTAGGTGGGCCTAGTGGCCCACATATGTGGTCCCAGCTACTCAGGAGGCTGAAATGGGAGGATCATCTGAGCCCAGGAGGAAGAAGCTGCAGTGAGCCATGATCGAACCACTGCACTCCAGCCTGGGTGACAGATCGAGAACCTGTCTCGAAAACAAACAAAACAACAAATGTGAGAAATGTTCTTTTGTGAAGATCAAATTAAACTGATGGGAATGATAAGTTTTAGAGAATAAATTCATTTTCATCCACTTAATCACAGGCTGATTCTCTAAATTCCACTCTCCAAGCCCACTCTAAGAGGAGGTTTTGTTCTCAAATTCTAAATTATGTCAGAAATTACAAGGTCATTATGAATTTCAGAAATGTGTTTTTAAGAACTATTGCTCTTTGACATAGATCTAGGTAGTTGACACTAGGGTTTTAAAAAAATACTGCAAAGAAAATGACTATTTTCTTGGGGAAAAGATAATTATCATATCAGTCATACAAATAGCTACTACTAAAATCCTGATTTTAAAATGGCATAATCAGTATCTTAAAATGGTATATTCATTAAAATATTTAAAGCATTTCTTTAAAATGTTTTCCAAATTAAAATGTGGCTGAACAAAATATTCACAATTAGAGGTTGGTGGAGAGAGCACAAGTAACTAAAAGCTTCTAAAAACTATCAAGTCTTATAGTAGAATCTATCCTTTAATGTGACTTCAGGCCAGGCACAGTGGCTCATGCTTGTAATCTCAGCACTTTGGGAGGCCGAGGCGGGCAGGCCACCTGAGGTCAGGAGTTGAAGACCAACCTGGTCAACATGGTAAAACCCTGTCTCTACTAAAATTACAAAAATTAGCCAGGTGTGGTGGCGCAAACCTGTAATCCCAGCTACTCAGGAGGCTGAGGCAGGAGAATCACTTGAGCCCAGGAGACAGAGTGTGCAGTGAACAGAGATGACAGCACTGCACTCCAGCCTGGAAGACAGAGCCAGACTCTGTCTCAAGAAGAAAACCAAATATATATATGTAAATATATATATGACTTCAGTTAGGATGAAAAGTAAGTAGAAAACTTCAGTTTGGAGGCATACTTCTACACATCCATTTGCATTATACATCCAAACTAGAGAAAATCAAAATTAAAGATGCAAATGAACAACCAAGATTATGTCTGATTAATTTAAACACATTCAAAGGATGACAGGAATTAATGTTGCCTCTTGGAGAATACTTTATATAATCCCAGGGTTATCTGGCATCCATCGAAATTATACCATTCTGAAGACTATGGTCATTTTCAGAAAACAAATATCCTTACATATAAAACCTATATTCTTTCTTATCTAAAGTTTAGTAATTCTAATTAACTGGGGCACATATGAAAAAAAAAAACAGTTACTCCAGCAAGGTTATATGGCATCCTGTAAAAAGTAAAGAGGATCATGACATACACACATGGACCAAAATACCTTAAAATGAGGTACCTCAAATTTAGGTCCTGACTTTTCACTGATGTAAAATTAAGAACAGAAACCAGAAAGGAGTAGTCAAGCACATCTCTTATCCTTTTTCACACAAAGGTTCACATCCCCCACACCTGCAAATCTTTACCCCACACATCAAATGCTAACTGTTCCTTAGACTTAAGAGTCAAAAGCAACTGAATGAAGATCCCTGAAAGATTAAACTCAATGAAACTGCAAAGAGAGATTTGGCTATTCAGAAATAAAATGTGATACAATCCAAAAATCTTGGATCACACATTCCTTGGGCAATACCTCCAGCACATTCTAATCCTCATTCGCCGTGTGACCTAGAGCAAGTTACTTGGCCATTCTGGGCCTCATTTTCCTCTTATGTAAAACACAGATACAAATCAAGCTCACTCTGGGAGTTGTTCTGAAGATGAGAAGGCCATAAAAAAGCACATTACAGGTTTACGCCTGTAATACCAGCCCTTTGGGAGGCCAAGGCGGGTGGATCGCCTTAAGTCAGGAGTTCGACTAGCCTGGCCAACATAGTGAAACCCCGTCCCTACTAAAAATACAAAAACTAGCCGGGCATGGTGGTGGGCGCCTGTAATCCCAGCTACTAGGGAGGCTGAGGCAGGCGAATCGCTGGAACCTGGGAGGCGGAGGTTGCAGTGAACCGAGATCGCGCCACTGCACTCCAGCCTGGGCGACAGAGTGAGACTCCGTCTCAACAACATAAAACCACATTACGCGCTACCAAGCGCGAAATGTTCACTGAATGTTAGCGATGGTTCTTCCCTTCCCTGATGATTTAGGTACTTGAGACCTTGGATCCCAACAGTGCCGGAGACGAGAGGCAATTCGAGATTCAGGTTCGGGAAGGTTGTGCTTGGAAGTTGCGTCGAGGGAGGGCTTGAGGGCAAGACCAACCAACCAAGTCCCCTGTCATCGAAGTCCACAAGCCTCGCGCCCACGACCAAAGACAAGGGGGAACCTGGGGCTGGGTTTTCCCTCAGGAAAACGGCAAAGACCGACTTGGAGGCTGAAGCAGCATTAGGGAATGGGCCGGGGAGAAATTGCTTTCAGAGAACTCTCTCAGCAAGGAAGGACCCCTCTCTACACCACTTAGCCTGTCTGCATCAGGAGAACAGCAGCCTCCGAGAGCCGGGAACCCCGCTCCTCTCTCTCTTACCCGGCTCTCCATACGGAATGGTCTCGGCCCAGATGCTCGGCTCCTCTTCCTGGATGTCCAGAACCCTGTCGATGGACTTCTGGGCCTGGGACAGGGCCTGCTTAGCGAAGCTGGAGAGCTGGGAGGCGTTGAACCAACTCATCGCCCCTCCTCAGCCGGCAGTGGCGGCGGCAGCACCAAGCGGGAAGGTCTCAGGCCTGCGGAAGGGTGCAGAGGAACGGCTTGGCTCCCTTTCCCACTCGGCTAGTTCTGTCAGCGTGTGGCCATGACCCCGAGAGCCTCCCGCGAGCCCGGGATGTTAACCTCCGCCGTTCCGCACAGCTGAGACGAAGGGGCCCGTGTGCGCATGCGCCTGCTTCTTCCACGTACACAGCAAACAAACCTGGGAGCCTAGAGTCCGGTCGACAGGCGGAAGAACAGAAGAACGTTGACGTCACATCCGGGGGCGCAGGGTTGCCCTTAGTTACCGAGGAACGCGGAAGGGTTTCTATTGATAGCGATTCCGTGCTTACAGCAGTTCTTAGCGAAGGGGAAGCTATGGCTACCAATAGAGGTCGATTTCCCCGTAAGGAATACTCCAGTTTTCATGTGTGTGCTTTCCAGGAAAACAGTTCACGTGCTAAAAGCTTGCACCTTGCCAGCAGTAATTACAAAGGGAAATTTGGGCCTCACATTTCTCTTGGCCCTTTGTCTCAAATATTTAATAAGCTCTGTATTAAGTTGGTATTATAAGGAGAAACACTTGCTTGGGCTTGCCTAAAAGGCAGGATCACGTATGAACACTGTGTCCAACCCGTGGAACACGTGATGCATAAAGCACCACCTCTCTCTCAAAACAGCAGCAAACTCATTGCTGCAGTCAAAATACCCCTAATACTGTGGTCTATCGCAAATTCCTATGTTGAAACCTAATCTCCAATGGGACAGTATTAAGGGGAGCCTTTAGGAGACGATTAGATGATAAGGATGGAGCCCTCATGAATGGGATTAGTGCCCTTATAAGAGAGGCCCAAGGGAGCTCTCAGCAAGAAGGCACCAACTCTAAGCCAGAAGAGCAGCCCTCACCAGACACCAACTCTGCCGGCTCCTTATCTTGGACTTCTCAGCCTCTAGAACTCTTAAGAAATAAATTTTTGCTGCTTATAAGCCACCCAGTTTATGGGAATTTGTTACAACAGTCCAAATGAACTAAGACACCTAGGAAGCACTAAAGCTATTAACCTTACAATGTGCACTGTGCATATTATTTAAAATATAACCTTTTCTGTGTGCATTCTCTTCAAACATTTGGACATGGAAAAATACCTTAAACTGGTGGCCTTCCTAATCCAGTCTGCAGCTATATTTGGTTTGAGCCCAAGTTAAAGACAAAATCCTATCAACATTTAAAAGCCAGACTTCATTCAAAAATCTAGATTTCCAGCTGCTTTTGAAAAATATGAATACCAAGCATGGGAATAGTCAGCTAGAGTGGTCACCAATAATTTTCACTCACTCCAGTTTGCCACAGACCCCTATCACTCATCTTATTACACCCTCCCTGCTGTGGTTATTTACCTCATATGCCTGCCTCCCATATTTGAATATTTTACCTCACTGCAAGGAACTCTGCAAAGAAGAATTATTTTTCTTTTAAAAAATCAGATTGAACCCCTTAAGAAGTTATAATCATCTTCCAATAATTTTGTCTAACTATAATAAAAATTTGCATGTTAAAACTAACAATTTAGTCATTTACACAAGTAGTACTAAGTAACTCAAGTACTTTCAAAGAGCTAGTTTGCAGAGGAGATTTGGGGCAGATTCGGGTTGAAATTAGCTATACAATTACAGTTCCAAGACTTCTAATTGTACAGCTTTGGCTAAATAACCTACCTAAACCATCTAAAACTATTTATTCAGCTCTCAGATGGAGATAGTCACCTTCTTACAATGCTACTTTGAGAATTATTATAGCACCTATATGGTGTTAAATTTTAGTTCCTTCACTTTCAAAATTGTAGGCTACATCTGTAACTTTTCAGGTAGAGCATATAAATTTAACTTATTTGTCAATTTGTAGCTAGAAAGATTAATGAAAACTTGAGTGACACATAAGTAACCAAAGAATATCTGAACAGAAAACTGCCTTCTAAGTCAAAAACAAGGAATGAGAACACATACTTGTTATCATATTAAAATACTAGCACCTACTTTTTTAGTATTTGTGCTTAATTTTGTTTCAAGTTTTATTCACTAAAAGAAACAAAAACATGGTCAGGCATGGAGGCTCATGCACTGACCAGCACTTTGGGAAGCCGAGGCGGGTGGATCACCTGAGGTCAGGAGTTCGAGACCAGCCTGGCCAATATGATGAAACCCCGTCCCTACTAAAAATACAAAAAATTAGCTGTGCATGGTGGCAGGCGCCTGTCATCCCAGTTACTCAGGAGGCTGAGGCAGGAGAATCGCCTGAACCGGGGAGGCAGTGGTTGCAGTGAGCTGAGGTCACACCATTGCACTCCAGCCTGGGCAACAAGAGTGAAACTGTCTCCAAAACAAAAAAAATATATATTATTGATACAGCAAGTTAAATTAAACCAGTAAATTTTTACTATAGAAATCGTTGTAGCAAAAGTATTAAGAGAAATAAAATTTGATGTAATTCTGCTACACATTTAAAAATTATTCCTATATTACCATGGAACTAATGATTACTCTCAATGTACTTTTAAAAACTTCAGTGAAAGAAGTACACAATATATGATTTTATTAATAAATAGTGCAAAAGCATCAGTGATAACTGTTTGAACATTAAATTTTTTAAACAGCCATGTCTTGGCATTAGTTAATACTGTGCATATTGGCCTCTATGGCACTACAAGTAAACAGATGAAAATATTACCCATTTTCATGCACAGGTATTCAGCTATAACACCATTTACAAATTATTATGGACAAGATAAATTCTGCAATAATATTCATTTGGATGGCCACAATTAAATGAGTATTAAATCAAGAAATAGCCTATGTTCAATATACTCCAGATGTCGAATTGTAAAATTTAATGTTATTTAAAACTTAATTATTTATTTTCTTTAAAGGGACATCTTTTGTGTATTTGGGTGCTCAACTGAAAACTAGGAATGCATTCTTTGACCATAATAACAAAATTCACACAAAAGAGGGTGTATGCCTCCTCCTCTAAAAGAAGCAATACATTTGCTCATAATCTCTCTCTCCAGGTATCATTTCTCATATTATTAACACAAATGCTTACAAGCACCAACACCAAAATTCTGTCTTCAAGGGCAAGTTACAAAGTTAAAAAAGAGTGGTTCATTATATAAAAAAAGACAAATCGCAGCAACACTATTGCTAAAAATAACATCAATTAAACTTCTTAGCATCCACAAAGTATATTATTTCCATAAGTTTTCTATTATGTGGAGATTTTCCTTAAGAAGTAAAATGAAGTTTGAATAGTACAGTCTGTGGGGTGGTGACATCAGCAACCGCCAGTTCTTGTCCATCAACGAGCCCCAATTCTAAAACAGAAAAAATATAATTAATACAAGCAAAAAAATCTCAACAGAAAGGATAATACACACATAAACAAACTATAGAGTATTATGGTCTAGAAAAACATGAAAATCCAATCCTCTTTAATCAAAGTAATATTTCATATCTTAGAGATTTTAAAATATTCTACTAAAAGAGCAATTAATTCTATTAATGTCTAAAGTTATAATTATTACCTGACCATATACAAGGCATTAAGAGGAAATCTAGAACAAGCACTGATTACTTTCACCAAAAGAGAGAAAAGAAAAAAAAAAATTAGTAAATACCCTATTTAAAATACCTTTCAATGTTTTGGAGAGATTTGGCCTTGTTCGTTCTTCAATAGAGGTTACCGACTAGAAAACAAAATTATTTTAATGTAAGACACATTAAAGTAAAATAAAACTTGATATAATTTTCTGAAAAAAATTAAAAATACACATTTATAACCTGTAAATAAAGTGTTCTATTTTTTCCCTCTAGAGTGGCTGTGATGGCTGGAGATTTCATTTGCCTGAAGATTATGATGAGAGAGAAGTATCAAACATCATTTTTATCAAAAGATAATGTTTCTAAGGTTTTAAAAATCACAAAGATGATGTTACGACATAACAAAAATCTACAATACTCACAGAGAAGCACTATTGGTTAGATAATCCAAAACCTCCTGTAGTTTAGCTGATGGAGAAAACTGAATATTTTGAGGAAGCTGGCTACAAGCTGGGCAGTTTTCCTACACACATAATACACAACAAATTACAGCAGCACATGTACCAATACTAGTCTCTTTATGAACAATAAAATAAAAATCAGGTTGTTTTATAATCATGCATATTTCCTATGAAAAAATTTTTATGCTTTAAAGCCTGGCTTTTCATAATAGACCATTTCTTTTAAATTACTTTGTTATAGAGTTATTTCAGGCTATAAAGCAAAAGATACATAATAAGTAGAGTTCTGGAAGTTAGAAAATGTATGGGTGACTTTGTTCAAATTTCTAAAAAAATCAAAATATGCATGATCAAAAATGTGTTCTTAATACTACTAACCTTTCTTTCTGCTTCAAATGTGTATGTATACAGCCCATCTACATCATTGAACACTAAGTAATTATTCAAGGGAATGTATGCACTGTAATGAAAAAATGTTCATCTTTATATAATTGAACCAAGTCAAAACATAGATTTACATACATATTAAAAATGAAACCCATTACCTTGTGGCTATTTTAAAAACCTCAGTGGCACACACAGCTGAAGGGGGGAGAAAATACAGGTTCTTTAACTCAATGGAAATTAGGCATGTTAAAAGTCAGTTATAAAACAGAACAGATAAATTTACATTGGCTCTTCATTAAAAAAGATATATTCCAATTTTTTAAAACTGAGAAAGTAACAAATTTTATATTTGTTTTGTGTGATTCAAGTAATAGAGTAACATTACATGTTTTTCTTGATTATCAGATTAATAAACAGCCTGCTTCAAATAAATGGAACTAAAATGTCTCGACTGCAGAGAACTTAAGATATAACGTAAGACAAAAAATATGCAAAGTCTAATAGCTAGTTCTTTTTCGACAGCTTAGTCACACAACCCATCCAAGAAGATATCAAATTCCTACAACACAAAAAAGCTGCAGCAACGTCAAAAACTAAAGGAAGCAAAATAAACTAAGTGATGGCCTTTTTTTCCTCACCTGCAATGACGGCATTTGTGGAAGCTACTGCAGGAATGATTCTTTTTACTACCCCTGAAAAAATATATCAATTAAAATATGGTCATCTCTTTAAAATGAAAGAGTTCTCTTAAATTAGAAGGCATGATTATTAAATACCATTTTCTAAAACTTGATTTTTCAGACTTTCAAGCCAGAAAATAAATTTAACCATGAAACAATCTTTCACATCCCCATCATTTTGTAGTAAATTCAGAATCTTAAGCTACTGTAGCAAAGAAAACTCTCTCAAGTAAGTACTACAGAAAGGTGAAACAATAACATCATAATAGTTAACAATTTAGAGTATTTACTATGTTCCAGGCACAATGTAAAGACTAAATAAGATATTAATTTTAATAACAGCCTCATGTTAATTACTCTGATTTTAAACATAAGAAAAGTGAGACTGAGAGAAATTTAATAATTTATCCACAGCTATATACTTTGCAAGAGGTGGGGATGGTATATGAACACAGATATTAACTGATACACCATGAAGAATAAGTGTTATCTAATTATTCCTATAACAGTTTCAGTCATTTGATTCACAAACATTCACAAAAAAAGAAACGCTGCCCTTTATTATCTTTTACAACCAAGGCTACACAAAATATTAAATACAGTTCTCTACTTCAATCCCACATTTTTCACATCAGTATTATTCACGTATTAGGAATAAACAAAGCTCCACCTTAAACCATTTTTTAAAAGTACAAAATAGGCCGGGCGCGGTGGCTCAAGCCTGTAATCCCAGCACTTTGGGAGGCCGAGACGGGCAGATCACGAGGTCAGGAGATCGAGACCATCCTGGCTAACACAGTGAAACCCCGTCTCTACTAAAAAAATACAAAAAACTAGCCGGGCGAGGTGGCGGGCGCCTATAGTCCCAGCTACTTGGGAGGCTGAGGCAGGAGAATGGCGTAAACCCAGGAGGCCGAGCTTGCAGTGAGCTGAGATCCAGACACTGCACTCCAGCCTGGGCGACAGAGCGAGACTCTGTCTCAACAACAACAACAACAAAAAGTACAAAATAAATACTCCATTTTAAAACTATATTTGAATTGTTCATTTTAGAAGACAAAACTTCAGGAAAAGTAGCCATATTATCTCAGAGTGTGAGGAAGCACTATAAGATGTGTTCCCAAGACTCCAAGCATAGGCAGGTTTCAAAACTTAAGGAAAACAGCAAGTAGTTAAGAAGCCATGAAAGAAATACAGTTATGAAGGCTGGAAAACTTTTTTAAAAAGTTAACTGTGACCATATGATTCTCTATAGTTTTGGAGAAGAGGAAATTTAAAAAGAGATAAACTGCATGATGGTTAAACTGGAAAGCTCTCCAGTGAACCACATGTAGCAGGATGTACTGAAAGGAGGAAGTGGTAGTCACAAACAGTGAAGAGTATAAGAGATGCTGCCCAGTAAGAACATTGCCAAAATGGTAAGGACTCCCCTCTTTCTCCAACCCCTGCCACCCATACCCCTGCCCTTTGACCAAAAAAGCTAGAGTGGGCAGAAAGGTAACTTTCTGTTACACTGAGAACAAGGGGGAAAATCACAGAATAGATAGAACCACGGGCTTGTGCAACTTCACTTCCAGTTCTCTTTCTGTACTCCTTGTTGAGGCCCTCATTCATCAGGCTAGAAAGTGCACACCAAGCCCTGGTAAAAGGTAAAGAAGGATGAATGAGACTACATATTAAAATGGGGAGTTTACAGTTCCTGATTAGAACACACTGTAATTCATTTGTGAATTCTAACAAGTAGCAAATATGTGTAACACATGCTGCAGACACCGTTCTAGGTGTTGTGCATAGTAGCAGTGAAAAAAAGTATCTGCTAGTATAGTGATTTCATTTTGGTGGGGAGATAACACAAAAGTAAATACTTGGAACATCTCAGATATTGAAGGGTTCTATGAAGAAAATGAGGTATGTGTTAGAGTGAGAATGAAGGATGCAGCCCATTAGACAGAATAGTCAGGAAGGCCTCCTTGGAGAGGTGACAATTTGAGCTGAAACCTAAGCCATGAGAAAGATACAGCCATGCAATGACCTGAGGAAAAAGCTGTTTGTCAACAACAATGGCAATGGTCCTGGTCCTGGGGCAAGGATGTAAGATAGTGTAAGTATGAAATATTCTTTGCATAAGAGAATGAGGCTACCATTAAATAGTTCTGAGCAATTACCAAAAAAATGGAATGGTGAATGGCTCAGAAGTCATTTCAGGTTGAATGATTAGGAAAACTAGTTAAGCAGACACCTAAGAGATGAGGAGTCAGCCTGAGGGGATCCAAGGAAAGGAACTGGGGAGTATTAAAGCTCTAAGGTACAAATGAACTTGGTGTGTTCAAGAAACACAAAGCAGGTCAGCGCAGTGAGAATGCAGAGGGCAACAAGGAGTAAGTATAAAATGGAATTTTAAAATGATGTTACGAGATCAATAAATATAAGGAAACAATCACAGGAGAGAAATGGCAGATTTTCAAAAAGAAGACAAAGCTCGTTCTGGTGAACTTGGTAATGATCTTGGGCAAAATTCTAAAAAAGGAAACTGTAACTAGATTGGAAACATTGATCACTACAATTGAGCATGACTGGTTACTAGACAAATCATGTTGGAGTAGCCTCATTTGGCTACTATGACTAGCTTAGCAACTCAGGAAAATGCAAAAGATAGTATACCGAGGCTTCAGCAGAGGATCTGGAAAGGTTTTTCATGACATCCTTGTGAACAAGATAAAGAAATACAAAGTACTCAAGAAGGTCTGATGAACAGAATGAGATAAACCTAAAAGGGCCTGGCCAGAAGTATGATTCAGATGTCTGTTCTCAGACAGTTCAGTCTTATTACAATTTTTAATCAATTATTTGAAAATAAATGAAAGATATAATTATCAAAACAGGAAGCTAGAAACACCAGGTAAGTTAGCAGAATACATATAAAGAGAGAAAAGCAGGTTGAATTTTAAGAATATATTTGCAAGGACCTAGACTTGGATATTAAGAAAAAAAAAAAAAGACACTCTCCAAACTGCCAAGTTTATAACAGGCAGATGTGGCTTAGCAATTGCATATGCGGACAAAACATCCAGCTTTCAGTGGCTAGTAACATCAAAGAATCGAAAGTATAGCATCAATGTAAACAACGAACAAACAATAACATAAATACCTGCTCTCCTTTAAGACTGCATCAGTTATCAGAAGTCTATTATCTAAAATAAGACCAGTCGCATAATGCTGCATGCTGGCCTGAACAATTAGGAAAAGTTGTTTTCTCTAACTATATTCCAGTTAACCAATATGGATAGCTGGAATATGATCAGAGAAAAACAACATGAGAATCTGAAGCTGTACAACTTATCAAAGGGTAGGATATAGCTTGGGTATTTGTCCCCTCCAAATCTCATACTGAAATGTGATCCCCAGTGTTGGAGGTGGGGCCTAGTGGGAGGTGTTTGGACCATTAGGGCAGATGCCACATGCATGGCTTGATGCGCTCCCTGCAATATTAAGTTCACGCAAGAGCTGGTTGTTAAAAGAAGCCTGGTATTCCCTCCTCTCTCTCTTGCTCCCTCTACTGTCATATGACATGCCTTGCCATCTCCCTTAGCTTTCACCATGAGTAAAAGCTTCCTGAGGTCTTACCAGAAGCCAAGTAGATGTTGGTGCCATGCTCACACAGCCTGCAGAACCATAAGTCAAATAAATCTCTTTCCTTAATAAATTACCCAGTCTCAATTATTCCTTTATGAACTAATACAGGGTTAAAGGAAGTAACTAGGGAGGTTTATGGCACTGACAAAAATGTGCAAAGGATGTGATCACTGTCCTCAATATGTTAAAAGTTATTACTTAAAAGGGAATTAGATTGTATATGGTACTGAGACAACACTCAAACCAAACCGAAGACGATTTCCATTTTTTTGTTTGCTTGTTTTTTTGAGACGAGGTTTTGTTCTTGTTGCCCGGGCTGGAATGCAATGGCGCAATCTCAGGCTCATTGAAACCTCGGCTTCCTGGGTTCAAGTGATTCTCCTGCCTCAGCTTTCTGAGTAGCTGGGATTACAGGCATGCACCACCACACCCAGCTAATTTTGTGTTTTTAGTAGAGACAGGGTTTTGCCATGTTGGTCAGACTGGTCTCGAACTCCTGACCTCAGGTGATCCACCCGCCTCAGCCTCCCAAAGTGCTGGGATTACAGGTATGAGTCACTGCAGCTGGCCTGAAGACAATTTCTGTTCAATATATAGAAACTTGTCTAATAGTCCTGTCCAAATGTGAAATAGACTGTCTCTAGGAGGTGATGAATTCAGTGGAAGATAAAGTGGACAGTTTGACTTGGATGACTTACAGCCTATGTAAGTAAGATTCAGTAATTTTATTAAATTCCCCCTAGCTAATAAGTACTATGAATTACACGGTACCTTTACTGAACTTCAAGTGGACGGTACTGTCTAAACTCACTTACCAATTATTCTCCTGAAAGCATCCCAGCCCTAAGTCATCCCAACATCATAATTCATGACAATTCGCTGACTTACCTTGAGTGAGTCTATACGTAACACCCCTAATATTATATTGTGATGCTCTCTCTAGGGATTTTTGGAAAATCCATTGTATATGTTCAGGATCATCTCCATCTAATGGAACCCCTTCTGTTTCAAAAAAAAAAAAAGGAAGAGAGAGAGAGAGAGAGAGAGAGAGAGAAAAGACAGGAATATGTAATCACAAAACAATATGTTTTTAATGAAATTATCCAAAGGAATAATATAGAAAAAATACATATTTTATGTAATCCTAGATTATTAAATTAGGTTTATTACCTCCAAAAGGCTGCTCCTTAGGCCACTGCAACATCCTTACATACTCAATACAGTGTTCTGGTAGCCTGGGCATAGATGCAATGGTGCACATGGGAAAATTAACCTAAAACCACAGTTTGTCCTTTTTAGTGAATTTTAAATGATCAATTATTTTAAAATGCAACTTCCAGTTATGATCTAGTTCTTAACAGTTTCATATAATTTGTTTCAACTCAAAATATTGTATACCATTAAAAATGCCTCTCAAACTAATATAGATTATCTGAGTCACTTCACTTAGGTTGACGTGCCTATAAAGACAGGTTTGCCTTACATTTACAAGGTATATAAAATTTAAGCTTTGTTAGACTATGAGAAGAAAAATACTGAACAGATTCTCAAATATGAAGACCTTGTTATGTTTACCTAATATTTAAGTATAAAACAAACCAAAACAAAAGCAAATTCAGAGTTAAGTGAATCCTAAGTGAATACTCAAAATTGTTTACATTTATTATTCAAAATTTCAACTGTTCTTTAAAATGGGTATGTAAATCAAAAAGCCCCATCCTTGGAAAGATCATTCTCATCCCTGGTATCTTTATTTCCCCGAAATAAATACAGGTGAAAACCACATAGATTACAGCTCGACATCAATATACAGCTTTGTAATTCTACTTGATATCTACTCCCCAAATAAAAAATACAAATAAAGTATGAAAACAGAATAGTATCAAAACAAAGTACTCGGTTCGTATCTTTCCTCAAATAGAGCAGAATTTCATATTTTATCTTTCTTCTTACTGTAATTTTTAAAATACAGCTACCTCTAATTAAAAATCCTAAATATTAACTAGACTTAATAATTAATCCCTAATTCCACGCCAAGATACTATAAAAGAAATACAGGTGCTTTTTTGATTACCTGTGGTGGATAAAGTTCCAGCGTGCATTCGATACAAGCAGTCATTCCAGGCAGAATCACCCGGGCATTTCCTTTAAAACCTTCTGTCCCCCCATCTATCAAAGGGACAATGGAGCTTGGATCTAAGACACCATCTTCATAATTTAGAAGAGATATCTAGGAAAACAATTTGAAGGGCTTTAAAGGAAAAGGGGATAAGAATTCAAAAGAAGAAATATGCTTTCAAGTAATCCTATGAGTCGGTTGTGCTATTGAATATCACATGTATCAAATCAAGGGATTATAATATTAACAATTTGTGTCTTCACCTGAAAACCAATGATTGGTAATAAACAATGAAGTAAATATACTTAATTCAAAATTAAACTCGTGATTTTTCAAAAATATGATATCAATTCTAATTTTGGGGATGTAAAGCACAGCAGCAAGAACTTCAGAGAACTATAACAAAACCAGTCTTTACCAGCATGCCATTTATCCATCTTCTGGCAATGATAGAGTCCAGTCCACATACAATAATATGAAATTCTACAAAAAAAAAAAAAAAAAAGCAACTTTAGTTTTTAAATATGCAGTTGCATGATGATCTTTCAATGTAGATTCATCAGCTGCAACAAATGTACCACTCTGGTGCAGGATGTTGATTAGGAAGGTCGTGTGTTTGTGGGAAAAGGAAGCTCTATGAGAACCCAAGTTTTCAAAAATTTTCTGTTCAATTTTGTTGTGAACATAAAACTGTCCTAAAAAATAAAGTTTACTAATAAAAAAAATCACTTGCAAAAAATAATTTGCACTTTCTAAGAAACAAACAAAAAACCATAAGCACTTTTTATTGTAATCCCACATACGCTCTCAGAGTTCCTATCCCTTGAGTGAACTCTCATTCAGGTTAGCAAAGAAAATTGTAGCTAGTCATGTCAGCTAAAACTAGCACTCTCTTTTCAGTCTATCAGCAACATTACTGAAAAGCCAACTGCGAGAGAGGAAAGCAAGTGAAGAAATAGCCTTCAAATAGCTAGCAATATTCGAACAGCTACCAACTAAAAAATTGTAAGAATCTAGTGAGCATTTAATTTCAAGTAAAAAACTTACGTCGATAGAAAGTGTCGTTAAAATCTTGAATCTTGTTGAAATGTCTGAATATAAGTAAAGGAACTTAAGCAGCTAAGTTTTAATTTCTAAAATGAATTTGACAATGCCATAAGGAACACACTGCGTATATTTAAAACAAGAAATAAGTAATCAATGTTCACATCAGTGGAATTCAAGGAATCTGACTAAATGAACACAACTCTCCTTTCTGACAAAACTTTTCTGCCATTCCTCCCCTAACTACTTACTTTTCTCATTCCTGAACCCCATATCATTATATATATGCCCTTGGTAGGAGGTATACTTTCTACCTTGCTTTGATTTTTATATAAAACCATAAGTCCCAGGAAAGCAGAATGTGTATCTTCAATCACCAGCATCAAGAAGAGATGCAATCAATGTTTCAGTGAAGGAAAGATGCACATTATAGTTCCTATTTGCTAGGTGATTTTAAGAGTTACTGCAAAGCTCATCTTTTTAACATACACAAAATTTCAAAGCTTTTTCAGTTGGTAAAGATTTTACTGTTCTTATTTTTTATGGGGAGGAGACAAAGTATGAATTTTTTCTACCTTTCTCATTTAACTCAGTTTTCAAGTTACCCTACCAAACCCTTGCCAGTCTTCCCATCCCTGGAGGCTAAAAAGGAAACCCCATTCAAAATTGACTGTGGGTGGGTCAATATAGCACTTAACGTTTTAATAGCACATGTGCGCAAAACTTGTTTTAATTTTCTAATGAATGGAGCAATTGTTTAATAATTTATAAATTATGCTACTTCTCTAAAGTTAAGATAGTCCACTATAAATTTTTTAAAAGCAATACAGAGAAAAAAGGGACAATCCATGCTTCCTCTAGATTTTTAATTCTTGCCTACAAATAAAGCTATGAACAATAATTTCAATTCTAGCCCTCAGCCATTCAGACCTCTATTCCCTTTGAATACTAGGCAAGCAGGAGACCGAAGCTACAGCTACAAAGAGGTCAAAAAAGAAACAATGCAAACAATGGAGGAATGGCAATCAGGGACCCAAGAGTCAGACTAAGAAATCTAATCTGGATTTCTAGAAAATACCCAAAGTTTCCCAGATCCACATAATGGGGATAGACAAACTGAGTGCCCCAACTAACCAACCCACCCCACCAACTCAATTCTTCCTTTTTCCCTACAGGAGCCTGTATTTGCATTTTTAAGCTCTTTATTTTGAAATAATATAGATTCACAGTAAGTTGCATAGACAGTATAGGTAGGTACCATGCACCTTTCCCAGTTACATCTTACTATAGTACAGTACCAAAACCATGAACAGAACATTGGTACAATGTGTGTTTATAATTCTGTCATTTAAAAACACATAGATTTGTGTAACCACCACCCCAGGCAACACACATAACTATTCTACCACAACAAAGATCTCTCTCTTGCTATGTCTTTACAGTCAGTCAGACCATTCCTCACCTCCATGCCTAGTCCCTGGTAACCACTAATCTGTGCTCCATCTCTCTCTATATATTTTTTTTTTCTGAGACAAGGTCTCACTCTGTCACCCAGGCTACAGTGCAGTGGCACAATCAAAGCTCACTGCAGCCTCCACATCCTGGGCTTAACTGATCCTCCTACCTCAGCCCCCTAAGTAGCGGGGACTACAGGCATGTGCCACCATGCCCAGCTAATTTTCTAGTTTTACAGAAATAGGGTCTCATTTGTTGCCTAGGCTGGTCTCAAACCAGGCTCAAGTGATCTTCCCGCCTCAGCCTCCCAAAGTGCTGGAATTACAGGCCTGAACCACCACACCCAGCCATCTCTATAATTCTGCAATTTCAAGAATATTATATAAATAGAATCATGTAGTATACGACCTTTTGACACTGGCTTTTTTTTTTAGTCTAATAGCTGTATAAGAGTATCGCTCATGGTGGTCTTAGTTTGACGTGAAACATCTTTTCATGTGCTTTTGTCATCCTTTTAGTAAAATATCTCTTCCTATCTTTTGTCTATTTTCTTTTCTTTTTTTTTTTTTTTGAGATGGAGTCTCGCTCTATCGCCCAGGCTGGAGTGCAGTGGCCGGATCTCAGCTCACTGCAAGCTCCGCCTCCCGGGTTTAAGCCATTCTCCTGCCTCAGCCTCCCGAGGAGCTGGGACTACAGGCGCCCGCCACCTCGCCCGGCTAGTTTTTTGTATTTTTTTTTTTAGCAGAGACGGGGTTTCACGGTGTTAGCCAGGATAGTCTCGATCTCCTGACCTCGTGATCCACCCGTCTCGGCCTCCCAAAGTGCTGGGATTACAGGCTTGAGCCACCGTATTTTCTAATTGAATTTTTTTTTACTGTTGAGTTTCTAGAGTTCATTATGCATTCTAGATGTGAGTCCTCTGTCAGATGCTTTACAAGTATTTTCTCCAGTCTGTGGCTTTTCTTCATCCCTTTAAGACGGTCTTTCACAGAGCAAGTTTTTAATTCTGATGAAGTTCATTGTAGCAATTTTTTCCCTGTATGGGTCATGCTTTTACACAAAATTATTTTAAGTTTTTAGAGATGATGTCTCACTACCTCATGCCCAGGCTGGGATACAGTGGCTATTCCCAGTATGACCACAGCCTACTATAGCCTCAAACTCCTAGTCTCAAGCAATCCTCCCACCTTAGCCTCCCCAACAGCCAGGACTCTGTAGTGGTATGACAAAAGCTCACTGCTTCCTCAGTGATCTGCCCCACCATGCCCCACCTTTTACAGGTCTTGCTTTTGATGTGGCCTAAGCACTCTCCACCAAACCCTGAAGTTCTATCATTTTATGGGTTTTTTGTTTGTTTGTTTGTTTGTTTTGAAATGGAGTCTCACTCTGTCACCCAGGCTGGGGTGCAGTGGTGCGATTTCAGCTCACTGCAACCTCAGCCTCCCAGGGTCAAGCGATTCTTCCACCTCAGCCTCCTGAGTAGCTGGGATTACAGGCACACGCCACTGTGCCCGGCTAATTTTTGTATTTTTAGTAGAGATGGGGTTTCACCATGTTGCCCAGGTTGATCTCGAACTCCTGACCTCAAGTGATCCACCCACCTTGGCCTCCCAAAGTGTGGGATTACAGGATGAACCACCACGCCTGGCCCATTTTACATTTTATATTTATACCTATAATCCATTTTGAGTTAATTTTGTATAAGATGTTTAGGTCAAAATTCATCTTTTGCCTATGGATATGAAATTGCTCCAGTACGATTTGTTAAAGACTATGCTTCTTCTATTGAACTGTTTTGCATCTTTATCAAAAACAAATTGGCCATACTTATATGGGGCTATTTCTCGCTTCCCTATTCTGTTCTAGTCATCTATATATCCCTCTGATAATGCCACTGAGTCTGGATTATTATAGCTATATAATAAGTCTACAATTTGGATAGTGATTCCTCCCACTTTCTTTTTCGGAATTGTAGTAGGTATTCCTTTGTTTTTCTATGTAAATTTTAGAAGAAGATCATCTGTGTCGACAATTTTGCTGGGATTTTAATAGAAACTATGGTATATATGTATACAAACTTACAGAGAAATGACATCTTTACTATATTTAATCTTCCAATCTTTGAAGATGGACTATCTCTCCATTTATTTAGATTTGCTTTGATTTCTTTCATCAGCAGTTTGTAGTTTTTCACGATATAAATCTTACTTAGCTTGTTAGTTTACATCTAAGCATTTATTTTTCTTTGTAAGCACTTGTAAATGGCATTGTATTTAACGTTAGTTTTCACAAGTTCACTGGTATGTTGATTTTGTATTCTGTGGTACTTTCTACATAGAAATCACATCTTCTGACTTTCTATAAAATGCCAAAAGTTCTCCAGATCTAAATTCAAACTACAGTGTAAATACTCCTTTTTAAAGACATATTTATTGTAAAAATAAATTTACTCTGAAGTAGCTTCCATTTGGCTAATACTATATTGACTGTCTACTCTGTCTGCTACTATAAGGAAACAAAGATTAATTGGATCCAGTCTAGGAATTTACACTCTAGGAAAGGAGATATGTAATTGATACTGAAATTAAGGGCAATAATGCAAAATAAAGTAGATGATGAAACAGGCTTTATAAACTTAAGTTAAAAATCAGGGCCCAAAAAATATTTATATAACCATAAAGAAAAGACTGGAAGAATAGAGAGCAAAATGTTACCAGCAGTTATCTCAGTAATAAAGTTACTACTGCTGATTTTTTTTCCCTCTTGCTTATCTGTATTCTCTGTTAAATATCTCTTATAATTAAGGAAAAAAGCTTTTAAAATTAAGTAATTTTCTTTTGTCAAAAGGATACGGAACTACATTGCAATTAGGAACTCTGTCATTTAGAAATTCTGCAGCAACTTCAGCCTTAGGTCTTCCAATATCTTTAGGCCTACAGGAAAATATTTAAATTATAATTCATATTATAAATCTATATGATCTACATAACTTATTTTCAAACATAAAAATAAATTCACAGTAAGTTTACTTATAGGAAATTTAGAAGGAATATTTTTGCCTAAATATTTTGATTTCAGTAATAACTTTTGGTAAACGGTCATTTAACGTTAAATGTCAACCCTTGCTGACGGTCCAAATTAACATGACAAGTCTAATTAAGTATTGCTTTAATTAAGTGAAAATCTGAACAGTGTTCTTCCTCCCAGATAAAGCATAATAATGCTATGATTCCTGGCCACTTTCCACTGTAAAAAATTATCCCACTCTTAGAGCTCAGAACCTTATGGTGTTACTCCGCAGGTCTTGGCTGAAATATACACAATAAGATTCATCCTTGGGATGCAAGAACCTTCATTTATCCCCTTCTTCCTGTGTGTGCTGATTAAGCAGCAAATTTTGTGTCCCCTAAGAAGCTACATGAAAAAAACATCTCACTGAACCCTATATAAAATGGAAAAAAAAAAAAAGAAGTTGTAACCATGTTTTTTTCTTTTTGAGATGGAGTCTCACTCTGTTGCCCAGGCTGGAGTGCAGTGGCACGATCTCGGTTCACCGCAACCTCCACCTCCCAGGTTCAAGCAATTCTCATGCCTCAAACTCCAGGTAGCTGAGATTACAGGCGCCTGCCACCAGGCCCAGCTATTTTATTTTGTATTTTGTATTTTACAAATATACAAATAAAATATACTATTTTGTATTTGTATTTTGTATTTTGTATTATTGTATTTTTAGTAGAGACAGCGTTTAGCCATGTTGGTCAGGCTGATCTCGAACTCCTGAGCTCAGGTGATCCGCCCGCCTCAGCCTCCCAAAGTGCTGGGGTTACAGGCGTGAGAAACCACACCCAGCACCATGTTTTTAAATAAAGAATAATTCCAAAAGTGTCAGATAAAATTGCAAATGTTACTATTATATCAAAGAAGCTGAAAATATAAAGCCTCAAAAGGTCACTCTTAAACAATAACCACACATATGGATAGGAAAGGATATGAACTTCCTCCTCTAAGTTCTATACAAATGGTATTTTCTTTCCTAATATTTCCATATTCTCCTCAGAGAAATCACTCCACATATATAATAAGAACATTATTACTTTTTTCATAACATATTTGTTTGTTATATACACGTCTATCATACCCACTAGACTATTATTTGGATGAAAGTGACCATGTACTCTCTTCATATTCCTTCATATCTAGCACAGAGTAAATACTTTTAAAATAAATGAAAATAATAAATCGTGTGCTTATTAGAAAAAAAATCTGGAATTTCAAAGAAAAATACTTTTGCATGTCAATTTTTCTTTTTTTTTGAGACATCGTCTCGCTCTGTTGCCCAGGCTGGAGTGCAGTGGCGCAATCTCAGCTCACTGCAACCTCTGCCTCCCAGGTTCAAGCAAATCTCCTGTCTCAGCCTTCAGAGTATAGCTGGGACTAAGGGCATGAGCCACTACACCTGGCTAATTTTTGTATTTTTAGCAGACATGGGATTTCACCATGTTGGCCAGGCTGGTCTCCAACTTCTGACCTCAAGTGATCTACCCACCTCAGTCTCCCAATGTGCTGTGCTTACAGGCATAAGCCACCGTGCCAGGCCAATTTTTCTTCTCTCCATTAAAGCACCGTTCTTTTTTGATTCAAAACTTTTGGTAAATGTTTTATCCTCACTTTGTACTAACTTACATAGAAAAGGCCCTGTCATAAATCAAATAACTTAATTTCAGTATTGCATTCAATGGCTCTGCACACAGAAAGCTCCTTAGGTATGTAAAAGGAATAAAGCAGACTTCTAAGATTATTTTAAGTAATATATTCTATGTGCTTTTATAGCAGATCCCAAACAAAAGAACTCCTAGATGGTTTCTGGGAACTGTTTGTTAATTTAGCATCCCAGGATGAAGCGATCAGATTGCTCCAGCTCAATAAAATGGCCTTTCACACACATCATCCTTGCAGGACACTCTGCCCAAATTATTCAATGTTGAACACAAGAATCTACCCTGAGGTTGTTGAGATTAAATGGAATAATATGGATAGTTTAGAAGCACTTGCTACATATCATTATTACCATCTTCAACCATTTTAGCCACAAATTAAAGGGTATGGCCTGTATCAGTAACCAATCAATTCAGTGGTATCTTTTTCAGAGCATTCACAACTCAAAATTTGACAAGCTGGACAGAGCCCACAAACTTTGCTATAGAGAAGGAAAATTTCAAGGGTTAAGAAACAAACAAAAAATAAAGCTTAAGAGTTAAACATAAAGGTCACACTGCAATTACACTTCATTAACTTGACTTATTTTAATCCATACTTCAGTCTCATTAAGATCTTCCACAAAGATAATGCAGAGGTTTTATGCCTATCCAAAAATTTAATGTTACCTTTTTTGCTAGCTCAACTTTATCCTATATACCCAGAACAATTTGAGCACTGTCAGTAACAGATGCAAACTTACCTTACTAACTAGAGAGAGAAAATAAAAGTCCTCATCTCTATGTATCTGTATCCTTTGACTAACAGATACACGCTTTTACCTAAGCTACTCAAACCCCCTCAATATTACATACTAAATTCATGAATGAACATTTCTTCATGTCTGGATACATGGCCTACTTCAGTTTTTGTTTTTCGGGTTTTATTTATTTATTTGTTTGTTTGTTTATTTATTTATTGAGATGGGGTCTTGCTTTGTTGCCCAGACTGGATTACAGTGGCATGAACACAGGTCACTGCAGCCTCGAGATCCTGGGGTCAAACGATCCTCCCACCTCAGCTTCCCATGCAGCTGGGACCACAGGTGCACACCACCACACCTGGCTAATTTTTTTATTTTTTTGTAGAGACGAAGTCTCCCTTTGTTGCCTCTTGGGCTCAAGCAATCCTCTTACCTCAGCCTCCCAGTGTTGGGATTACAGGCAAAAGCGACCATGCCTGGCCGCTACTTATGTTCTTAAACTCATCTTTAACAAACCACTCCTTGATGTTCTCTATATTCCATATATGCCTAAGGTAACCATCCCTCTTTGTTTCACTCCAACTGGTTCTGGTTTTTCTCTCCTCAACTTTCCATTTTCTTTCCCCTTATAGGAAAAGCTCAAACTCTTTCCCAACTTTATTGCTCTAGTCACCATTCAAACCTTGGCTCACAAATCCCCGCCAATGTCTCACTAGGGCCTAATACTCCAGCCAGTATTCTCTTCTGACATCAACTAGAGGAAGAGCTACTGTTCTTTCCTTTCTTCAGAGCACAGTTAACCTGAGGATATTCCCAAAAATCACATAAACCTTTAGAAGGAGACTTCTTTGAAAAAACAAAAACATGTATTGTTTTGCATAACTACTATCACCAAGATGCCCGAAATTTTCTTACAAAACTTTACCTAAAATGGGAGTGGTAGTTTTGTTTTTTTAAAATAAAATTAGTATTATCCTCTCAGTCATTTTAAAATTATTAAACTGCAATGTACAAGTTCAAATGATTATCAGAGCTTAAAAAAAGAAAACCACTAAGATATTAAAACTTACCTAAATAAAAACTGCCTATTTAGATTGGAAACATCTATAGTGTCCATATCTATAACATGAATCTGTCTAAAACCAGACAAGGCCTGTGGGAATAAAAACAATCCAATTAAGCAGAAGTTGCCTCACATTTAAAAATGTTAATATTTGTTTTCAATGTAGTCTTAAGTCTACAAATTCCCAGTAATAAATTCTGTGTAATTGTATTCAATGGCTGAAAAAGAGTCTTTGCCAGGTATATAAAATTCAGAGTTCTTGAACAGGTCAGAAGTGTACAATCACTCAGTTTCAAATAATCTATAACCAAAAGAGAACAACTCAAAATTTATACAGATTAAAACTATTTTACATATATATATATAATTCCATAAACACATCTATAAAATTTGTTGCTTCACTGCTATTGATGGATACTTTAATTTTACTATGCTTGCTATTATTTTTTCAAAATAATTGTTAAAAGCAATTCCTACAAGCTTTATCTTAGTTAACTTAACATTAAGCATGCCACAATTCAGAAATGGTAACTATTATAAGACATATAAAAACACACACATAGGTAGACTGTATATGTAAAAGGAATATCTTAAAAGACACTGAGTGAAGAGCAAGCAATTTAAAAAGCAGGGAAAGGCAAAAAACAAAAAACCTGTTAGGTTTCAATAATAATGCCATGCATTCTAACACTACAACCACATTCAAATTTACCAGCAGATGCAAAAAAAATGAAAAAAATAAGTCTCAATAACTAATTAATTTTCTGGTCTTGGTCAGTTTACTTAGATGATCAAATAACTTGACAATAATTTCCCCATTTTTCTGTACCCCTTTATATACCAAGAGATCTTTAAGACTTATCCATATTTGTGCTTTCAAAGTCCTGACTGTTCTCAAACTTTAGCCCCAACCACTCCACAGAAACTGTACTTGTCAAGTCACCAATAACCTCCGTGTTGCTAACTCCAATGACCAATTCTGTCTATCTGACCTTAGCTTTCTGAGGTATTAGGTGGGGTGGGTCACTTCCTCCACCCTAAAACATGTTCTTCATTTGGTCACCACGCTCATGAGAATTTGAACACTTTTTAAAAATTGCTTTCCAGTTAATTCAGTTTTCCTCCTACTTTACTGGCTAGAATTTGGAGCAGACTTGTGCTTTGTTCTGGTGATCTCAGATGATCTTATAAGATACAGACCATCTAGCAGACATCTCAGACTTAACAGTTTCCAAAACCAAACTTGATCACTCTTGCTCACCACAACAACCAAATCTGTTCTTTTCCAAATCTTCCTCATTGCAGTAACTCCATCTTTCCAGGTGCCCGCCCCCAGAGCAAAAACTTTGTTGTATCATCCTTGATTCCTCTCTTTCTCTCACAGCACACCACCAATCCATCAGTTAATCCTGTTGATTCCATCTTCAAAATATATTCATAATCTGACCACCTGTCACCACCTCCAATGCTACCATCCTGTTCTAAGTCACATTGTCTCTTGTCTAGAGGACTGTAATAATCTTCTAATTAGTCTGTTTCTTCCCCCTCCCTGCTCTTCCCTTAGTCTATTCTCAATGCATCAGCCTCAGTGATCTAGGTGAAAAGTCAGTCAAGTCTCTCATTGCATAAATCTCTCCAGTGACTTCATGACTCAGAGTAAAAGCCAGAGCACTTACAAAAACCTCCAAAGTCTTTTGCGATATCCACTCCAAGCTCCTCTATTTCCCATTATCTCTCTGATATGGTCTCCAAAATGCTCCCCAACCCACTTCTGCTCTAGCTATGATAGCCATCTTGCAGTCCTTGAACAAACAGGAGTGCTCCACTTCATAGCTTTGTACCTGCTATTCTCTCTAACTAGAATATTCTTCCTACAGATATCTGTATGACTCATTTGCTCACCTTTGTACTCAAACAGTACCTTTTTGTAAACCTTTTCCCTTCACACCATTTGACATACTATATACTTACTTTTTCATTCAACTAAAATGTGAGCCCCACCAATGCAAACATCTCTATTTGTTCAATGCTGTATCTTCAGCATCTAAAATGGTGCTTGGCATATGGGGGAGGAGGCTCAATAAATATGTGCTCAACCATTATTACTATTATTATTATTATTATTATTATTATTATTATTATTATTTGAGACACAGTCTCGCTCTGTCACCCAGGCTGCAGTGCAGCGGTGTGATCTGGGCTCACTACAAGCTCTGCCTCCCAGGTTCACGCCATTCTCTCGCTTCAGCCTCCCGAGGAGCTGGGACTACAGGCGCCTGCCACCACGCTCAGCTAATTTTTTTTTTTTTGTAGTTTTTAGTAGAGACAGGGTTTCACCGTGTTAGCCAGGATGGTCTCAATCTCCTGACCTTGTGATACACCTGCCTCGGCCTCCCAAAGTGCTGGAATTACAGGTGTGTGCCACCGTGCCTGGCCTAATATCATGTTCTTTTTCGTTAGAATGAGCCTTTAGGGGGCTTACAATGAATTAAATAAGCAAAACAAGGAGTAAAATTGAAAACCCTTAGTTTTCTTCTTTTGTGTAAAAGATTACTATAATGTAATAAACAACAGGGCCACTCCTTAAAGTTGCTTGGTGACTAATCTTCAGATCTAATCTTCAATTATTTTACACTTAAAATTAGTAAATATCACATTTGCAAATAATGGCTTCAAAATTTAATAAGCTTTAGGAAACTTGTACATTTATAATACCTAACAAAAACCAATGCCCATCCTCCATAAACCCTTTCCTTCTCTAAGTCTTTGATTGTCACACTGCTAGAGTATTTATGTTTGATATGGTACTGTCATTTTGGCATCCCACCACAGAGTATATCATACAGACTGCTATTCATTTCATGTGAGATTTATCTCCCCAGTAACTTCAGATTCATTGAAGACAGAGACCATGATGACATATAATCCCCAAAGAACCCAGCAAGGCACTAAATACAGTGAAGTATATTTAAATTTTTACAACTTCACTCAAGTGACATTAGTGTTTCTTAATAAAACTAATGTGGCTATATTTATATTTAAACTTTAACTCCCTTGGCCAATTATTAGGGTCCTCCATCTGGCTGTGACCTGCTTTATGTTCTAAAGAGTCTATTCCAGCATTTCCACTTTTCAACACAGCAATGAGAAGCCTAGCATACAACTCTAAACCAATTCTGCCTCTACTCATTTGTGTTAAATAAACTCATGAAGATTTATGAAAAGTTATTTTGTGATTCGAAAATGTCAAGGAAACCAATTAATTAAATCAAATTGTATACTTAATTTATTTCCAAATATATGGAAATAAGTTCAGTAAAGGTTTAGCTTTCCCAGATCTTAGGTGTCCACAGTTGTCTTATTAGGTCATATAATGAACTAATGGTTCACTGAAAAAGAACAGTTAACTAAGAACTGATGACCTGGATTCAATTCCAGGCACATAGCTATAACCCAGAAAACCTTCAGCAAGTAAGTCAGCATTTTTAAACCTCAATGTCTCCCTCTATATAAAATTGGGCAATGCCTCACCCACCTAGCTGGGTTATTTGGGGAAGCAAAAGAAATAATAAATTATTTGAAACTATACATTAAAATATGAATTACCAGTTTTGTTATTTACTTCACTGAAGTTAGGAGCGTTTTGCCACAGGAAGAACCAAAATTTGTTTGTTAAAGATCCGAGAATAAAATGGAAGTATGAAATTTTATCATTAACTTTATAGGCGAGAGCTTTAGAATTTAAAAAGTTCCAAAGTTCTACCATTTTAATTACTGTTTGGAATTTGACATGCTAAACTTATCTAACAAAGGCTCAAGAGTAAAGGTTAATAATCACAAGAAATTTCCTAGTATGACAGATAAGTAAGCTTTACTTATCACAAAGAAGAAAAAAATATGTATTTATATATACATATATATATATTACCAGATTTTTCAGGAGCTCACATCCTAAGCCGCCAGCTCCAATGACTAGAACTTTACATGTATCTAACAAGAACTGGAGAGACTGTAAAGAATGGAAAGGCATATTAAAAGCTGGGTGATAACCACAAGGACTATAAATAAAGCAACAAACTTTAAAATGGTTTCTGATGTTTCCATGAAAAAATGCAATTAGGAAAAGAGCAGACTTTGTATTTGATCAATTATTTGAAATTTATGAATTCTATCGAACCAGGAATTCTAAAACTCTAATGATTTCAGAAGTTTCAACGTTAATTTTTTTTTTTTTTAGACGGAGCTCACAGGCTGGAGTGCAGTGATATGATCTCAGCTCACTGCAACCTCCACCTCCCAGATTCAGGTGATTCTCCTGCCTCAGCTTCTCGAGTAGCTGGGATTACAGGCATGCACTACCATGCCTGGCTAATTTTCTATATTTTTAGTAGAGATGGGGTTTCACCATATTGCCCAGGCTGGTCTCGAACTCCTGACCTCAAGTGATCCACCCACCTCGGCCTCCCAAAGTGCTGGGATTACAGGCAAGAGCCACTGTGTCCAGCCGTTAATGTTTTTACACTGCCTTTTATTGTATGAAATTAAAAGGCTATTTTTTACAAGGAAAACTATCTCTAGTTTGTTTTTTAAATTTTGAAAAGGGATACAGAACATCAAATTCGGTTATTTAACTGACTTCCCAAAAATATAAAAGTTTAAAATTTAAAAAACAGAGGATCAAGCACTGCCCCAGGTTTTTAAAGGACTAAAACAATAAGGTAAAAAGAGTAACAGGGCTGGGCACCGTGGCTCATACCTGTAATCCCAGCCCTTCGGGAGGTCAAGGTGGGCGGATCACCTGAGGTCAGGAAAGACCAGCCTGGCCAACATGGTGAAACCCCGTCTCTACCAAAAATATAGAAAATTAGCTAGGTGTGATGGTGGGCACCTATAATCCCAGCTACTCGGGAGGCTGAGACAGAAGTTACCATGAGCCGAGATCGTGCCATTGCATTCCAGCCTGGGTAACAAGAGCAAAACTCCATCAGGTGGGGGGACAGGGGGAGAGTAACGGCTGGTTTTTTTTTCTTTATGAGACAGGGTCTCACTGTGTCACCCAGGCTGGAGTGCTGTGGCATGATCAGAGCTCCGTGCAGCCTCCACCTCCAGATGCAGTCAAGCAATCCTCCCACCTCAGCCTCCTGAGTAGCTGAAACCAAAGACATGTATCATCATGGCCAGCTAATTTTTTTTTTTTTTAGAGATGGGTTCTCTCTATGTTGTCCAGGGTGGTCTGGAACTCTTGGGCTCAAGTGATCTTCCCGCCTTGGCCTCCCAAAGTGCTGGGATTACAGGCATGAGACACCTTACCTGGCCAACATCTCCTTTTGAATAAAGTGAGCAAAACTCACAAAACATGAGATAGACAATTCCTCATCAGCAGAAATACAGTCATTGAACAGAAGTAATAATCTTAAATTATCAGGCAAAAAAAAATTTAGAAGCACAAGAAAATATGGTGTATTATCCAAAGAAAGACAGAATTAATACTTTCAAATCTTTTTTTCTTTTTTTTTAATTTGTAATGCTTTCAGTTCTGCCCAGCATTAAAGGAGAAAGTTATTCAGATGAGACACTGGGCCAAATCAAGAGTTTGCATGTTATTTTATAGGAGTAACACAATATTTCTATTTCAAAATATTATCTTTTTATAAATACAAAAGGACATAAAGATGTGCTATAGAGTACTTTTCCCTACCCTGTAATAAAAAAATAAGTCACATATAACTGAACACTTGCCTTAAGACACCATCAGTCCAAAATTCTATGCCTCTATTATTTAGTACTCACATAATTCTTAACATGCAATTAATTATACTCAAAGCTAAGATGTTCATTCCAACTAAATTCCAAAATTTAAATAAGCACATCTATATTCCTATCAAAATTAATTTCTCACAGCAGCACTACCAAAGGGGAGTATGTTTCAGAAAGCATTTTAAACTAAAATTTTAAATTTTTACATGAGGTCATAAAGTTATTTTTCTCACGAAAACTTTCAACTTATATTACATGAGAAATGTGAAGACTCAAATAGTCATTCAAACAAAATCAGTTGTGAATATTCAATTTCATATTTTAAGAAAAATTTAGTTTCACAAAACAATTTTATTAGTATTTTCATTGTAAGAGCAAATTAAAAAGGAAGCATTCTATTAGTTTTGAAACATAAAACTATTAGAGCAGTTATTTAAAAATAAACGTTTCTCACTTCAGTGCTCGGTTCGAAATCAGGGTGTGTGAAGGGTCCAGATCGCTCGAGGAACTTCTTTACATGGTTCCAGCGACCTTCCCAGTCTCCAGTGTCCCCACACCCACCATCAACAGCCATTCTGCACAGAACACAGTAAATTCAGCTGCAAAGATCAGTATGAAAAAAAGCACACCTACAATTATTATGGTATCCCCAAATGAAAAGGTAACCACACCAGACCTGCTCAAATAAAAAGGGAAATATTCAACGTGATTATGTTTATGCTTTGAAATTTTTTCTTGCCTATTATACAATCCATTTAAAGTTAAGAACTGCATGTTTCTATTTTTATTTCACCCAATGGATGAAATAAATCAGTCTACATGTTTTTGGTTTCCTAAAGAAATCCAAGGTCCAACTTAGGATATTGGTCTATGTGAGAAATTGACTTCTCTACATTTGGTATTTACAAAAAAAATCACTGCAAACTTCCTCAATCTGTTGCTTCAACACACTTGCCATTAGGAAATATGAGATACAACAAAGAAAAAAAGTCACACTTTCAGAATTTTGATGCTTATGTGTCTGATGCAAATTTAATATTTATGTGTCCTTTTCAAAGGTGTAATATAAAAATCATTTTGATGCGAGGAATTTTCGCACACTTTTCTCAGAAATAGAGGTTTTTTTTTTCTTTTTTTCTTTTTTTTTTTTTTTTTTAGACAGAGTCTCACTGTGTTGCCCAGGCTGGAGTGCAGTGGCATGATTGCAGCTCACTGCAGCCTTGCCCTCCTGGGCTCAAGCGATTCTCCTGTCTCAGCCTCCCAAGTAGCTGGGCCTACAGGTACGTGCCACCATACCCAGCTAATTTTTGTATTTTTAGTACAGACAGGTTTCGCCATGTTGCCCAAGCTGGTCTGGAACTCCTGAGCTCAAGCAATCCGTCCACCTCGGCCTCCCAAAGTGCTGGGATTACAGGCGTGAGGCCACCGCACCTGGCAGAGGTCCTAATTTATTAAACAATCTCTTAATACTGTGAGGCGGCTTTTCTTGCCACTAAACACAAAGTTTTAGGTTACAATTATGCCACAGACAGGCATCTAGAAACCTTTTCGAACATACAACAGAATAAGGTGGGACTCCTCTACAAAATGCATCTATTTTATACTTCGTGTAAGATTCACGTTTGGCTGTGGTTATTTTTAATTTTCTAATTTCCTATAACCCCACAGTTTCTACCGTCAAATATATTAGTAATACCCAATTTTTACAAAAGGGACCAAGAAGTATTGCCTAGCAATAAAAACCATAGGTTTGATGTCAGAGCTGTGTTGGGTTCCACAATCAACAGCACTGTGACCTTGAGCAGATTACTCATAGCCATAAACCTCATCTGTAGGCCTTTCATAGCTACTTCTTTCGGCCATGAGGAGAGAGAATCACATAGCGGACTCAGTACAGTACATGGTATGGTAAGCAATGTTTAATTGTGATTTCATGTAAAAGTGGGAGGGAAATAAAACGCAGGAAAGAATGTGAAATTAAGTTTGTCATCCCAGTCCTCTTGCAGCTGAAATTCAACTGTCTGAGGGACATACATAAAGACCAAAGCACTGCCACTGGGTACTGGCACGGAAATTACAAACTCACCATAACCAATACAAGAGTATTTTTTCCCCGCCCAGGCAGGGAGTGGAGTAAATTTTGTGGCGCTGGCCAGGTTAGAAAACACTTCGATTAAATCTGTCTCACCAACATAGAACTAAGCATCTGATAAGAAATAGGGTGTGTAGTAAAAGGGAAAAATAGGCTGTTTGAAGTCAACAACCTCTTTTAAGAGTCAATTATTTTGCCAAAATGACTGGAGTGCTTAGTACAATATCTGCCATGTAGAGTTATCATTAAAAGTTTGCAATTAGTACTACTGTCTCAGTGTTTGCAAAAGGGCACAAAACGGTCTCGTGTCCTTTTCCTGTGTGTTTAAGGTAGATTGCCTTTTCACAGGGTCACGGCTCTGACAATTTGGGATGGAGGAAGAGGAGTGCACAAGGGTCCTTCCTCAAAATCTTTACGTCAGGCACCCCGGAGGGCCCCTGCAGGAGCTGGGGCAGTGCAGCCTGGCCCCGATGCCCGCACCGGGCAGAGACCGGGAGCGGCCCACCAGGCCCCCGGGGTTGCGGGACGGGGATCAGGGGATGAGGCCGCGCGGCCTGCGCTCCGGGTGTCCCCCTCCCAGCCCCCCGGGCCCGCTGCGGCTGGTCCCCTAGGCCTGGGGTGGGGGGAGGCGGGGGTCCCCGGAGAGGGCCCCGGCCTCCCGGCAGCACTAACTTCTCAGCCAGCAGCTCCTCTATTCTCCTTCTTTTCTTCTCCCTAAAAGAGAGAATAAAAGAAGGGTCAGCATCGCGCTACACACTGGGCGCCGCGAGGGGAGGGGGGCGAGGGGACGGGACGGGGGGGTGAGGGGATCCCGGGTGGCGGCGGCAACCGCCCCACCGCCGCGCTCTCTCACAACCCAGCCCAGCCCTGCGCGTCTGCAGAGCCCCGGTACTTACGGCTCCTCGCCATCCGCCATATTGTTCTCCGCCTCTTCCCAGGTGCCCCTGCGCGGCGGGGCGGGGAGGAGTTGGGACCGGGAAAGTGGGGAGGGGCGGGGCCGGCGAAGCGGGGAAGGGCGGGACTGGCGAAGCGGGGAGGGGCGAGACCGGGAACTGAGCCGGCAGGGAGGGGCGAGGCTGACTGCTGTCGGGCTCCCGTGGGCTTTAAAGCCTTGCCCTGTAATTATAATCTTAATTACTTACGCTTAATTAGGTAAGTCTTATGCCGTGCATAATGTTGCTCTGCAGCGTGAAAATGTAGACAACACATTATGCGTTTATACAAATTATATGTTAATACGTAATTATATAAAATATTGGTATATTCTATGAAAAACTCCTGAAGAACCATCCCAATATGCCAGAGCTTTCCTCCAGGGGCAAAGATTAAGGAAAATTTCACTTTCTGCTTTTCAGGTTCCAAAGTCTTTGCCTTTGTAAGTACTCACTTGAATAATAAATTTATCTAAATCAGTTTACAGTGGTAGGGTGGAAGATTATTTTCTTTGTACAAATCAGCATTAATATTTTCATGTCACGTTCTGTTTGATAAGTTCAGCGGAAACGAAATGACTTTTAAAACTTTTTTCCTGAGATAAATGTGTATATTTAGATACAAAGAAAAAAATATAAAAAAAAACAATAACAAAAATCAAAAAATAAAAGTTTCAATTATTTTCTCCTAGAGTCAGAAATACAGATATACACTGTGAATCTGGATGGCTGGGTAGAGGGAAATGATCATGTTCAAAAATGTATATATATACATACACACACATCTCCTTTTATGGAGTAGGACAAGAATGAGATTTGGAATCAAAAGTAACTGATTTTAAATTCTTCTCAGTTGTGAGCTATGAGACCCGTAGACACTTCTATTTCTTCATTTATAAAGTAGGCATAACACTGTTCACCTTGTGAGACTGATAATTAAGTCAAATCCAGAGTGGCTCTCAAAATACAGTTTCTGATCAACGTCACTTGGGAATTTTTTTTAACACAAATTTTCAGCCCCACCCCCCAC
>NW_016819951.1:2275051-2293322 GCF_001698545.2 Rhinopithecus bieti
ACCCCCGTCCCTGGCCTTCTGCAAAGCCTAGGGTGATTCTCCCCGGTAAAGTTTGAGAGCCACTGAAATGGAGTACATAAAGCCTGATGGGTACTCAGTAAATGTAGCTGCTGTTACTACACTGTGATATTTAATCTCCTCTTGTCCTAGTTTTCCGTGAACCTTAAGGAAAGCTTGTCCTTTTTGGTCCCCCAATTAGATTCAGTTCAATAGCATTCATTGAGCTGAAAGTCAGTGCCAGGCAGTGAGTGTGGGAGTAGAGTTCACAGTCCATATCAAGAGATACCAGCCTTCTTCTGCATCACATGTCTCAGCATCAACTATGAAACCATTTTTTTCTTGGCCAGACAACTCCACAGATGGTTTCACTGAGGATTTAACCTCAGTGCTTATGAAAATGGGCTCTTGTAGTCTGAACCCCCAACAATACTGGATACTCTTTGATTAGTGGTAGTGAGCATTACAACCGTCTCAGATGGCGAAAAACAGCAGGCACCTTAAGGCCACCTAGTCCAGTCTCACCCATTTCACAGGGGAGGAAACTGAGGCCTAGGGATAGAATACAGCTAGCAGATGAAGAAGTCTGCAAAGGCATTGGCCCTGCATCTGCTTGCTTTGAGACTAACACCCTGACTCACCATGGTGGTATTTTGATAAATGACACCAGGTGCTCTCACTGGCTTAGACTGATTGACGGATTAGAAATAGCCATCTGCCCTTGCCAGGAATGAAAGCAACAGAGACATGCAAGCAAAACCTTCAACAGATTTATTTTACTTCAAATGGAACAGATCATAAACAATTAGACTATCTGCTATGGTTTTTAAACAGACAGTCTGAATGGTCCTATCTAGACACACCATCCCGTTATAAAAGCCCCACGAAGCGGGACTCGGCTTCCCATGCCTGTAATCCTGTCTCCTTGGGAGGCTGAGGTGGGAGGACTGCTTGAGCCCAGGAGTTTAAAACCAGCCTGGGCAACATAGCAAGACCCTGTCTCTAAAGATAATAATAAATTAAAGCTCCAGGAAGACCTCTACAGTTAATCTGACCCCTCCCTCCCCAGAATGAACACTAACAAAGAGCTGCTACTAATAGCATTTCAAACAGTTACTGGAAAAAAGTAATGACTCATTATGTGTTCATTTTTATTTAAAATAATTTAACAAAGGTAGAAATGTTTAGAGAAAAAAAATCTCTCATACCCCAAAGAGAGACACAGGGTTAACATTTTGGGAGGGAGGCAGAAAGGAATCATGCTATAAACATCTCTGTCTTTTTAGAATTTATTTATGTTTAAACCTCTTTAGAGAAATAACTATTTCTTGGGTATCAATTGTCTGTGATCAAGGAGTAATCATATTGTTACTAATATACTCTTGACAGCTTTTGGTCATGCAGTTCTGAGCAGTTGGAAGATAAAGTTCTTGGTCATAGCTTCTAATGCTCATCGATCTCACCAACAGGTGTGGGGCCTCACTGGCGTTCCCACTTTCATCTTGACCAAGGTGATTTACTCAGCTTGTACACGGTGCTGCTGCTTGACATTCTGAAGCCCTGGGGAATTCCTCCACGCCCTCTGACTTCCTGTAACTGATAACTGAGGCTCCATGCATCTCTATTTAGCACTCCTCTCACCGTCTCATATTTAACTAGTGTTTCCACTGGATTGCAGGAGTTTTGAAGGCAGAGCAGGATTACATCTTTCTCCTCTTTAAAAAAAGAAAAAATACCCCACAGTGCTTTCACAGAGCCTCAAAAGAACTCGAAATATTTGTTGGCATTGTACTGAATATTCTCAGCCTTCTCCCCCTACCCAGATACAACCACAACAATAAAATTGGAGCAAGGTAGGGAAAAGTCAGTAGATGTTTATAATGAAAGCATAGAAAACAAATCAGATTAAAGCACTATTAACAGCAGACATGAATCGTGGGCTATGCTATTACTAATAACAATAATAGTAACATATAACTGTGAACCTTTATTATACACTAAGCATTTCCTATACATTCCTTCATTTATCCTCACCTATGTGGCAAATGTTCCATTATCCCACTTTACACATGAAGCCACTGAGGTTGGGAGAGATTAAGTAATTTCTCCAAAGTCACTTGCCAGAGAGGAAGGAGCTGGGACTCTAATTTTGCTTTCTCTGACTTCACACCATCCCATTTTTCCAGAATCAAGAACACATGAGCACTCAGGAATATTTCACATTTTAAACTTGATTCAAAAAGCAGCATATAAAATATATCTTAGTCAGCATTAATTCCATGCAATCACCAAACTTTCCTAAACACCAGTAGTAGTAGTAATTTCTTAGAGTCACTGTAAGCTCCTTAACTGTCTTCTAAATCAATAAGGAAAATTAAATTATGTTTTCTAGACTTTGCATTAGTTTATTTCATTACTTTACAAGTGTTCAAAAATTGGTGATCTGAGTAGAGTGAATTCACCTTGTCTAAGCCACTTAGGGGCTTAGAGACTCTATTATCTTAGAAATCTTCACCTTGGAATCCTACCTATTACATTATACAATTAAACTACTTTTTCTCATGCATTATACCAATCAGCCCCTTAACTGAAAAAAGATGACCCTTTGGAAGCTTAGAAGAGAATTTACAACGAATACATCTTTTGCCAGTTCTTTGGGCTGGGATACTAAACATCACCTTATCTATGAATATACTGTGGTCCCTCAATGAAAGTTGTCACCAAATATTGCAATAAAACTAAGAAAACCTCTGAAGTGGAATGCATATTTCTGCCCAGAAAAATGCTAGATGCATAACAGCTAGTTCACTGCAGACAACTTGCTTTAAAATGTAAGCAACGTGCCCAGCTGAGGACTGAAGTGGCCAGAGTGCCTACTTTATCACTTTATCAGAATGGCACAGCAGTCCAACAATTTAGCCTCAAGAGAACAGAGATGGAGAACAAAGAAGAGAAGTGAAAAAAACAAACCAGCCCTTCTGTTCTACATGACCTTCTTTCCCGTTTTGCCAATCTGATTTCACACATAGTGACTCATGGTGAAACAGAGAAAACATGGGAATTGCATTCAGATGTGTAGAGGTTAGTAAGACTTAGTTTTCAAAAGCAGCTCATTCTCCAGTAACACTATAGTTGCCTTCCATTTCATTTCACTTAGATTGGCATCTGCACAGCTGCCAAAATTTTTCTCTGTAAGTCAGAGAACACACTCCCAGGTAAACCTTCAAAAACGGTATTTCAAAGGAGGCAGCTGGTATTCGGACTGCTAGAGAAGGCATTGCCACCTCGCTTCAGACAGAGGATTTCCGCTGATTGCTTTCTGTCGTTTCATCTCTATTCTGCATTTGGTCCCTTGTTCTGTCTTGAGGTCCCTGTTTTCCTATACCCAACCAAGAGCCAATCAAGAAGTAAAGAGAAGCAAACACGCCCGCCCACTCCCAATTTCCTTTGCTCTGCTGTCTGCCAACCGCAAAGCCGATCGAGACAGAGCCGCTGTCAACTCTTCAACTCAGCTCAGCTGATCGGTTGCCGCCGCCGCCGCCGCCAGATTCCTGAGGCGAAGAACGCGAAGCTGAGAACATGGACGTTAATATCGCCCCACTCCGCGCCTGGGACGATTTCTTCCCGGGTTCCGATCGCTTTGCCCGGCCAGACTTCAGGGACATTTCCAAATGGAACAACCGCGTGGTGAGCAACCTGCTCTATTACCAGACCAACTACCTGGTGGTGGCTGCCATGATGATTTCCGTTGTGGGGTAAGTGGAGTCCCCCTACCCGGGACACCGATCTGGGGAGAGCACGGAGGGGCCTTGGGGTGCAAGATTCCGGGATGTAGAGAGGCTCTCTGACCACACTCAGCGCCTGCCCTGGCAATTCTGCAAGCGGCCAAGCCAGTGGAAACTTGTTCGCAGGGCGAGGCCGCAGTAACCTGGGGTCCCCTTTTCTGCCCCTTTTCTGCACCAAAGGCTAAGACTTGAGGGGGCCCTCTTGGGGAAGAGGGGACGGGGAAATTTGCCCAACCCGCGGGGAAGAAAAATGAGGTCCCACCGCACGCCCCCCCGTGCCAGGATCGGGTTCTTGCTGGAAAGATATTTGTAGCGCCCTCGTCTTTTAAAATAAGAAGAAAAGGAAAGTGGTGTAACCCTACCCTGGGGCTGGCCAGGACGGCGGGGTGTGGACCCGGGATAGTGTAAAAAGGGCAACCAAGTGGCGACGCACTTTGTTGGTTTTTCTGCCTAATGCCAGTCACACTGTACAGTAAAGCTGAGCTTGGGATCAAGGGTGGGTGTCTCCTGGTGGCGCATCTCCCATTGTGGGGTGAAGGCTGCCATGACTCTGAGAAGATGGCCTTCTGGCATTTTCTTCCAGCAGTGGCCGGGCGTGGTCACTTTCTCTGTCTTCGCTTCCTAGACTGGGGTTTCAATGTATCAGAAGGCCTTTTCAATACCTGATACTTACAAAGTATCCTGTATTAAGATTGCGTGTACACCTGCTTTCCTAGAAACCACCTTTCCTTGTAGTTCACCCTTTAAGAAATGCTTCTCTGGCTTATGCAGGATGGGTGGTGATATTCTCAATCTTGCTTATTATCTCCTACGCATCTTTAAAGAAAAAGTCACCCTCAGACTTTATAAAGGACTCACTTGCCCTTAAATGTCTGACATTTCTATTTCAGGGCAGAGGTAGAGGGAAGAAGGAGCAAGCTGGCTTGGGAGAAAAGGGAGAAATTCACACTTGAACGGTGTGGGAAAGGGTGAACAGGGTGGCTTTTCAGTTGGCTCACAGTTAGTTGGCTTATACATTGAGCCACCTCTCTGTGCCTGGCCCCATGCCAAGCTCCAAGCACACCAAGATGAATCAGACTTGAATTCTGGCCCAGGGGCTCCTGGCAGTTGTTGAGAAGCTAAAGGAGCAAACACACAGCACAGAGGAGAGGGGGAGACTTCACAGTTTCTGAGTATGGTTCACAGCAGTCACCCCCATGCAGAGGTGGAAGACCACATGTGGGACTCTATAGATGATAGTACAGATCCTTCTTCTGCATTGCTTAAGGAATTCTTAAGGAATTGCACTCTGGGAATGGCTTGGTGTGTAGGGGGCACAGGCCCTGAGTGGACTCGGAACTAGTGTGGCAGCCAAGGTACAAATTAGGACGGGGTGGGGCAGGCCCAAGGCCTGAGGCAGCTGCCTTCTGAACCTTCCCTCAGCTCTGTGCTTCAGGCTGCTTTCCTGGAACACTAAAAAATTTCTTTCTTTTCTTTTTTGTTTTTATTGAGACTGAATCTCGTTCTGTCACCCAGGCTGGAGTGCAGTGGCGTGATCTCATCTCACTGCAACCTTTGCCTCCCGGATTCAACCAATTCTCGTGCCTTAGCCTCCTGAGTAGCTGGGATTACAGGCATGCACCACCGTGCCTGGCTAATTTTTGTATTTTTAGTAGAGACGGGGTTTCACCATGTTGTCCTGGCTGATCTTGAACTCCTGACCTCAAGTGATCTGCCTGCCTCAGCCTCCCAAAATGCTGGGATTACAGGCGTGAGCCTCTGTGCCTGGCCAAAAATTTCTTTTAAAAATTTTTATTATTGATTTACTTTTGAGACAAGGTTTTGTTCTGTTGCCCAGGCTGGAGTGCAGTACTGTGATCACAGCTCACTACAGCCTCAACCTCCTAGGCTCAAGCAATCCACCTACCTCAGTCTGCCAAGTGGCTGGGACCACAGGTGCGTGCCACAATGCCTGGCTAATTTTTTTTTTTTTTTAGAGATGTGGTCTCACTGTGTTGCCCAGGCTGGTCTTGACTTCTGGGCTCAAGCCATCCTTTCACCTTGGCTCTCAAAGCACTGATATTGTAGGCAGGGGCTACAGTGCCTGGCTAAAAATGTCTTTAAAACACAGTAAGTAGTAAATAGGTTTGCATCAGTTTTGTTTGTTTGTTTGTTTCCTTTCTCTTTGCAATGAAGCAGGAGGGCATCTTATCTGGTGATCTAGTTATGGAGGTATTTTCTTGAGGTAACTTAGATGTGGGGCAAAGTTTGACACAGATCAATAATAATAATTTTTTTAAAAGTTTATTTTTTTTAAACATGTATGCTGCCCAGACGAGGCACAAGCTCAGGCAGCCTCGCTGCCTTTGATGGAATCCATTTTTCACTGTGAGGGCCAGGGGCCAACCCTTTGACTAAATATAGCTCCATCAGTATTGTGCCTTAGGCCACTAACTCAGGTGGTTTAGGGGTGTTGGTCCTCCTCATTTTCCTTTCAAATAAGAGTTGTCAGTTGTCAATGAAAATTTTGAAGTGAAAAAGTGAAAAGTATCCATGAAGTTTTTAAAACTTATGCTTATTTTTTAAAACTTACAAAAGATACAGGCTAGTAGTAAAGGTTGATTTGAAAATTATGTGGATAAAATGTGAAATTTTCTTCATACTTCAGTAAAAGTTTGGTATATAACTTTCAACTGTTTTCTAGGCAACTATAAACCCAGTCAGTAGTTTTTTCCACCAATTGTTATCTTTTCTTTCTTTATAATTTAATAATATAAATAAAGATTTATTGACTGCTCTGTGTGTCACATACTTTGCAAAGTATTTTACCTGCATTATGACATAGAACCCAATTTTAAAAAACTGTTATTTTTTTAAATTATTAAACCTGAGTCTCAGAGAGGTTAAATGATTTACTCAAAGTCACAAACTTAGGCTTGTGCTCTTAACTACTATTCTGTCTTCCTATGAGTCACGAGGAAGAAACCAAACATCTTCAGGGTTAGGGAGCTTCCTTGAATCCAGAACACTTCTCATTCTAAAGAGAACTATCCTCTTTCGGTGATGCTAGTAGTTGGGTAGGTCAAAGCAGTGCTGGAAGCTGTTCATCTGGATCCTCCACAGACTTCTCTGTAGTTTCTCAGAGTATCTTGGTAGAGCGTATGTGAAAATGTGACCTGGATAAAAGAGTGTTCAGCAGTGGTTCCATCCCCTGCTGGTGAGGAGAGCCTCAAGGGCATTGTAGGAGGGCTGTAGCCTCAGCTCTCCAATGTTGAAAACTGGCTTAGATGAGGATAGAGAAATCTTTAAGATTTCAGGAAGGGTGAGGGAAGAACATAGCAAATACTGTCTAGATCCAGAAACACTGGAAAAAACTGCCCATACCAACATGGAGATTAAGAGAGATTAGGATAGAAGTAAATCTGTTTGAACTTCTGATCAGAAGAGATTGAATTATTTAAAAGGAATAGCATGAATAACAGGTTAGGAAACTTGCATTTTGCTGGAAATGCCTTTGGATCCTTTACATTAAGAAGGAAAAGTGTCTAAGATTGAAGTTGCCATAGCTTACCTTCTGCATCCTTGATGTGAGACGTTTTGGGATAAAGATATTCTTTTCACATCACACAAAACAACAGAAGTCTTAACCATGATCTTCAAAGTAAAAAACAAAGGCAACACCTAATTGCACTTGCAATTTAAATATTAAGCATGTGATACATTCTAGTTGTGGATGAGAACTTCTATGTGCTTAATGGAATGCCAAATGATTTGAGCTGGAAAATTCTATTCACTGAGTGTGAGCCATGGAACAGCAGCATCTTTCACCTGAGAGCTTGTCAGAAGTGAAGCATCTCAGGCCCCATTTCAGACCTACTAGGTTAGAATCTACATTTTAACAAAAGTCTCAGATGATTCATAGGTACATTAAAATCTGAGAGGCACTGGATTGGTCTGGCTCAAAAGAAAATTTAAATAAATATACCTATATGCCCAGGTGTCACCTTCCATGATTCAAAATGAATAATTCTTGGCAGGGTCCAGGCATCTGTTGTTTTTTTCTTTTTCTCTAACTTCCTAAGTTATTGTGATATACACCCCTAGGAGAACCACTGATCCTCTTGAACCCTGTAACTTTCTGAAATATAAAAGCTTGAGGTCACAGGCTAATTGGAACCAAAGCTGCTAATAATAGGAAGTGAAATATTTTTTCCATTTTAAGCCATATTGCAAATTTTCTAAAGCTCTTGATTAACCAAATTCAACTGCATCCCTGACTCTTACAACATTTGCAATACTATTGCTGTCTCATTCTAAAAAGTTCTTTCCTGGATGGGTATAGTGGCTCACACCTGTAATCCCAACACTTCGGGAGGCAGAGATGGGAGGATTGCTTAAGGCCAGGAGTTTAAGACTAGCCTGGACAACATAGTGAAACCCTGTCTGGAAAAAAAAAAATTCTTTTCTGCCATTAGAACTCATATTTTCTGGTGTGGCCTCAGAATCACCAACCACACACAGAATTTGCAACATATAAAAATGCCTCTGCTGCTTCTCCAGCAAGAGAGGTGCATTTATTCTCATGTATATACATTTGTGCCTCCCCATTTAGATAGAACCATGTAGCTGCTGAAGGAATGAACCCATGTTTTCTCAGTTAAGTAGCTCCTCACCATGTGGCCCGATCATTTGGCCTATGGAGATTTTGCAGGAGGGTAGAATTGACAGCTGCCACTTTATGCTTTCAGTTACTCAAGATTATAAGGAGTTTCCGGAAGGCTGGTAATTCTAAGTTTGAAAAGAGCATTAGTGTAATCTTTTCAAAATGAATATGGCTCAGTGGCTCTGTAATATGTTCTAGGCCTGTGGCTCCCAGCATCTGGTTTTATGAAATGTTCATATTGTTTGTACCTTTAAATGCTGCAAAGATGAAGAACCAAGTTTCCAGTTGGTGGAGGAAAAAAAGGGTAAGGCAACCCTGGGATGCTCTGGATCAGAATGTATTAAAATGATTATAGATAGAATGAGTTGCAGTCTGTTTATACTAAAGCAAGTGGAAATGTTTTTGAGATTAGTCAGCTTCAACACCAGTTCTACAACATTACTCTTATTTGTGTTGCTTCATTCATTCAATTAACAAAGAGTATGAAGCACTTACCAACTTCTCAGACACTGTTAGGAGATAGTGAAGAATAGGAGAGCTGTGTTTCCTGCCTTCACGGAAAGGCAGCAAGACCACACATGATAATTAATTTGTATACAAGTATAGCAAGTCTACAGAAATACACACCTACGTAAACACATCCTTCTCAACCTGACTTACCTGATCTCCCCTGTTCATTATTATTCCAAATTCCAAATCTCTCAGGTGTTGGGAATAGGGGAGGCATTGAGTACGTAGACAGGAGAAAGGTTTATTAAATTTTACTTATCCTAACCCACAGCTCAGATCCTTCTATTCCATTGAACAAATACTGAGCACCTACCATGTGGCAGACACTGTCTAGGCCCTGAGGATACAGTCAGGAGTACAACTCCACCAGCCTTCCCAAATCCTCCCAGAATTCTTCTGCCCTTCCATGCACATTTATTTGCTCTTGAGGCTGGCATCTGTCTTCCTCTGATGGCTTATGTGTTTCTTCTGAATACAGAACTTTTAAGAGGTCTGTCAACACACGGTAACATTTTAATCTAAAAATCTTTATCTAGGCCGGGCGTGGTGGCTCACGCCTGTGATCCCAGCCCTTTGGGAGGCTGAGGAGGGTGGATTGCCTAAGCTCAGAAGTTTAAGACCAGCCTGGGCAACTTGGCAAAACCCCATCTCTACCAAAAACACAAAAAATTAGCCTGGCTTGGTGGTATGCATCTGTGGTCCCAGCTACTCAGGAGGCTAAGGTGGGAGGATCTTTGAGCCTGGGAGGTGGAAGTTGCAATGAGCCAAGAACGCACGCCACTGCGCTACAGCCTCGGCAATAGAGTGAGACCCCATGTAAAAAATAAATAAATAAATAAATATAAATCTTTAATAAGGATTGTTTTTCATTAAATAACCTCTGACAGTGTGTGTGTGTGTGTGTGTATGTGTGTGTGTGTGTGTGATATATATATAATATATATTTATTTTTTTTTTTTTTTTTTTTTTAGGGTTTCACTCTGTTGCCCAGGCCGGAGTATGGTGGTGCATTCATGGCTCACTACAGCCTCTACCTCCCTGGGCTCAGGTGATCCTCCCGCCTCAGCATCCTGAGTAGCTGGGACTATAGGCATGCACCACCAGCCCGGCTAATTTTTGTATTTTTTTTTTGTAGAGAAGGGTTTTTGCCATGTTGCCCAGGTTGGTTTTGAACTCCTGGGCTCAAGCAATCCTCCTGCCTTGGCCTCCCAAAGTGCTGGGATGACAGGCGAGAGGTATGCCTGGCACACCTGTGACACTATTTATGTAACTGTATTTATCTTAACTTCTCCTCTCCTCCCCTCCCCGTCCAGCTTTTTTTTTTTTTTTCAATGTTGCCTGCTACTTTCAGCCTTTGGTTGGTAGTTTCTGTTTCCTTTCCCTAGGTAAGGATTTACAGTGATTCTAGGTAAGTGTGCAAATATATGAGTGTATTTTGGATTCGTGGCCCCCTGTCTTAGAAAGGAGAAGCTGTCAATCAGCTTAGGGACAGAGAGCTCTGTACAGGAAATCCAGGAAAACTTAACCCTTAATACCGTCCTCTGTCTCTTGAATTGAGCGTGGCTTACTGTTTCTAAGAATGCCTTCAAGTCCTGTAATTGTAGGCAAAACCTTCAGGCTAACGACTCCGGTTTGCAAGCATTCATCATTGATGTATGATAGGATTTCCTGGCCTTCCTTCTCATTATGCAATTTGCTAAAGGAGACACCTGGAAGGCAGAAAGCCCTGCTTCTTCTAATCTGCTTCATATCTCATTGGTGCAGCTTCTCCTTGTCTCAGAGGAACAAAAAGAATGCAGACATTGGGGGTTAGTGAGGGGTAAATAGACAGGAAACTTGTGGGAAGGAAGTCTGTGTTACCAAGCTCATTAGCATTTGTCCAGCCTCTGTCTTCTCTCTACAGCTCTGTAAGAATTTGCCATGTGACAGTTCTCAAGTAGCTTTTGTTTTGTTTTGTTAAGACAGAGTCTCGCTGTATCACCCAAGCTGGATGCCATGGCAGGATCTTGGTTCACTCCAACCTCTGCCTCCCAGGTTCAAGAGATTCTCCTGCCTCAGCCTCCAAGTAGCTGGGATTACAGGCATGCACAACTACACCTGGCGAATTTTTGTATATATTTTTTAGTAGAGACAGGGTTTCACCATGTTGGCCAGGCTGGTGTCAAACTCCTAACCTCAAGTTATCCCCCTACCTCAGCCTCCCAAAGTGCTGGGATTACAGGTGTGAGCCACTGCACCCAGCCTAACTTTTTTTTTTTTTAATTTACTAAAATCATTCAAGAAGAACAGTTTGTAAACAAATATCTTTCCACTTTTGTTCCCCAAAAAGTATTGATAAGAGTAACTATGGGTTGCTAATTGTTGAAAGCATGTATGTTGAGCATACATGAGGATTCATTATACATTATTCTCTCTACCTATGTATATGTTAGAAGTGTTCCATAATGAAAAGTTAAAAAGGGTTTAATGAAGTCTAATCAGAGCTTTGTACACAACTATTATTTGACGCTCCATCACTGTGGGAAGCATCAGATTTATGGTTTCTAATCCAAGTCCAACCTGTTGTTTATTAAAAACAAAATAAAATCTGGAGGTTCCTAAGGCATGTCTTAGTATGAACACTTTTAACATGCCAACTGCTAAAAAGACAATGGTTGGTTTGGATGCCAGTGTTTAGTTTGTGCCAAATTACACAGGATACAGTAAATATTTAGGAAATGGCAAGAATGCAATAAATCCTCTAGGCCTTCCTAATTCAGTTGGTTAGGAAAATCTCACTATGACCTTTCTGTAACAAAAGAGACAGGCTCAGTTTTAACCTACTGTACAATCTCTTTTATTCCATGATCCTTAGGCCCAGGAAACACTGTTCTCATTTACTCAAGACTGATTTATGTCTAAAGCCCACATTTATGCCTACAGTCAAAAATAGCTCTTCACTTTGGGAGGCTGAGGCAGGGGATCACTTGAGGTCAGGAGTTCGAGACCAGCCTGGCCAACATGGTGAAACCTCGTCTCTACTAAAAATACGAAAATTACCTGGGTGTGATGGCACATGCTTGTAATCCTAGCTACTCGGGAGGCTGAGGCAGGAGAATTGTTTGAACCAGAGAGTCAGAGGTTGCAGTGAGCCGAGATCGTGCCACTGCACTCCAGCCTGGCGACAGAGTGAGATTCCATCTTAAAAAAAAAAAAAAAAAAAATTAAAAATTAGCCAGGCATGCTGGCACTCACCTGTAGTTTCAGCTACTCGGAAGGCTGAGGAACGACACTTGAGTGCAGGAGATAGAGGCTGCAGTGAGCTATGACCGTGCCATCACACTCCAGCTTGAGTGACAGAGGAAGAACCTTTCTTGAAAAAAGAAAAGAAAAGGCATATGGAACTGTGCTCTGGTCAGAGAGACCAAGTAAAGGCTGGCTGAGCTGAGACTTGAAGGAGGGTGGAGTGAGGCCTGTGCACAAACTATCCTCTCTGCCTGATTGACCTCACCCTGAGATGGCCAAAAGGCAAGGTGAGTTCTGGGGTATATAGAAACCCTGAATGGATGAGGGTGCAATCAGGAGATGGTGTGACAAAGCTGGCAGGTAGGCCAACTGCTAGCCCTGAGAGTTCCCTCATGCTAATTACTAAGGCACTTCTTCCTCTCCTAGCAGATACAACCTAAGCCAAATTTTGGCCTTGGCTCATGGAGTGTGTGACCTGGATTCCAGGTTCCACTTACCCCCTCAGCCAGGCACCAACTCCACAACTATATACAGTGGCCCTGGCTGCAGAGGCAGCAGGGGCCAGACCCTGCAAGGCCTTGTAGAATGTTTAAAGAATTCTGTTTTTAGTTTAAGAACAATGAGAAGCAAGAAAATGGTTGAGTGGGTTCATATTTGCAGTGATCCCTCTGGCTGATGAAGGACCACAGAGAAACATCGCCAATTTAGAGAAGTCCACCGTGAGTAAATTGTTCCCCACTTTTTCAGTGAGTCAGCCTTCCTCAGGAACCACACTTCAAAATAGCTTTTCGGTTAGAAAATTGGAACTCAGTGCAAAGCTGCCTGCACTCCTCAGGAAATATTTTGCTGCCTCTTTGGTGGTTCTTTTTGGCCTTGCAACCTGACAGGAGTCATCAAATGTGGCCTTGAGTTGATCCGAGGATTTCTGTTATGGCAAACTTTTATTGCCAACTTTGCAATCGGTGGCCTTGGACAAATTTATTAACTTGTATATTCCTTAGCTTGCTTATGTGTAAAATGAGGTAAGTTAGCAAGATCCTTCCTAGCTCTAAAATTTTGTGGGATTTTTTTTTTCCCCTTTCAGTAACTTGTGGTTAAACTATAGATATAGCTACTGAATCACGTTGGCAAGTTTAGGACCTGTATCCATAGCCACCTTGTTTCAGAGAGAAATGAGAGTGTAGAGGGATTTTCCAGGATGATCCTTGGTTACAGTAGGTTACTTCGAGTGTGGGGGAAATCCCTAAGCCGGTTAACAATACAGAATGGGTTCTACTGTGAGTTGCTGCCACAACTGGCACCCTTGTTTTCTTGTTTCTCCCCTGGATCCCTTTGGATATGTTTCTTCACTTCTGTGGGCCTCAGTTTAGTTATCTGTATAATTGGACTAGACTGATTCATCTTTGAAGACTGCTACAAAATTTCTGTGATGGGATTCTAAACCTTTTTACAACCATCAATGACTGCCCTAGAATGTGTAACTATTATAGGGAAAGATTTATTATTTATTGGAATGGGATAATACATGTTCATATTTTGAATATGTATAGTTAAATTATATAAACATATGTATTAATATATTTTTAATTTCACAATAGAAAACATAATGGTTTTTGAGTTGCAAAACTAGGTCCTGTTTCTCCCTTCCCTCTCACCGTCCTTTGTTTTTTTTGTTTTTTTTTGAGACAGAGTCTGGCTCTGTCACCCACACTGGAGTGCAGTGGCACAATCTCAGCTCACTGCAACCCCCACCTCCCAGTTTCAAGTGATTCTCGTGTCTCAGCCTCCCGAATAGCTGGGATTACAGGCATGCGTCACCACACCCAGCTAATTTTTATATTTTTAGTAGAGATGGGGTTTTGCCATGTTGGCCAGGCTGGTCTCAAACTCCTGGCCTCAGCTGATCCATCCACCTTGGCCTCCCAAAGTTCTGGGATTACAAGTGTGAGCCACTGTGCCTGGCCCTCTTTCTTACTGAAGGACTACCAGTAAGTGAAACTCCACCCAGCAGACCCCAGAGGCAGTTGTCTACAAGAAAGATGGGTGGCGTATTTGTGGAAAGCTTTGTCCTAAATGTTTTTGGGGTTTGTCGTGATTGGTGTGATAAACAGCCCAACTGTTGACTAAAAAGTACCTCAGGCAAGAACTGGTTCCCAAATTTCTGAGAATTTCTGTTAATCTCTAGAGGGTGTGTGTGTGTGTGTGTGTACGTGTACGTGTATGTGTGTCTGTCTGTCTTATTTTGCTCCAGGTGGAGGTAAGTGCCAGGGCATTGGAGTGGTATACATTTTATCAGATATAGAAGAAAATCATTTCTGCTCAGAGTAACTTTGTTTGTTTTTTCCATCTTGGAAACTTGGTTACTTTCTAATTATAGACTGTTGTTGGGCAGATTATGAACTAAAACCAGTTCTATAGAACTTCAAACCATGTTCTTTTCCCTTGAACATGAGAAACTGGAACAGGTGAAAGCAAATTTGGAATTGCTTGAGGTAGGCCTGGATTTTTCATTGTTCTTTGTCCTGGACTTTAGGCATTCAACCTAAATATGTATTTTACTTGTCTAGAGGAAAATTTAAAAAGTTTGACATGAATTTTATTATATGCTTCACTTCATGAATTATTATTTTAATAAGTATTCCAGAATGAACTGAGTAGGAGCCCTCTGATGCTTTGCTGCCAGCCAACCGTCTCCTACTTGCGGGGTGTGCAAAGGAATTTCCTTAAATTTCTTTTTTTTTTTTTTTGAGACGGAGCCGCTCTGTCCCCAGGGCTGGAGACAGTGGTCCGGATCTCAGCCACTGGCAAGCTCCGCCTCTGGGTTTTACGCCATTTCTCCTGCCCGTGTGTTCAGCCTCCAGAGTAAGCTGGGACTACAGCACCCGCCACCTCGCCCGGCTAAGTTTTTGTATTTTTAGTAGAGACGGGGTTCATTGTTTAGCCAGGATGATCCTCGATCTCCTGAACTCATGATCCACTCGTCCTTGGCCTCCCAAAGTGCTGAGATTACAGGCTTGAGCACCACGCCGCCTGAATTTCCTTAAATTCAAATTTCAATCCTCCATTTGAGTTAATTTGTGTTGAGTTTGATCTTTACTTCTTTTCTTTTTTTTTTTTTTTCTGAGATGGAATCTGCCTCTGTCACACAGGCTGGAGTGGCAGTGCACAATCTCTGGCTCCCTGCAGCCTCGCGCCTCCCGGATTCAAGCAATTCTCCTGCCTCAGCCTCCTAAGTAGCTGGGATTACAGGCACTTGCCACCACGCCCTGCTAATTTTTGTATTTGTAGTAGAGATGGGGTTTCACCATGTTGACCAGGATGGTCTCGATCTGCTGACCTCGTGATCAGCCTGCCTCAGCCTCCCAAAGTGCTGGGATTACAGGTGTGAGCCACTGTACCCAGTGATCTTTTCTTTTCCTTTTCTTTTTTTTTTTGTTGGAGATGGAGTTTCACTCTGTCACCCAGGCTGGAATGCAGGGACGCAATCTCAGCTCACTGCAAGCTCCACCTCCTGTGTTCATGCCATTCTCCTGCCTCAGCCTCCTGAGTAGCTGGGACTACATGCGCCCACCACCACGCCCGGCTAATTTTTTGTATTTTTAGTAGAGATGGGATTTCACCGTGTTAGCCAGGATGGTCTCAATCTCCTGACCTCGTGATCCACCCACCTTGGCCTCCCAAAGTGCTGGGATTACAGGCGTGAGCCACCACGCCTGGCCGATCTTTGCTTTTCTTTATGGCTCAGAAAAAACATTTGGGTAGGTTATAGGTCAATGTCAAGGATTTGTAAAAGGGTTTTTTACATTCAGGAGCCTTTCCCCAATTTCATTTGTTCATTTTTAAATATCAGGGTTTTTTTTTATTCATCAAGGAATACATGGCCATTGAAAAAAATATGAAAATAAAAATAAGCAAATGGAAATAAACTCCGCTTATCCTACTATAATGTAGTCTTTGGTACAATTTCTCAATTTCTCTAAGTATCTTTGTATGTTTTAATTGAGACAGGGTCTCACTCTGTTACCCAAGCTACAGTGTAGTGGCACAATCACAGCTCACTGCAGCCTTGACCTCCTGAGCTCAGGTGATCCTCCTACCTCAGCTTACCAAGTAGTGGGGACTGTAGGTGTGTGCCACCACACCTGGCTAATTTTTGTGGGGTGTTATTATTTATTTATTTTTATTTTTTTGGAGAGATGGGATTTTGCCCTGTTGCCTAAGATGGTCTCAAACTCCTGGGCTCAAGCAATCCATCTGCCACCTCGGCTTCCCAGAGTGCTGGGATTACAGACATGAGCTACCACACTGGCCTAGAATCTTTTGTGGTCGGGGAATTAGTTATATTAATCTATAAGAGTTTCAAGGCCTCTTTATTCACTTTCCACTCTCTACAACCTGCTGAAAGGGATTGTGATTTTGACTCATTAGATTCTTTCCTTCCTCAGTCGTAAAAGGAAATTTTTGTCTTTCCCAGACCAATTCTGGAGTTATCTCAGAAGACAGGGAATAATCCAGATAAAATCAAATAGGAAGAAAGAAAAGTGCAGAGAGGCCAAGTAGATAGACCCAGATAACACAGAACCAAGAGGAGGGGGGAATCGGACAGAATGGCACATGTGCTGGGTATTGGGGAAGCTTGGGGCACTGGGGTGCTACAGACTGGCACAAGAGGATCTGGAGGATGAGCAGAAAACCAGGGTTTGGATTGGAGAAGGAACAGCTTTGCTGTGGTTCATGAATTGAAATTCCATTAATTTTGTTGGCAAGATGGGACAAGTAGCGATGGACTTTTGTGGTTGGCCTGTGCCAAGCGGGGGTTGTGGGTTGGAGAGCAGCTGCTTTTATATTTTTGTATTTCCTTTTTTTATATATTCATTTTATTTCCGATTATGAAATAATATACTAATTATAGAAATTTCTACTTCTTCTTTTTTTTTTTTTTTTTGGAGACAGAGTCTCACTCTGTCACCCAGGCTGGAGTGCAGTGGTGCAATCTTGGCTCCCTGCACCCTCTGCCTCCCAGGTTCAAGTGATTCTCCTGTCTCAGCCTCCCAAGTAACTGGGACTACAGGTGCCCACCACCATGCCTGGCTAATTTTTTTTTTTTTTTGAGATGGAGTTTTGCTCTTGTTGCCCAGGCTGGAGTGCAATGGCACCATCTCGGCTCACTACAACCTCTGCCTCCTGGATTCAAGCAGTTCTCCTGCCTCAGCCTCCGAGTAGCTGAGATTACAGGCTCCCACCACCAAGCCCAACTAATTTTTTGTATTTTTAGTAGAGACGGGGTTTCACCATGTTGGTCAGGCTGGTCTTGAACCCCTGACCTCAGGTGATGTGCCCGCCTCAGCCTCCCAAAGTGCTGGGATTACAGGCATGAGCCACCGCGCCCAGCCCAGGCCCAGCTAATTTTTGTATTTTTTAGTAGAGGTGGGGTTTCACCATGTTGGCCAGGCTGGTCTCGAACTCCTGACCTCAAAAGATCCACCCACCTCGGCCCCCCAAAGTGCTGGGATTACAGGCTTGAGCCACTGCGCTCAGCCTAGAAATTTCTACTTCTGAACTATCTAACTTGTATGATAAATCCACCTAACAGAGAATGCATTAGGTATTACAGTTGCTTTTACCCACTCAACATATAATGTCTTCCCATCTTATTAAATGCATGTCAATGTTTTAAAAATAGCTGTGTATACAATACCACAGTAAATTGTTGGCCATATAGGTTGTTTCTGAAAGTTTTTGATCATAAATACCACTAATATCAATACTGTTACAACTCAATCTTTGCATTTTTGTTTAATTCTTTAGACTATATTCTGAGGAGGGGATTTATTGGCTTGAAGGGTGTATTTGCAAGGATTTTGAATGAAATAAGCAACTTATTATTGTAGAGTTTAGTTTTGAATTATGTACAACTGGCTGGGCATGGTGGCTCATGCCTGTAATCTTAGCACTTTGGGAGGCTAAGGGGGTTGGATCACATGAGGTCAGGAGTTCGAGACCAGCCTGGCCAACATGGTGAAACCCTATCATTACTAAAAATACAAAAATTAGCTGGGCGTGTTGGCGGGTGCTTGTAATCCCAGCTACTAGGGAGGCTGAGGCAGGAGAA
>NW_016819951.1:2293851-2344775 GCF_001698545.2 Rhinopithecus bieti
AAAAAAAAAAAAAAAAAAAAAAAAAAAAAAAAAAAAAAAAGTGCAACTACTCTTGCCATTGTTTAACTTTATGCATCTTAATAGAAAGTTTTAGCTTTTTCGGAGCAGTTTGACATTGATTTTATCCCTTAATTTCACCCATTCAGGTGTGAAAAGCTTTCACTCTTAATTTAAAAATGTTCAAAATTCCTTTTATGTTTCAGTAGGCAGAAACAGAGAGCTAAAATTTAAAGGAATTTTTGAAAAAGAATTGTTTATCCTGAATATGAATCCCAGTATGAGCATGAGTTCTTCATCTCTTCCATTTCAGAGAAAGTAAGCTCTTGGCATCATCTTCCCTTATCCTGTCTTCCCCCATCCCTCTTTTCAAATCAGCAATGTTACTATTTAGGGCATGAGGAAAACACACTACCCTCTGTGTCCTTCCCAAGTAAAATCCTCATTAGTCTCTAGGGTAAAAAGTTAAATAACTCATTGTACCAGCCCACCACAGATGTCTTGTTAAGGGTTTTGTATACACAGTGGCTTGGGGTGGGCGACTATAATGCCCCAAACTTCATCTATATTTCTTCTTACTATTTTGAGAGAGTTTCCCTCTTGTTGCCCAGGCTGGAGTGCAATGGTGCGATCTCAGCTCACTGCAACCTCCGCCTTCTGAATTCAAGCGATTCTCCTGCCTCAGCCTCCCAAGTAGCTGGGATTACAGGCATGTACCACCGCGCCCAGCTAATTTTTGTATTTTTAGTAGAGACGAGGTTTTACCTTGTTGACCAGACTGGCCTTGAACTCTTGACCTCAGGTGATCCACCTGCCTAGGTCTCCCAAAGTGCTAGGATTACAGGTGTGTGCCACCATGCCCAGCACAAATTTCTTCTACATAATGTGTTTCCTCCATTATCAATAGTAGTGTAATTGCTATCACATACTAAACATTTGACTTATATAAGAATGAATCTGGAACTGTGTGCTTGAAAATCTGCATTGATAACTCATCTATTGATACTTTGGGCATTTAAAAACACTTATAATGAACTCTCTATGTGAGGAATCATAAATGCCTCCATGGGGCAGGCAGATTATGTAAGACAGCGATTCAGGCCAGCTATTAGAAAAACAAGGATTAGACCTGGCATGGTGTGACTCATGCCTGTAATTCTAGCACTTTGGGAGGCCGAGGTGGACGGATCACTTGATGCTAGGAGTTCGAGACTGGCCTGCCAACATGGCAAAAACCTACCTGTACTGAAAATACAAAAAATTAGCTGGGCATGGTGGCATATGCCTGTAATCCCAGTTACTCGGGAGGCTGAGGCACAAGAATGGCTTGAACCCGGGAGGCGGAGGTTGCAGTGAGCCAAGATCACGCCACTGCACTCCAGCCTGGGCAACAGAACAAGACTCTGTCTCAAATTACAAAAAAGAAAAAGAAAAAGAATGATTAATAGCACCTCACTTTGGGCCTCTGTGTGCATGATGCAGTAGAGAGCAGTGTGGACTGGGGCTCAATGGGGAGCGTTTATTCTGCCTGAATGAGCAGGCATTCAAGCCAGCTGTTGACATGTGGGAAAGTGGGCCTAGCACTGTTAGATTTTCTTGTTCCAGGAGAACAAGAAATCCCAAGTTTTATGGATTTTTTTTTTTTTTAACACATGGGTTTCAAGTAAAAGTTTTTTCAAATACTATACAGGCCAAACAAAAATGTGACTGTAGACCGGATCTAGCCCATGGAGGCCATTATGTGGCCTGCATTCTACATTCATCCATCATGAGCTTCTATGAGGATATAAATAAACCCTTAGAGCTAAGAAAACACAACCTACTGTGTACTAGAGCCCAGGATGTATGGAGGCTAAACATAGTACCTTCAAAAGAAGTTTTAGTCTTCAAAATTGTGGACCTCTAATGAGATAGGGACTACTTTGATGGGAACTGCCTGGGTGTGATCTCAGTTCCATCTTTTTTTTTTTTTTTTTGAGACAAGGTCTCACTCTGTCACCCGGTCTGGAGTGCAGTGGTGGAATCTTGGCTCACTGCAGCCTCAGCTTCCGAGGTTCAAGCGATCCTCCCACCTCAGCCTCCTGAGTAGCTGGGAGCACAGGTGTGTGCCACCACACCTGGCTAATTTTCATACTTTTGTAGAGATGGGGTTTTGCCATATTGCCTGGGTTGGTCTTGAACTCCTGGCATCAAGTGATCCTCCCACCTCGGCCTCCCAAAGTACTGGGATTACAGGTGTGAACTACCATTCCTGGACTTCCCCACCATTTTCTAACCTCTGTGCCTTAGTTTCTTCATTTGAGAAATGAACTAATAGTATCTCCTTTATAAGATTATGAGAAATCAAATGAGACAATTCGGATAAAGTATTAAAGTATCAGTAAGTTCTCAATAATTGTTTTTACTCCTCTTTCTCCTTTTGCTACTTCTATTGCTGAACTAGTCACCCCTCATTTTTTCTTCCTCATATTTCAGGTTTCTGAGTCCCTTCAACATGATCCTGGGAGGAATCGTGGTGGTGCTGGTGTTCACAGGGTTTGTGTGGGCAGCCCACAATAAGGACGCCCTTCGCCGGCTGAAGAAGCGCTACCCCACGACGTTCGTTATGGTGGTCATGTTGGCGAGTTATTTCCTTATATCCATGTTTGGAGGAGTCATGGTCTTTGTGTTTGGCATTACTTTTCCTTTGCTGTGTAAGTGAACTTGAGTTTTTTCTTCCATCATAAAAAAAATGTAGGAGCAATTATCCAACAGGAATTCGATAACCTGTTTCTTATGTGCATTGGCATGTCAGCAAAAGTGTCAGAATTTTCTATAACAGCTTTCTACTTGTTATCCAACTAGACCCAGATAACACAGAACTGAGGTCAAGAACTATGAGGTCATTCTTTTATTGTTGTTGTGATGGGGTCTACTCTGTCACCCAGGCTGTGGTGTTATCTCGGCTTACTGCAACCTCTGCCTCCTGAATAGCTGGGACCACATGTGCACACCCAGCTAATTTTTTGTGTTTTTGGTAGAGACGAGGGTTTCACTATGTTGCCCAGGCTGATCTTGAACTCCCAAGCTCGAGTGATCTAGCTGCCTCAGACTCCCCAAGTGCCAGGATTACAGGCGTGACCCACTTTGCCCAGCCATTTGTCATACATTCTTATGGTGACAAACAGTAAACAGAACAAAGACAAATCCCAGGTCATACAGCAGGAATGTGGCATAACCTGCACTAGACCCCAGATTTGTCTAATACGAGAGTCTGTTGTCAATTTTTAAGTGCCATTCCTATTGTCCTGATACAGAAATGAATGTATTTATTATTTGGAAGTAAACTATTTATTCTCCACTCGCTCAGGAGATCATAGCTAGTGTTAAAAGTTTGGTAAGTCTATAGGAATAATTGGCTCAGAATATAGGTACTAAATACTCAGATTCTGGTGAGGAGATCTAGATATTCTCTAAGTTTTACATGAATTATTTACTAAGAGTCCAAACACTTGAAGCCTGAAATAGAAAAGAAATAAAATCCCAGCCTAATCAGCAGAAATCTGATTAAAATTCTAGTGTATTAAGTGACAAGCACATCCCTTTAACTTTCAATAACATTTGACATGTGCGTTTATTCCACTAAATGAAATTATTTGCTTGTTTAGGACTTTGTTAGATTAAGTCCAGAATATTTATGGATACATCCCATACCCTATTAGATAAAATATTAGAGCCAACAAATTCAAACATTTTTGGAATTTTCTTCAGGTTTTCTGTAGGTGCTATAGGCTTAGTATTTCAATGATACTATTTAATCAAACAGCTTGCTAATTTTAATACCTTTCCACATCAGAATCTGAGACAGGCCAGTGTAATGAAATGTATCAGAGGTAGACAGTTAAGAGTCCTGATTTCTATTCTTAGACCTGCTGGAAACCAGCATGTGATTTGGACCAGTCATCCTATATGGGCTGTAGCTCACTCATCTCTAAAGTAAGGAGATTATCTAATCTAATAATCTAATCACTTATCTAATAAGTGATTCCCAAACTGATAATTGTGAGGCTCATCCAGGATACTTTTTAAAAATATAAATTTCCCAGCCACATCTTTATTTTATGGGTCAACAGTGGTACCCAACGATGTTATGTTTTTAGAAAGCTCCTCAACTATTTCTAGATCCTCCAAATGAATCCACATCAGTATTTTTCAAAATGAGGGTCCAAGATCCACCTACATCAGAATCATCCGGAGTCATTATTAAAATAATGAATTCTGGAGCCTTCCCTCAGTTGTAATAGTCTGAATTTGGGGTGGTGGAGACCCGGAATTTGCCTATTTAACAGGTTTCCAGGTGATTTGAATGTACATGGAAGTTGTAAAACCACTGGTATAGATCATATGGAGAGAGGTTTACCTGTTTAAAATACAGATTTCCAGGCCTGTCTCTTTGAGGCTCAGGTAGAGGAGGTCCAGGAAAGGGGACAGGGAATCTGTGGTAAAGTAAGCAAATCTGGGGAACAATGGGCTATACAAACTCTGTAAAGCTCTTAGATTTTTACATCTAGAATTCTATACCCAATACTTTGGGTAAAGCCTCTGGGAGGCACTTTACAAGTGGACTTTACTCACATGCTCCTGCAGGGAACAAGATACAGATAATCCCTGAATTGAGCAAGAGTTATTTTCTGGAAAGCCTCAGGTAAGTTGATTTTTAGGTAGGATAGAATCCCATTGATTCACTCTGAATTTCAGGACATTTAAGTAGCATCTGCAAGGTGATGATGTCAGTGCATGAAGGAAAGGGTATGGCTTCCAGATAATGGTCCTTCCTGTTGAATACAGCATTTTCCTTTAATGCAGAAAAAAAAAAAAATGTATGATTTGATGAAGAGCTTTACATAAAGTCCAAAGAGCCATTTGAAGGCTTGGATCAATTAGAGAAGCAGACTGGACTGTAGCTAACTAAGGCAGTTTACTAATAGTGTGAAGAGAGGGAGTGTAATATTGATGTGGCAAAAGAGAATTATTGCTTTGGTGTTAACCAGGTGTCACTTCTCTGCAGTGATGTTTATCCATGCATCGTTGAGACTCCGGAACCTCAAGAACAAACTGGAGAATAAAATGGAAGGAATAGGTTTGAAGAGGACACCGATGGGCATTGTCCTGGATGCCCTAGAACAGCAGGAAGAAGGCATCAACAGACTCACTGACTATATCAGCAAAGTGAAGGAACAAACATAACTCACCTGAGATAGGGTTACAGCAGAAATTGAGTTGCAGTTTGCCCTTGTCCAGACCTACTTTCTGCTTGTGTTTTTGAAATAGGAGGTGCACGTACCACCCAATTATCTATGGCAGCATGCATGTATAGGCCGAACTATTATCAGCTCTGATGTTTCAGAGAGAAGGCCTCAGAAACTGAAAGAAAACCACCACCTTCCTATTGTATCTGAAGTTTCACGTGTGTTTATGAAATCTAATGGGAAATGGATCACACGATTTCTTTAAGGAAATCAAAAAAATTATGGCTTTTATAGCAACAATACTGTTACAGGAATAAAAAAATTGTAAAGTATCAAGACCATACAAGTAAATGAAAAGGCTGTTAAAGTAGATGACATCATGTGTTAGCCTGCTCCTAATCCCCTAGAATTGTAATGTGTGGGATATAAATTAGTTTTTATTATTCTCCTTTAAAAATCAAAGATGATCTCTATCACTTTGCCACCTGTTTGATGTGCAGTGGAAACTGGTTAAGCCAGCTGTTTATACTTCGTTTACAAATATAAAGATAGCTGTTTAGGATATTTTGTTACATTTTTGTAAATTTTTGAAATGCTAGTAATGTGTTTTCACCAGCTGGTATCTGTTGCAAACTTAATGTCATTTTCCTTAAGATGGTTACAGCTATGTAACCTGTATTATTCTGGACAGACTTGTTAAAAAACAAACAGACAAAAAATAAAACAAAACTTGAGTTCTATTTACCTTGCACATCTTTTGTTGTTACAGTGGAAAAAAAAATGGTCCAAGAAAATGTTTCCCATTTTGTATTGTTTAGTTTTAACTGGAACATTTAGAAAGAAGGAAATGAACGTGCATTTTATTAATTCCTTAGAGACACAAAGAGGACAATAATAACTGATCTTTTGAAATTTGAAAACGTCTTTAGATGACCAAGCAAAAGACTTTAAAAAATGGTAATGAAAATGGAATGCAGCTACTGCAGCTAATAAAAATTTTAGATAGCAATTGTTACAACCATATGCCTTTATAGCTAGACATTAGAATTACGATAGCATGAGTTTATACATTCTATTACTCTTCCTCCCTTTCTCATGTTTTTATAAATAGGTGATAAAAATGTTTTGCCTGCCAATTGAATGATTTCATAGATGAAGTAGAAACATTTAGGTTTCCGTTGCATTAAATTGTGAAGACAACTGGAGTGGTACTTACTGAAGAAACTCTCTGTATGTCCTGGAATAAGAAGCAATGATGTGCTGCTTCTGATTTTTCTTGCATTTTAAATTCTCAGCCAACCTATAGCCATGATCTTTAGCACAGTGATATCACCATGACTTTACAGATACGGTCTAGAATCTGTACCCTTACCCAAATATGAAGAATAAAATTGATTAAAGGTTTTTTTGGTGAGACTTTATTTAATGCACATGTCTTAAATACCTGAGAAACCTGGCGACCACCCTATGAACAGTGAAGATGTTCTACATAGCAAACTTTACCTGTTTCAAATACTGTTTAGTGAAGCTTGAATACCTTATTAACTTGCAGCCAGAATAAAACAATTCTAGTGGGATCCTGTTTTTAAGCCTGACATGAGTATTATATACATGTTAGCCCCTTCCATTTTCTACAAGGTGAATTCGGCTGACAAAATACAATAAATTTGGAGAAACAAAAAAAAAAGATACTTGTAATTACTCATGGCCAGTGGTCAATTCTAGAAAGGTAATAATAGAAAATATAACATATAAATGTTGTAAATTATGATTACATTTGAAAAACAAGTTAAAATCTGCAACTAAGATCTTTAGGCTTGGGTGGTAGAAAAAGCATAATGTGAACTGCTTCACCTCTTTTGGCAAAACCTGTGTACTGAGGCCATAAGCTATGAAATTGGATCATCTTTTCTTCTTGTATATCTAAGATAAAAACCCTCTTACAGCACATTTTGAAATTCCTGACTTTATTTATACGGTGGCTATAAAACAAATGCAGAGGGGTGTTCTAGAATTTTTTTTTGCTTTTTGGTTTTTTTTTTTTTTGGATGGAGGTTCACTTCTTGTTGCCCAGGCTGGGGGAGTGCAATGGCACTAGTCTCAGGCTCCCTGCAACCTCCGCCTGCTCCCGTGGCTTTCTAGGCAATTCTTCCTGCCTCAGGCCTCCTAAGTAGCTGGGATTACAGGCATGGAGCTACCCGATGACTGGGCTAATTTTTTTTTTTTTTTTTTTTTTTTAGTAGAAACGGGGCGTTTCACCATTGCTTGGTCAGGGGCTGGGTCTTGAACTCCTGACCTCACGCCTGATTCACCCACCTCGGGCCTCCTAAAGTGCTGGGCGGATTACAGGCATGCACCCACCACGCCGCGCCCCTAGAAGTTCAACTACTAATTTACATTAAGCTTTTAATTGTGGCTTTAAAGTCCCTATCAGAGTTTAGCCTCTTAAATGTAGTATGTGCTAGACACTTAAAAGTTTTGTTTGCCGGGCGCGGTGGCTCAAGCCTGTAATCCCAGCACTTTGGGAGGCCGAGACGGGCGGATCACGAGGTCAGGAGATCGAGACCATCCTGGCTAACACGGTGAAACCCCGTCTCTACTAAAAAAAATACAAAAAACTAGCCGGGAGAGATGGCGGGCGCCTGTAGTCCCAGCTATTCGGGAGGCTGAGGCAGGAGAATGGCGTAAACCCGGGAGGCAGAGCTTGCAGTGAGCTGAGATCCGGCCACTGCACTCCAGCCTGGGCGACAGAGCGAGACTCCGTCTCAAAAAAAAAAAAAAAAAAAAAAAAAAGTTTGTTACAGCGCTTTCTTAGCTATCTGGCTTTGTATGCAAGGATGTTTTCTAATTAAAGGATGAGAAAACAAAACTATCAGCCATTGAAAACTATACTTAAATTTGGATACTTTTGTACATACTAAATTATCTTTAAAAAAGGTAGAAACACCATATTTCTTTCCCATGGCTTGTCTTTCCAAATAATGTGTTGTTTTTAAGTTTTTCCCTATTAGACCTGTTCTCCCCTACCCTGTTTTGTTTGATACATGCCACTTATGATACCATAAAAGGAGAAAGAAAGCAGGTGCCAGTTATTCACTCAGGTAAAGGAGAGAGAAAAGGCACCAAAGCTTTTTATTTTTATTTATTTTTTTTGAGACGGAGTATCACTCTGTTGCCCAGGCTGGAGTACAGTGACGCGATCTTGGCTCAATGCAACCTCTGCCTCCCCAGTTCAAGCAATTCTCTTGCCTCAGCCTCCCGAGTAGCTGGGATTACAGGTGCCTGCCATCATGCCCAGTTAATTTTTGTATTTTCAGTAGAGACGGGGTTTCACCATGTTGACCACTCTGGTCTCAAACTCCTGACCTCTGGTGATCCGTCCTCCCCGGAGGTCTGCCATAGTGCTGGGATTACAGGTGTGAGCCACCACGCCTGGCCCAAAGCTTCATTTTCTAATTTCTAGAGTTCACACTACTTCTATCATTACAAAAATCTCGAATTCTATGCACCTAATGACTAGAATGAATAATTAAGGCCTCTAGGAATTTGGAAGGAGGACAGATTGGAGTTGTCTGGAAAGTTTTTATGGAGGACACAGGACCTGACCTGGGAGTTGAAGACTGGGTAGGACGTTCATTAATGGGGAACAGGAGGGAAGTCTCTCAGAAGGGTTAATGCGAGCAAAGGCACAAGGGTGTGTGCAAGGATGTTTCATCAAGAGGAGTATAAAGGATTTGTGGGAGATGAGACAGGGTTAGTAAACTGGGGCCAGACAATGGAGTGCCTTAAAGAATACAATAAGTAGTTCAAGTTTAATCCTGTAAGCAAGTTTCCTTTAAAATATGTTTGAGAGCGTTAAAATCGGACTTACAGAGTAATCATGTGTGTGTGTGTGTATTTTGCCAAAACCAAAAGCTTGTCAATAACTCTATTATGTGAAACGTTTTTTCTATAAAAACAGCATGCTGTCTCCCATTGTCTCTCTATATATGAAAACTTGCTGCCAAGAAGTTTTCATATATGCAGGGTTTACTTTTCCTGTTGCTTTTCCTAGTGACACCTAGTTTTCACTAGGTTCTGTGGCTTATGTGTTCTGCCCCTCACAGGTACCCCTATAGAAAGAATACTCCAAAAATACCAAGGGAGTTACCAAGCGAGAAAGCCAGGCAGGGTGGAAAACTGAAAATCTCCACTGATTCTCCAGAGAAGCACTAAGGAACAATCCTTTCATTTCAAAGCATCAGAAGGGCCAGGAGCTCAATTCATCCTTTTCCACAGGATGAAACAATTTGTTCCCTTTAAGATACTATGTGATGAATTACAGCAGAAGAGATGGAAGGAGAAAAGAATGGGAATACAATAGTTAACACTTCTGTCATATGTATTATTTACCAGAAGAAAACAATAACAAAGCAAATGTTTTAATTTTTTTTTGAACTTCTGCTTCTGGAAACATGACTCTAAATTTCACCTAAGTCACTCAAATTGATTGCAAGTAGAAAAGGTTGCCTCTGAATATTATATTTTATCTCCTTCCACCTTCTTCTTCAGCCCCTACTTCTTCATGGCCCAAACATTCTGCCTTTTACAACTACCCTTATCAGATGGTAGCATTGTTCCCAGTTCTGCCACGTGGATCCTAAAGTATTGCTGCTGACATAGTCTCCATGCTGTAATCCAAGAGCCACTATTCTCATTTCTTGTTCTTCTAGATGACTCTGTTACCTCTTACGCCAGTTCTTTTGGCAGTTGCACCTGCGATTTAAGCATTTGAAGAAATGTGGGAAATTAATCCTGGAAATTTAAGAGCTTTACAGCAAAAATTACAAAATTTACATGCCTTAAAAGATACAGATTTGAAATTCCAGCCAAAGCACCCACAAAGTCAAGATAAAACAACAGTCATAACCACAGCCACCATTTATTGGACATTTACTAATGCCAAGGACTGTTCCAAGGGCTTTGAGCACACGGCAAAGTACATCATGGAAATAAGAAGATACGTGCCCAAGTTGGCCCGAGTTCAAAGACTGGCACTAGCAAGTACTAGTTATGTGGTGTTGGGCATCAGTTTTCTCAGCTGCAAAATGATAACAACAGTATCTAATTCACAAGGCTATTATACAAGTGAGTAATCCACGTTAATGCCTTTTTTTTTTTTTTGAGATGGAGTCTCAGTCTATCTCCCAGGCTGCAGCGCAGTGGCACCATCTTGGCTCACTGCAACCTGGCCAGGATGGTCTCAAACTCCTGGCCTCAAGTGATTCACCTGCCTCAGACTCCCAAAGTGCTGAGATTATAGGCATGAGTGCCCAGCCTAACACTTTTTTTCTCTCTCTCTTTAAGACAGAGTCTTGGTCTGTCACCAGGCTGGAGTGCAGTGGCACGATCTCGGCTCACTGCAACCTCCGCCTCCTGGGTTCAAGCAATTCTCCTGCTTCAGCCTCCTGAGTAACTGGGACTACAGGCGAGCGCCACCACACCCAGCTAATTTTTGTACTTTTAGTAGAGACGGGGTTTCAACAACACTAAGTTTTAAAACACTATCTCATTACATCCTACAAAAGCCTTGTAAGGAGGGAAATGGCTCAGAGAAGATAGTAACTTGCCTAAGATCACACAGCTAGGAAGTAGCAGAGCAAGATTAGAGCCAGGTCTGCCTGTTTTCAGTGCTCATTATTATATACTGTCTGTAAAAATATCACTATAAGAATATAAAATATATGTTATTTTTAAAACAAGTCTTTCCTCTTTGAAGCACACTCCTAATCTGATGGTCAGAAATACTTAAACATGAAATATAAGCCTGGCAAGGTGTCATGCACCTGTAATCCTGGCTACTCAGGAGATTGAGATGGGAGAATCACTTGAGACCAGAAGTTCAAGACCAGCTTGAACAACAAGGTGAGACCCATAAGGCAACCTCTGCCTCCTAGGTTCAAGTGATTCTCCTGCCTCAGCCTCCCAAGTAGCTGGGACTACAGGTGCGTGCCACCATACCCAGCTAATTTTTGTATTTTTAGTAGAGACGGGGTTTCACCATGTTAGCCAAGCTTGTCGTGAACTCCTGACCTCAGGTGATCCGCCTACCTTGGCCTCCCAAAGTGCTGGGATTACAGGTGTGAGCCACAGTACCCAGCCACCTGATTTTCTTAAAAGAGTTTTATAACAAGGCTGGGTGCGGTGACTGATGCCTGTAATTCCAGCACTTTGGAGGCCGAGGTGGGCAGTTCGCCTGAGGTCAGGAGTTCAAGACAAGCCTGGCCAACATGGTGAAACCCCGTCTTTACTACAAATACAAAATTTAGCTGGGCATGGTGGCACATGCCTGTAATTCCAGCTACTCAGGAGGCTGAGGCAGGAGAATTGCTTGAACCTGGGAGGCAGAGGTTGCCTTGAGCTGGGATCCCGCCACTGCACTCCAGCCTGGGTGACAGAGACACCATCTCAAAAAAAAAATAAATTGTACATATATATATATATATATATATGTAAAGCATCCCCCAGGGCAAAAAAAAAAAAAAATTATGAAACAACAACAGAAGTCCAACACTTCAAACCCACTTCATACTTCTGCCTCACAGGAAAACCTTAAGGACAAGGCAAGTTTTTAAAGGGTTTCAATTGTCATTGTATCTTAAGAAAGTAACTCATCCATCATATACGTACCTTCCAGAGAACACTGAAGATGCCCGGTGTCCCCTGGGCATTTGTTTAACAATGACTAGGAATGTTTCTCCCTGTATTGCTAATGTCCACCTCCAGTGTGATGAACCATTTTGGTCATCTGCTATGGCTCCTCTTGCAGCCAGTTCTTGGCCCACAATCTTTGGCTAGGAATATTTTCCCAGCATCGTGCCCACCAGAGAGGACCTTTGATGTGCGGCTGCCTACCAGCCTTCAAGCAAAGAGGACATCCATGGCTTCTGACCCTGTACCTCCCTTGTGCCAAGCTTTGAGAAGAGAGGGGTGTGACTGCACCCAGCAGGGCTCTCCCACGGAGAACACCAGTAGTTAAGAGAAACCACGAGTCAGGCATTTAAAATAACTGTAAAGCTGCAATAAATAGTTAAAACAGTGTGTTCTTTGTATTATGGAATGGAAAAGAAGGATTTTATGTAAGTTATTCCCTGTATTTGCTTATATATGCATGGAAGAGTTCCAAAATAATATTTTAAATTTAAAAAGTTTTAAATTATTTAGGGAGATGGGGATCTCACTATTGTCCAGGCTGGAGAGCAGTGGTGCAATAACTCAATGCAGTCAGACCCTCCTGGCCTCAAGTGATCCTCTTGCCTTTTCCTCCCAAAGTACTGGTATTACAGGCATGAACTACCATGCCCAGCCCAGAATAATATTTGAAAAAGAAAATGTAGCACTGACCCAGCATAGGAAACCCAGACACATATTTACTTATTTAAAATATGACCAAGCTGGTAGTTCAGATCACTGGGGAAAAGAGGAATGAGTCAGTAAATGATCACTGGTTAACTATTTGGAAAAGAAATAATACAATAGCCTTTTGCTTTCTACTGACTTTAAAATTAACCCTTTAATCGATCCATAATATGAAATATTTTTTAAAAACCGAAAACTATAAAAGTTGCATGAAAAGGCAGGCACACATTTTAATGATTTTCGAAGAAGCCATTTCTAAGCAGAATACAAAAGATAGAAATCATAAAAATAGCTAGATATGTTATAAAAATGTAAAACTTACAAACAGAAGAGGATCAACTTGTGTTATTGTTAGAGAGCCTTTTCCCCCTTCGCTCGTTAGTTTTTAAAGAAAGTATTTCTAGTGTGTTTGTGTGTGTGTAGCATTACACAGGGCGCACATATGCATACACTCAGAGGCTGGGAGGCAGGGTGGGTGGGAAGGTTGTTTTCAGCACAGGCTATTTAATTTGGTCTGCCTGTATTAAGTTCCTGCTCTGGACCAACACCTCAGTGGGTGTCCAGGATAGAGATGAGCAAGACCCGCTTTGAAGAAGTCAGAATACTGTAAGAGAGTACACTGTGGCCAGAAGGGCTGTCAACCTGAAGCACAATGTAGGAGGTGCCATAAAAGAGGTGTGGACAAAGGGTAATGGAAATACACAGGCAGAATACTCCTGATGTTTTGTTGTAAAAAGTAGCATTTGAGTCAAGCCTTGGAAATTGGATAGATTCTAACAGATAGAGACAGAAGAAAAGGTAATTAGAGGCAAAGGGTGGTACAGAGGCAGGAAAGCAAGGCCCTTCAGGGAAGATAGCAGCAGACATGGTTTACCATAGATATCAGAGTCATGGTTGTCAAATGTGGTCCCGGAATAAGCAGCAGCAGCAGCAGCATTACCAGAGAATTTGTCAGAAATGCAAATTCTTAGGCCCCATCCAAGACCTACTAAATCAGAGACTCTATCAGTGGACTCAGTAATCTGTATTTGGCCCTTTGGGTGATTTTGATCCACAATAACATTTGAGAATCACTATACGGACTTTAGAAAAGTATATAAAAGACCTTTTTTCCCACTACGCTTTAAAGGCAAGCAATTCTGGTTTACGTCATTCCTGGATTATACATGTTCTTGATGAGCTTGAAATGTTACATTACTTTTTTCCTATGGAGGCTCCCTTTATAAGAATTGTAACATTTCCAAAGCTATGATCTATGTTTGGCCTTGGCTCTTATAGATCATCCTGGTTTCTTTATTGGAGGCCCCAAAATGGGGAGAAGGGGTCGAAGGGAAAAAGGGAGTTGAAGATAACCCTGGAGTTTTAGACCTGAATGCGTCACAGAATGCTGATAAGACAGACAACTGGGAACTAGAAACCACCACAAGGCCTATAAATGAGCAGCTTGGTCTGGAGACAGATTGAACGTGCTAAGAAAACCCTGAGTGATCTAAAGGGAAAGGGAGATTTGGGGATTGTTCTAGATTATGTGACAAGAGAAAGAGAAGAAAATTTCCCATTACATGATGGGAAAGAGGAGAAAATTACAAAATATAGAGAACCTGGTTAAAGAGAAAGAATATAGAGAATATAGAGAACCTGGTTAAAGAGAAAGAAGACTTTATAAATGTGGCAAAGAAGAAATGGCCAGCGATGAAGATGAATGCTCAAGGGTTTGTAAACTTCAAATCTGTAATCATAACTCCTAATGTGTCATGGAGTCTGTTGATTAACTAAGGCTGCTCATGACATTATTATACTGAAGTCTTTCTGGAGGAAAGTTTAGCAATAGCTTTAGCCAACTGGATGGGAGCAGTCCAGATATATGTGAGTAAGCCTGAAGTGAAATTGAGTGAATGTTAAAATAGTAATCTTGCGTGATTGGCACAGAAGCTTGGATACAAAATGCAGCTGGCCTCAGTGAATTAGACAGTTGCTGCAAATGGGATTTTATCTCAGTGAAAAGTACAAATACTCATTTGAGATGATAGGAGTGAGCAGACCACAACATTTTTGAAGATGAAAGAATATCGTACATTTGTCAGGGAGGGATAGGCTATACCAGCCTAATGTCTTTGTGCTATCATACTGACTCAGCTTCATTAACTCAGAGGGAAATGATTTAGTCATTATCTAATAAATTCAGTTCGTTAGATAAGACAAAGATTTTTAAAAACATAGCTAAAAACAACAAGAGCAAACTAAAAAAATTCTACAGAAGCCAAATAAATCATGTAAATGAGGGAATCATGCCAGGTGCAAAGCAGAAAGGGCAAAAGAGAAAAACTAAAGGGTCCATGAGCATTCTCAAGGGTGAAACCAATGCACAGAAACAGCTGATTTTTTCCATGCCAGTGTGGTGTGGCCAGATCTGATGTTCCAAGTCGTGCTAGATATCTGGATTTTTTTGCATGTGCCATTCAAAAACTTACACAATGATACCCAAGTCAAATAAAGTGGGCCTGCAGATCTGACCTCATGCTTTACCAGTTTTCCATACCTGGCCCACGGAGTAAATTTCTTTTAAACCGAATTGAATGGGTAATTTCTTAGAGGAGGAAGCATTTGAGCAAAGCAAGTATATGGATTGTCCTTTATTTTTTGCCAGCAACTTCATTTTAGGTATCCCAGGCCAGAGGCGTGGGGTAGGGAGAGAAGAAGCATTAATTTTTTTTTTTAAGACTTTTTTATTGGAGTGCAGTGGCACCATCTTGTCTCACTGCAACCTCCACCCCCCGGGTTCTAGTGATTCTTACACCTCAGCTTCCTGAGTAGCTGGGATTACAGGAGAGCACCACCACACTCGAATATTTTTGTATTTTTAGTAGAGACAGGGTTTCACCACATTGGCCAGGTTGGTCTCAAACTCCTGGCCAAGTGATCGACCTCCTAAAGTACTCGGATTACAGGCATGAGCCACCACATCCAGCATAAAAAACAATTTTAAAATACATGTGCTCTATCAAGTAAAAAAATAATATTTCCAAATCTATAAGGAAAATAACTACTTTTATTTTTGACCCAGGGTCTCACTCTGTTGCCCAGACTGTAGTGCAGTGGCACAAACATGGCTCACTGCAGCCTTGACCTCCTGGGCTCAAGTGATTCTCCTGCCTCAGCCTCCTGTGTAGCTGGTACCACAGGTGCATGCCATTACACCAGGCTAACTTTTAAAAATTTTTTGTAGAAACAGGATCTCACTTTGTTTTGTTGCTCATGTTGGTCTTGAATTCCTGGGCTCAAGCAATCCTCCTGCCTTAGCCTCCCAAAGTGTTGAGATTACAGGTATGAACAACCGTTCCCAGCCAGTAACTACAATTAAAAAATTTTTTTCTGTCAGGCATGGTGACTGATGCCTGTAATCCCAGCACTTGGGGAGGCCGAAGTGGAAGGATCACTTGAGCTTAAGAGTTTGAGACCAGCCTGGGCAACATAGTGAGATCTCATCTCTACTAATTAAAAAAAAAAAAAAAAATTAGCCGGGTATGGTGGCATGCATTTGTGGTCCCAGCTACTCAGGAGTCTGAGGTGGGACGATCACTTGAGCCCTGGCGGTTGAGGTTACAGTGAGCCGTAATTGAGCTACTGCACTCCAGCCTGGGTGATAGAGGGAGACTCTGTCTCAAAAACAAACACACACACACACACACAAAACTTTTCTAAGAAAAAAGTTTGTTTCTGAACAATGTTCTCTTTAGGAACATCACACACACACACACACACACACACACACACACACACACAACTCCACAAGATTTCAAAACTGTGTTTTAATTTTAACCTCAGTTTTGAAAACCCAGGGATTTGGAGGGCATCTGTCCCAAACCCCCAAAACCCTTCATTTCACCTCTATCAAGTGAACATTGTCTTGTCTCATTTGATTGGCTAAAACCATCCCTTTCTGCTGGGATTTTGTGACATTACCATTTATAGTGTTTACTGTATTTTGAGTCTAAGATGTATATTTTGGGACATTTCAACAGCTCTGAAATCAGAATGCATCTTAAATTTGATGGTGTTTTACAATAGCTGGCTGGAGACCCAAGTGTGAACACATCATAGCTATCCATGCTATTATTACCTCCACTGAGTCATGTGCCCTGTTGATACGACACACACAGATGTATTGCCTCTTAAAATAGCTTTTAAAGAAAGATAAGTAAGCAAATGTGGTAAAGTGAGATGGTATGCAGGAATTCTTTGTACTACTTTTGACCTTCTGTAAGTCTAAAATGACCTCAAAATAAAAAGAAAACAAAATATCTTTTAAAAGATTATACTATGTTTTGGCTTGAAAGCAGAAATTTATACTACATGCAGAAATTTATAGTACATGCAGAAAGGCACAGAAACAGAATATGGGGAAGCAAATTGGTATTAGTGAAGCAAATTTTCATTAGTGCAACGAGGCACTTTCATATTTTTCTTGCTGCGCATTTTCCAGCACCAAATAGATGAAGCTGTGTGACATTTTGTAACTGAGACACAGGCAAACAGATGCCTGTCACAGGCCAAGCCAGGCAACTGAAGGCAGGAGAAATTGCCCGTCCTTCAGAATAAATGAAGCCATTTCAAAGCCTAGGAAGATATGCAAGATTGTCATTCAAAAAACATGTCAGAGTTCACTTTGCAGCATGTTTTTCTTAGATTAAATTTTTTAAACCACCACCACCAAATACACTTAAAATTGGTAGCAGTTTTGAATGAAAATATGAAAAATGCAGTGCTTGGTGGGGTGTTTTATTCTTGCAATTATCATCATGAATTTATTTTAATGTCTTTTGTTCTAGGTCCTAGACTCAAAACTGTAGTGTTCTCAGTTCAGTAAAAGGCAGAGGAGCTGGAAAATTAAACCTACACTGTAAGCTGTGTGTGAGGTCGAGACTGAACCTGACTTATCACTATATCCCCAGTCCTTCTCACCTGCCTGACATATATATTTGTTAGATTAACAAATAAGTGAATGGATAGAATGGAATTGACCCAGGGAAAATGGATTTGCTCAGCAGAGCACTCAGAAGTCAAGGAGTTGGTTCAGATGCTCTTTTGAACTTCATTCCCTCTTCTACTCTGAATTTACATGCCACCTTTAACACAGATTTTTTTAAAAGACGTCTCATCATTCTTTTTAGACTGTTCTTTTCTGAATGTACAGCCACCAAGGTGGCTTGAATATTCTTTGCCAATGACTAGTCACTGGAAAAGTGGTAGAACTAGTTTCTGTCAAACAACACCCCAATTCACTCCCAGGGGAGTTCTGGCTGTCTAGAGAAGAGCAGGTGCAGAAAGTCTTGATGTTGTGCCCAAGGGCAGGCAAAGAACCATTGTCCGACCTCATGTGACCTCCAGCATTCTCAACCTGGCCACTGCTCCAGGAAGAATCAGAGGCTCTCTAAACCATAGATGAAAGTCAGCTTTGATTCAGAAGAATGGGCTATTGATAATTCTCCATTCTAGGAGTTGGGAATAAGGACCATACATATGTATATATGTGAAAGACTAGCAATTATTTCAGAATATCAAGCTCTTTAAAGCAGAAAAAGAGCAAGCATGCATAAAAATTCAACATGTCTTTAAAAAACATGAATCTGTGTAATAAAATAATATACTGACTATTCTGTCAACATAATCTCATGGCTATATTACACGAGATTTTAAAATAATATAGTTAATTATCAATCACTGAACACATCTTTCAACCTCAATAAATGCCAATATAATAATGACCAAAACATTTTTATTTCTGCAACTTAAGTTGCAAGGAAAATAACCTTTCCACTCAGAAGTAATTGTGAATCATGGTAAATATTAAACTGAAACAGCGATTTTAAAACTCCATGAATTCATGGTGACACCAACCTGAAGTTCATCATTTATCTGCCTAAAAAGCAAGCAGTACAAATGTAATTTCAGACAGTCTCTCTTCATCTACTAAAAAGAACTGTTTCTATGCATTTTAGAAGCATTCAATTATCTACAATTGGCCCAATTTGGCCTTTTTTTTTTCTTTTTTGAGACAGAGTCTTGCTCTGTCACCAGGCTGGAGTGCAGTGGCACAATTTCGGTTCACTGCAACCTCCACCTCCCAGGTTCAAGCGATTCTCCTGCCTCAGCCTCCCGAGTAGCTGGGACTACAGGTGCCCACCACCAAGCCCAGATAATTTTTGTATTTTTAGTAGAGATGGGGTTTCACCACGTTGGCCAGGATGATCTCAATCTTTTGACCTCGTGATCCACCTGCTTAGGCCTCCCAAAGTGCTGGAATTACAGGCGTGAGCCAATGCACCCAGCCTGGCCTCATTCTTATTTATTCCTCACTGTAGGTTCCTGGGGATCTCTGAGTGTCAGCTCCATTGTGGCTGGAATGGTGTTCTTTTGAATATGCACTCGAAGAGGTCAGAAGAATGAGGTGAATTAAAGCTTGATTCTGGACTCAGAAACGGGGTTCAATGTCAGTTCTACCACTTCCTAGCTGTATCTCCTCCACCTCCACATGTTATTAAATTCTCTAAGCCTCAGTATCCTTTTTATTAAATGGGGAGAATAACAGTACCTAGACCTTATAGGGTTGGTAAGATGATTACATGAGTTAATTCATATAACGACTCCAGCCTGTAGTAAATGCTCCCTAAATATTAGCTGCTAATATTATTGTTACAGAAGTCATATAGGGGTATCTAGATATGGGGTGCTACAGGTATACATCCTTAAGGATAACAGTAATTTAGTTCTATTGGTAATGCTCATTGGCTTTCCCCAGTTGGTCTCAATTAGTGAGTATCCCCTTATGTTAAAACAAATAGGGAATAAAGTTGGGATGCATTTTCTATGGAGGGTGCTCAGTCACCATTTCTCCCTCCGTCTACTTACAGGTTTAAGATAGGCGACATTGCTGTGACGAATGTCGTTTAGCAGCTGATCTCTGGGAGTGATTTCCACCAATGGGGGTGGCCTGTTTCTCGGCACTGGCTTGAGCGTTTTGATGACATCTTTGAGGTTGGTTTTCTCGGGTGGTTCTTTGGCTTCCGGCATCCGAGATTTGCGCTGGATTCTCTTCAGCTTCACCACCCGGAAGGAGTCAGGGTCTGTCCTGTACTGCGGGGCCTGTGATGGCTTTTTCATCATTTCACTGTGTTGACTGAAGGGCACGTTTTGGGGGTTGGGAGGCCGAGGTGGCGGTGGCTGGAAGAACTCCTGCATTCTGGAATCTGGCATGGGTCCTCCCAACATCTCCCACATCCCAGGGGGCAGCCCCAACCCATTCTCTAACATGGCTATCAGCTTCTTCTGTTCCTTGAGTTGCTGCTGTTTTTGCTCTTCCTGTCGTTTCTGCCTTTGTTTATCCTGATTCCTGGTGAGCAGATTAGTGACCACCATTCTGGGACCCGGAAGCTCAAAATGGTAGCCCATCTTCAGGAGAGTGCTGTTTGCCTTCAAAAGCCTGGCTATTTCCATTTCAGCATGGTGACCCAACATGTGCCTCTGATTGTGAAACCGAAGCTCAGTTAGCGTCTCATTAAACTGGAGACACCTCATGATGGCCACAATCCCTTTACCTGTGATGAAATTGGACTCGATGTTGAGAGTGGTGATGCTTCTATTTTCACGCAACATGTTAGCCAAGGCAAATGCTACATTCTCATCTGCACCCACATTGGCTAAACTGAATGTTCTGATGTGCTTGTTTTTCTTCATTGCATTGACAAAGTCCAGTAACATTTCTTTGGGGATGTTTTCAATGTTGTTCAGGTTGAGTTCCTTCATGTCAGGATCATTTTTTCTAACTCTCCTCAAGCTCCCGTCCAGGTCTGTCTGGTTTCCTGAAGGCCTGGCACTTACCTTCAAAAAGCTGGTATCTAGAGCTAACTTCTTAGGATCTAATTTTGATATTTTTTTCTCACTTTGTCCTTGGGCCTCTGGTCTGTCTCTCTGTTCTTTGAATGCTTTGTCAGTTACCTGCTGGCAGTTGTTCTCACAATTTCTAATTTGTTCCTTTGCTTTGCCTTCCTCTTCTCTGCTCGTTTTTTCACTCTCTTCACCATCATCCTCTCCTTCATCACCATCTTCTTCTTCATCCGTTTCTTGGACATTGCTGCTGCCCTTTGATTCTCTTGTATTTGCAACTATTTCATTATTGAGCTTTTCTTTTAAATACTGGGCCATATTTTTATTACGTTTGTCTATTTCTTCATGCGCTTCTTGAGTCTTTTCCTATAAGAGAGGTTTATGAGGGTTAGAATACATAGCAGAGAAGAAATATGAAGTAGAGCATCAGCTAGCGGAGATAAGAAAAATACTTGTTTAAAAGAGCTGGTTGCTATTTTAAATAATGCTTATTTAAATAGCTGATTGCTAAAAATGGGTGGTTACCCCATCCCATAAATTACAATATTAAAATGAAACCTTATTTTGTTTTAATATTCTGTTTTTTAATGGTGTTTAATTTCAGAAGCAGTTAAAAATTGTTTTGAAAACCTGATAGAATTGTTCATCGATATATTGAAGGCTTGATTTTGTATATGCCAAATAGGCATCTAGTACTCAACAGTCCTGAGTTAGGGCAATAATTTCCTTATTATTCTAATACATTTATAATATATTGGAATAATGAAATTATTGCCCTAAAATTAACATTCCTACAATGTCTACTAATCTAGTGTAGAATGTACATGAACTTCCTCTGAGAACATAACATAATGTATGGAAAATTAGATCAGTTTGATATTTTGGAGTACATATATATTTAAAAACCTCAATTTTGATTTTGAATATATATATATGTATATTTAAAACCTCAATTTTGATTGTATTTTTTCAGTTCTTTGAAAACTGCCATGGCTACTCTGTCTGGGACAAGTTTACTATCCCGGTTTCTTTTGAAAGAAAGTACCTAGGAACCAGAGCCAGCTGTAAGATGAAACAGGATTATGCAGACAGTGAGAAATAATTGCTTAGTCTGGGAAATAAAATGGGCCTTTTATCAATAATGTGTATTAGATTCTTGCACATCAATTATAATGCTTTTCTATGCAATATGTGTGCCTCATAGGTATCATTTTGAAAGCCAGTATAGCAAGTTGAGACACAGGTTCATCTGAGCAAAAATTTCATGCTCATAACTAGGTCGGAAGAGCTAGTTAAGAAGTCACCTTAACCACCTGAAGTCTTCACCACTGCATTTCTCATCTTGACCAGAAGGGGGAGCCAACCATCAAGCTGTTTAAGTTATACCAGAGGAAGAAAAAAAATGTTGCAAATACTCATTTTTACCCCCGAAACTGGCATTCACATAGAATTGGCTTTTAATCCATTGACCTCCAGTTGTAAAAAATCTGCAAATTGTATCATGAACTCTAACCTGATCAATCCAGCTGTTTCTTTTCTTAATCTTAGTACATGTTTAAACTCTCCTGACTGTAAAACCAATTGACAACTTTCCTTAATTACAGCCAGCGTAGTAATTTAACAAGATGTGTTTTTGTCAACAGGCATAACCTAAAGAGACTTTACCTAGGAGGCATCTCTGTACTCTTTTTGTTAAGTCATTTTCAAGTGGAACATTAAAAAAAAAATTATACTCATGCACAGTAAGTTTGCAGAGTCAACAATTCTAGGTTTCAGATTTTAGAAAGTGAAGAACTAGCTTCAAAAACCACTTAATAGCCATCTATTTCTAAATGTCGTCACTGACAGCCAATACATAATAATAATATAAGACATTTTCTGGTTATTCGACTTGGTTTAATTGCAGGGTGTGTGGCCAGACTTCAGGAGGACTGAAATGTTTGACACTGTGTACAAAACACTGCATATGTTTGGATGTGCCAGAGAGAGAGGCTACAGAGCTGTCATTAGTTTCTCAAAGGGGCCTGCAATAAAAAAGAAAGAGAGAGTTAAGGACAACTGCCTGAGTTATGAGTTAAGTCACTAAGTATCGTGGCAATAGACCACAGGCTTTCTGACACAGCAAACCTGACAGCAATTTTTAAAAAGAGACATTAGCAAGAAATCACCCAATTTTCCCCTTGTAAATGTAAGTATTTCAGAAAGTTCCAGTCTGGAGTAGGATTAAATATTATGGTTTAATCTAGATATGGCAAAAACAAAGCAGAACCAAACCCTGGAGTCTTGAGAAATCACAGTTACAAAAGGGACACCTAACAGCCCATCCCAGGCAGCCATTTCTCTGTTGTACACAAATCTCTGGTTACCTCAGATTTCACAAAGGTGACAGGAACTCGTTCGTCTTCCAACATGCGCCTGGATGCCTTTTCCCAATACATATAATCAACAAGAGATTTATGATTGAAGTTTCCTGTCGGTGGCTTGTCAGTTTGATCTTTCTGAATCATTCCCACGGGAAGGCTGGGGTCAGGGGCCATGACTTCCATTTCCGACTGCAGTTCTTTCAGTTCTTCAGCGGACAAGTTGGCCAAGATTTCATCTTCATTAATCTCCTCATCGAGAAGTTCTTCTTGATCTGAATTTCTGCTATGCTCTGACATTGTTTTTTCTAAATATTATTTTACTAGAAAAGAATAATCAAAGATGATTTTTAAAAAGAAAGAAAAAAGCCTCAAGAAGTTCCCCACGTTAACAAGTGTCGCAAGTTAACACACCCTTGAGATATTTTTTTTCCCCAGGAACCTCAGTGGTTTGCTGAGCAGCTAGGAGTGATCACAGCTAAGCTCTTGCCGGATCTATATTAAGCAGGGCTTGGCTGGATGGGGTCAATTTATGGAACTACTATGCTGCTCTCTTTTCGGTAACTTGAGTCAGCTGTGCAAATCCATCTGACATTTCAGTACAGCTGCTATGTTGGCCAGAGACTAGCAGAGACCACAGAATCTCTGCAGGAATAAAATTAATTATCTTCCTATATGCTATCATGTTGCCATACACAAATTCATGCAGCGCATACCTATATACCCCAATACTCCAGGGGATTCCACTTGTTTTTATTTAAATATTAAAGCAACTTACAATATTTCAGAAGGGAAATGCAACCGGTAACCTGAGTTCTTTTTGATGTGAAGAATTCACTTGGAGGTAGAAATCAAACTCTTAGGGTCTGCCTCTTCACTACAAGTTGACTGTGGAAGCAAGTAAAGTAGTGTACGGTGGAGCAGAGGTCTTGCTATGTCATTCATCCTCTGTGTAAGCCGAACCTTTGCAAGATGTCCTATTTGCATCTAGATCCTGTGATCTAACAGATGGGGACAACCAGCACTTGCATTTCCACTAAAAGTGAGTTTAATATTTTAAATTATTTGCTTTTCTTATTAAGTATCCATTAAGCCAATATCAATGAAAATGGATCTAAAGTGAAATGTTAAAAAAAAAATCCAGACCACTAATATACTAAAAGAAACTATGAGAAGATTTTTTTTCAAACCCTGAAGGGGCGATATGCAACATTTGTCCAAATTACAAATGTCCATTTCCTTTGACCCAGCAATTCCACTTTGAGAAATGTATCCTCAGATACACTACATGGGTAAAATGGCATGTGTGCAAGTTTACACAATATAGCAAAGTACAAAAGAGTGTGTTTCGCATGCTATTATTTGTGTGACAAAGGGTACAAGAATATATAATACACAAGTTTTATTTTATATATATATTTAAGACACGGTCTAGCTTTGTCACCCAGGCTGGAGTGCAGTGCTGCTCACTGCAACCTCTGCCTCCCAGGCTCAAGCCTCCTGAGTAGCTGGGACCACAGGTAGGCACCACTACACCCAGCTAATTTTTGTATTTTTTGTAGAGACGGGGTTTTGCCATGTTGCTCAGGCTGGTCTTGAATTTTTGAGTTCACGCAATCCATCTGCCTCAGCCTCCCAAAGTTCTGGGATTACAGGCGTGAGCCACCGTGCCTGGCCCGTAAATATATTGTTATTCAGAAATATACATTCATTGTACAAGAGTTAGGAAAACATAGGAAGGCAGAGAATAAAATTTTCCCCTTACCTCACTGTGAAGCTGCCACTATCAACATTTCGGTTTTTTCATTCCAGTCCTTTCTTTAAAGCATACAAACTCTATCATTTTTTCTCATCTGTTTTTTTGACTAAGTCAGGATTCTTTTTTTCTAGGCAACTGTGTACTCTCCTACTAAATACTTTTAAAATTGTCATTTGTTAGGGTTCTTTATATGGATGCACCAATATTAATATTGGTTAAATAAATTATGCACCATAATTTATATAACCAATCCTCAATTGTTGGATGTTTAGAATGTTTTCAATTCTTATAAGCACAAATAGTTCTTTAATAAATATTCCTATAGCTAAATAGTTTATAAACACACAAGTTTATTTCCTTAAATTGAACAAATTCCAAAAAGTGAAATTGCTAGGCCAAAGAAAATGAAGAAATTAAATACTTTTTATATGTAAATTAAAGTAACAGCAAAAACCACAATTACTTTTGCACCAACCTACTAGGACCCATCTCCAATCTATGTATATTAAATATTTACAGATACTATACATGTTGGCTGGGTGCTGTGGTTCATGTCTGCAATCCCAGCACTTTGGGAGGTCGAGGTGGGCAGATCACCTGAGGTCAAGAGTTCAAGACCAGCCTGGCCAATATAGCGAAACTCTATCTCTACTAAAAACACAAAAATTAGCCAGGCATGGTGGCGGGCACCTGTAGTCCCAGCTACCCAGGAGGCTGAGGCGGAGGTTGCAGTGAGCCGAGATCACACAACTGCACTCCAGCCTGGGTGGCAGAGCAAGACTCCATCTCAAAATAAATAAATAAAAACAAACAAACAGATATACATGTTACCATTCCAACATTTCATATATATGTAAGTTTGAAACTTGAGCTATCCCATTCCTTTCTCCAAAAGTATCCAAGGATTTTAGTTTCTTGTGTATCTGTCCAAGGATATTTTATTGATAAAATTTGTGAAAAAGGAAAAGAAATCAAGTGTGAGTTTGAAATGGAAGTTAAAATATTTTCTTCCTACCCCAGTGTTTTATCTTGAGCACTCCAGGTTGAAAGGCTTTTCATACATAATTAATGCCCTGGAAAAGTATTTCCAATCTACTTGAATGAGAATTTTCGAAGGACACAGGTATGTACTGGCAACTTATCCTTGGCCTCTCCCCTATCAGGTCTTTTTTTTTTTTTGACACTGAGTCTCACTCTATTGCCTGGGCTGGAGTGCAGTGGTATGATCTCAGTTCACTGCAACCTCTCCCTGCTGGGTTCAAGTGATTCTTGTGCCTTAGCCTCCCCAGTAGCTGAGACTACAGGCGTGTACCACCACACATGGCGAATTTTTGTATTTTTAGTAGAGACTGGGGTTTCACCATGTTGGCCAGGCTGGTCTTCAACTCCTGACCTCAGGTGATCTGCCCATCTCGGCCTTCCAAACTGCTGGGATTATAGGCATGAGCCACCATGCCTGGCCAGGTCTTCCTTTTAGTCCCTGTAAAAGGGGGAAGAGTTGGCCTTGGAGGGCATGGAGGTAGACCACTGATTTGTAGGCCATCATTTCATAGATTTTTCTTTGCAGAACAATGATCTAAAGAGACTCAGAAAGAAAAAAAAAAAGAAAACATTTTGTTCAGGGAGGCTTGGGAAATGTTATATTCTGCATTTGTGTTTTAGATATTTGTAAAGCACAATTAACTTTGAGAAACTCTGAGAAATGCTACACTAAAGAAACCAATTTTTTAACCCAACCCTCCCCAACCTCAAATAATTCATACTTCGGGAAATACAGAGCTAAATATTAAAGAGGAGGCTCTGGAATCAGTATACCTGGATTTCAGTGTCAGCTGCATTCCTAAGTCATGTGATACTGAGCAACTTAGCCCATATCTGATAATAGTGTCTACCATATGCAATTATTGAGAAAATTAATGAGGTTTTATACATATATATGAGGTTTTATTTATATAGATGTATATAGAGTAGGATGGTACATGGCACAGAGTAACCATCAATAAATGTTCAACAGTATTATTCTCATAACTCATGGATAACTGCAGAAATACTTAAAGAAAAACAAAGGCAATGATAAAATGCAGTATGTTAACATAATGTAGTACATTTACATGTACTACATTTTTTTTTTTTTTGAGACGGAGTCTTGCTCTGTCACCCGGGCTGGAGTGCAGTGGCCAGATCTCAGCTCACTGCAAGCTCCGCCTCCCGGGTTCACGCCATTCTCCTGCCTCAGCCTCCCGAGTAGCTGGGACTACAGGCGCCCGCCACCTCGCCCGGCTAGTTTTTTGTATTTTAGTAGAGACGGGGTTTCACCAGGTTAGCCAGGATGGTCTTGATCTCCTGACCTCGTGATCCGCCCGTCTCGGCCTCCCAAAGTGCTGGGATTACAGGCTTGAGCCACCGTGCCCGGCCGACATGTACTACATTTTAAAAACCATTTTTAAGATAGAAACCATTATATTAATGGCAATAAACAAAAGAGCTTTCAAAAATCTTGCTGCTTTTACAGAAAGAAACTGAGAGACTTCTAGGTGGAATTGTGTATAAAGAAAATAGAAAACCACCATTTGCATATAAATATGAAACTCCCCCAAGTAAATGATCTGAAAGGTGGTTTGTAAGCTTTTAGATTCAAATTCTCTTCTGATGAATTCTACTCATTTTAATGTGATCAAAATGCTTTTGATGATCAAGCTGATTTAGGAATTTCTGTGAGGAGTGCTCCTTCATCTGACTTGCATCTTGCTGAATGAGCGTAGGAAGTGGCTAAATCTCTCCCAGCTGCTTCTACTGTGCATTTTCTCCATATGCTGACAGGGAGGGTTTGCTGGTGTAATTAGCCTCATTTGACACAGAGATGATTTAGTTGTGCTTTTTCTTAATGATGTTCCACTGCTGCCACCTAAACAGCTTCTCATATCAGAATCCAGCTCTGATACCAAAAGAATGTAGCTAGCTGTAGGATAATCGACAGAACATTAGAGCCAGATAGGGCATCACAGATTATCTGGTTTTGAATCAGAGTCTTCAGGGGAAGTTATTAAGTATATTGTCTCTCTGGACCCCACCCAAAAGCGACTCAGGTCTGGGCTCAGGAATCTGTAGTTTCTGAAAGCTCTCCAGGTGATTCTGATGTGTAAATAAGTGTGAGGGTCACAGAGCTACTGCAAGCCACTTCTTTTACAGATCAGGCTCAGAGAATTTAAAACACATTGCACTCATTCATTTATTCAGCAGTATTTGCCAAGTGCCTGGTTGTGCCGTGTGCTGTGCTAGGCACTAGAAATACAAGAATGGTTGAGACAAAGTCACTTTCCAGTGATGAAGACAAGTAAATAATTGCTGGTTGCATCAAATGCTGTGAAAGGAGATGAACACTGCATTTTAGAGAATCACAGGAGACACCTACCTTGGTTAGGAAAGGCAGGAAAAGCCTTTCTGAGATGGTAACACCTAATGGATGAAATCAACCATACGATAGGAGGGAACAGCAATCTATGCAGAGGGAACCAAGTGCAAAGTCCTTTAGATAGGCAAGATCTTGGGCTGTTCTAGGCAGTGACCCAAGGTGACACTCACATGACTGGACTCTGTTGTGCAAGGAGGAGATGAGGACAGGAACCCAGGCAGGGGCTAGATCAGATAAGTCTTTATGACCTGGAGTGAGTTAGATTTCATTCTAAGTGTCATTGGAAACCACTGGAGGGTTTGAAGAACAGGAGTAACAGGTGATTTACATTTCTAAAAGATCACTTTGGCTGCTGGCTGGAAAATGGCCTGGAAGAGTTAGGGAACAGGCAAGAATAAAATCAGGAGATAAGTGAAGACCCCAGTCTCCTGACAGCCCTTAACACTCAAGGTTATTTCAGTGTTTAGATGATCTCAGAGGCCCTGGGTGTCTTGTTTTGTCATTACAAATAAGGCTTATAGTGTGCTGAGGAAACTCCAACGTTTCTTTCTACAGCTCTGATCTTCAGTGATTACAGTGTTTTGCTGCATCCCCATACCCCTGCTTCACACACCCACCCCTGCTTCACACACCCACCCCCTGCAAGGAGTATACTAAATTTTGATAATAGAGAAAAAGCTCATGCCAAATAATAATTTCTGGCTAAATCTACAACTAAGACATTCTAATATTTTAAAATAGACTAGAAAAAAGAGTTACATGCATGTTAACTGATCTCTGGTGAAAGATTAACATTAGTTCATAGTAATGTAGAAAAATTTTATATATATAGATACATACATATATGCTTGAAAATGCATAAAATAGTCCTGGCAGGATACACAAGAATGGTTATATTCCTGAAGTAAGGTTACCTGGAGTGGGCAGGGGAAGAGCGGGGCTAGAAGACAGGTTTAAGAGGGAGAGTTTCCACTAAATACTCCTTTTTTTTTTTTTTTTTTTTTTGAGACAGGGTCTCACGTTGTCACCCAGGCTGTAGTGCAATGGCACCAACATGGCTCACTGCAGCCTTGACTTCTTGGACTCAAGTGATCCTCCTGCATCAGTGCCACAGGTAGCTCAGACTACAGGCAGAAGCCACCATTCCAGGTTAACTTTTTTTTTTCTTAATAGAGATGTGTTTTCGCCATGTTGCCCAGTCTGGTCTCAAACTCCTGAGCTCAAGCAATCCATCTGCCTCAACGTACCAAAGTGCTAGAATTACAGGCATGAGCCACCATGCCTGGCCTGAGTACTCTTTTGTATTTTGTAAAAACAACAACTGTCTCTTTTGTTGTACCAGCCTACAGATTTCCTGATTTTTTGCTCAAGTTAAATTAGGACTTTTTGTGACTTGCAGCTTGAAGAAGTCCTAATATACTCTCCCACTTAAGTCCCTTCAATGATTTTCTATAGCTTGAGGATGAATCCTAATTTCCTGACATGGCCTCAAGATCTAGACTCTGCTTCCTTTCCCAGTTGTGTTTCTCAGTCCCTGTCTCATGCTGTTTCACACACAACCAACTTGAGGACCCCAAGAGGTGAAACTCCCTGTCATGCTCAAGTTTTGTGCAGCTTGTTCCAGTTCTGAAGTTACCTCCTCCAGGAAGCCCTCCCCGACCTTGAAAACTGGGCTTGGTATTGCTCTGAAGTCCTTGCCTAGAGCTGGGCACTTGCCCCCATGGTGTTGTCATTGCCATTTCACTGACCAATCCTTCCTCTAGGGACTGTAACTCTGTGAAAACCAGGTTGACTTTGTTTATCATATCATCAGTAATGCCTAGCATAGTATTTAGTGATATAATTTTTTTGCAGCTAATCTCTTAATTTTTTAACCACAGAAATATCCAAACTGTGCAAAACAGTGGGCATTTTAAAACATCTGAAATCTGCTTCATTTGGTCATCATATCTGAAAACCTGAAATAATAACTTCAAGTCAATAAAGCAAGATGCTTCAAAGATAAGACTTGGGAGTCAGACTGGATCCAAATCCTTTTTGTGCCATTGACTGGGAAACCTAGGAAGTTCCTTCTCCCAACTGTGCCTCGTTGGCTCTGTGTGAGCAGTGGAAAAGCAGTTTAATTCAGTGGTTAAACACAGAGGCTTCAGATTCAGGATGTCTGGTTTCAGATACCAACTCTGTCCTGTCCTAACTGTGCCATTTGGGACAAGTCAACCTCTCCCTTCTCGGTTACTTCATCTGTAAATTGAGATAATAAACATACCTCCTTTATAGGAATTTTGTAAAAAACTAAGTGACAATCCATAGTAAACTCTTAGTAAACATTATTATACTTTCACAAGTAAATTGTGTCACTCTTTTCTGCCTAGAAAGTGCCTGATATCTAACAAATATTTGTCCATGACTGAAAAATGAATGACTTTTCAATTTTACTCTTTCTAAAACAGCACATATAATACATGCACAAAAACGTTTAAAGGTTAATAAATTTATAAAAAATTCTGGTAAGAGGAAGCACTTCTTTCCTGTATCCATTTATTTTTCCATTCTACATTCATTCAGGATGTGAAGGCTGTGGATAAGCCATCCCATCTCTTTCCTCAGCTTCAAACCACTGGCTATAAATTGACACAACTATAAATGGTTTCCAAATGTCACTAAATAAATCAGTTCTGTCCTGTTTGTGGCACGCTATTCTCTTGTGCAATTCCATCTGGATCACCAAGGTTCTGCCCACTGGCTGCAAATTGCCTGAAGATTTTGTGAGTGTGATATGAATGCCTAGCTGTCTCCTCAAATTTCCCTGACCCATAGCTACAACGCCTCAGGATGGGCTCTGAAATGCATGAGGCAAGCGCTTCTCTAAAGTTAAGACACCCAGCCTGCCTTGCCTCCACCACCTCCCAGGATAGCTTGAATTACAAGAGGTTATGCATTAGTTTACCTTAATTGTTTTGTGAGCCATCTCAAAAATTCTTAAATTAAATTGGTTTTATTTGGTTTAGTTTCAAAGGTTGATCAATTCTATATATTTCTGAAGTGTGTAAGGATGTTGCTTCAGTGCTACTACTATAGCTATTATACTAAATAGTACTGCTAATACCATTACTGCTATCACCACCACCACTACTGGTATATTATTATTACAACCTCTGCTACTGAAACTGTAACTGCTACCAACTGTAACTGCTACCACAACTATTGCTGCTGCTACAATTATTAATATCATTATGACATTCCTTCTGCTGCTACTACTCCTGATGCTATGAATTTTACAGTTTCACTGCTAACATTTATTGATCACTTAACTTTGCTAAGCTTGTGATAAGTGCTTTATATATGACATATCAATTTCTTCACACAACAACCTTGAAATTTGGATACTTTTTTTTTTTTTTTTTTTGAGATGGAGTCTCACTCAGTCACCCAGGCTGGAATGCAATGGTGCAATCTTGGCTCACTGCAACCTCTGCTTCCCAGGTTCAAGCGATTCTCCTGCCCCAGCCTTCTGAGTAGCTGGGATTACAGGCGCCCACCACCATGCTCGGCTAATTTTTGTATTTTTATAGAGACAGGGTTTCACCATATTGGCCAGGCTGGTCTTGAACTCCTGACCTCTGGTGATCCACCCACCTCAGCCTCCCAAAGTGCTGGGATTACAGGCGCGAGCCACTGCGCATGGCTGAAAGATGGATATTTTTGTTAACCTTCTTTCATACATACTAAAACTGAGGCATAGGCATTTGAACTGAAGATGGCTTCTAAAAGTCAAGGCTCTTAATCAGCGTCCTCTATTGCTTCCCCAGTTTAGCAGACATGGCACTCATATACCTAAAAGGCTGGAATTACAAAGCACAGAAAGCAATTGCTCTTCTGGGAACAAATAAAAAATGGTGAAGACTGGCAGAATTTGAGTAATCAGCAGCAGAAATGCTACTGTTATCAGACACCTGTTGAGAATGTTGAGACATTGGCTGTAAATATTATTATTGGATCAAATCAGTCTGGAGAATGTTCGGTTAAAGAAAGTTAGAAAGGTCGGGTGTGGTGGCCCACACCTGTCTTCCCAGCAATTTAGGAGGCCAAGACAGGCAGATTGCTTGAGCCTAGGAGTTCGAGACCAGTTCTGGCAACATAGCAAAACCCCCTCTCCACAAAAATATTAGCCAGGTGTGGTGGGACATGCCTGTAGACCCAGCTACCTGGGAGGCTGAGGCGGTAGGATCACCTGAGCCTGGTGGGTGGGGTTGCAGTGAGCTGTGATGGAGCCACTGCACGCCAGCCTGGGTGACAAAGTGAGACCCTGTCACACACACACACACACACACACACACACACACACAAAAGAAAGCTAGAGAGCTTACTTAACCAAAAAGACTTAAACATGCCAATAAGTATTATGAAATTTCTAAACCGAGAAAATAGCCTTTTTTGAACTGATGACCACAAAAGCTTTATTCTATGGGACATATTATGACTAATATTTTATTAAATGAACACATTTTGTGAATGTTGATCTAAGTCAAATGAAATCAAGGAAACAATATATATTATGTGCTTGCATAGAAAAAAAGATTGGAAGGAAATACTCTAAAATGTTACATCTCCAGCTGGAGGAATTACCAACTATTTTTATTTTGCGATCAAACCATTTTTGTATTTCCATAGAACAAATAAATGCTGCTTACATTTTAAAACACAGAAAATAACTGCAAATACTCTTTAAGTTGATGTCAGAATAACTGCTTTAATTTTCCTACTAACTTGGGCTATGAGCAGCCTACTAAAACAGGTGAAAAATAAATGGGGGTCTGATCAGATTCGCAGAACAAAATACTGTAACCCTTAACTCTCTGGCATCTTTTAAAACAACCCTGATATGGTTTGGCTGTGTCCCCACCCAAATCTCATCTTGAATTGTAATCTCCACGTGTCTAAGGAGGGTCCTGGTGGAAGGTGAATCATGGGGCAAACTTACCCCTTGCTGTTCTTATGATAGTGAGTGAGTTCTCAAGAGATCTGGTTTGAAAGTGCATGGCACTTCCCCCCGCCCCCGACTCTGCTCTGCCATGGTAAGATGTGCTTGCATTCCCTTCATCTTCCACCATGATTGTAAGTTTCCTGAGGACTCCCAGGCATGCTTCCTATACAGCCTGGGAAACTGTGTCAATTAAACCTCTTTTCTTCATAAATTATCTAGTCTCAGGTAGCTCTTTATAGCAGTGTGAGAACTAATAAAAACCCATTTGTATTTTCTTTGACATTAGTAAAACTGCAGGCAAACATCAAGTCTTTCTTTTGAATACCTCAAAGATAAGACATTTCCCAACTACTTTGACAAGAGTCCACCTTACCGAAGACAAAGATACAAAAATGTTTTTAAACTAGCAAATCTATGATTTCCTGAATGTTGTCCCCAACACATTTTACCACACAAATTTATTTCTTCAATCAAGCTGTGGAATTAATGGGAATTTACAATTAATTAAAAGCCAGGGTGGTGACATCACAGTGTGAATGTACTTAAAGCCACCCATTGAACTCTACTCTTAAAAATGATTATTTAGTAATTTTATTTTGTGTGCATATATATATATATATATATGTATATGTGTATATACATGTGTGTGTGTGTGTGTGTGTGTGTGTGTTTGAGATGGAGTCTCACTCTGTCTCCCAGGCTGGAGTGCAGTGGTGCAATCTTGGCTCACTGCAACTTCTGCCTCCCGAGTTCGAGAGATTCTCCTACCTCAGCCTCCCTGGGAGCTGGGATTACAGGCGCGTGCCACCACACCCAGCTAATTTTTGTATTTTTATTAGAGACAGGGTTTCTCCATGTTGGCCAGCCTGGTCACGAACTCCTGACCTCCGCTTGCTCCCAAAGGGATTATAGGTATGAGCCGCTGTACCTGGCCTATTTTATGTATATTTTTAAAGCATATTTTCTTAAAAGCAAGAGTAAATAAATATATTTAGGTTAAATATTTTATTTTCAATGATCCTCACAACTGTAGGAATTTAAAATGTATTCATAGCATTGTTCATGGGACAATGCTGAAAACGACCTAAATGCCCAACAATGGGGTCTGATCTTATTTCTACAACCTAATGCCACAAAACCTAGTTTAAAAATTGACATATAGCTATGGAATGGTGTCTGTAATTTATTAAGTGAAAATGCTTGCTATTAAGTGGCATATTTTGTTAGAAAATTTTAAAACTTCATAAAACGTATTCCATGTATGTATATGTTGTATATAAGCACAGAAAAAAATTGGAATCTGTATCAATATGAAACAATGATCTTTGTTTTCTTCTTAAATATTCCCAAGTCATTGGACTATTTTGCTCATGTAGATAGGATTTTATGATCAGAAAAACCTTCAACTATATTTTAAGTGTGTTGATAAAGAAGTAATATCTTTATGGGGGCCATTTTATGTTATTAAAATGTAGGACATTCAGTACTGGCATTAGCACAGTAGGAGGGCTAGAAGGTTCCTCTATTTTCTTCCCTTTAAAGGAAAGAAAACTTAAGAATAGAGAGCAAAACATTTTAAGAAAATGACAAAAGTAGGTGGGTCAGGAAGTCGAATTATGTGGGGGAATAATCCTATAATGAACAAAATCAGTATTTTAAACATTGTTTCACATTAGAATAAACCAACTTATAGACTTAGATGAACTTTAATCATTTTTAATATGTTAAGATAAAGTATAGTTTTAATCTAAGAATAATAGGTAAATATGAAAAAATAAATTTAAGGTATTAGAATTACACAATATAGTTATTGAAATAAACCATGCAAAGAATGAAAAGTGAGTGCATTTTTGAGTTGGGACACAGAACTGAGATGTCCGGAATGCAGAGGGGAGTCAAAAGGATGAAAGGCTGATCAAGGCGTAGAGAATGATTCTAAGGCTCCCACATGTTTGAAATAAGAATTCCAGAATAAGAGAGTGGAGGCAATTTTGAAGAAGCAATGTGTAAAGAGAATTATTGCTAATTTTCCAGAACTGAAGACAGACCTAAGTCCTTAGAGTGAAAGTATTTTATGAATACTGAGCCAAATAAAACTGAAAACATCTTAAACCAACAGCAGTTTAAAACAATTTGCCCCTGGCCATACTTAGACAACCTGTAGTAAAACTACAAAATTTCAGAGAAACTACCAGAGAGAAAAGGTGTTATCTACAGAATAACAAAAATCTAAGTGACAACAGCTTTTTGGGTATTTAAGGGGAGGTTTTATCCCTAATAATAGATGCAAACATTCAGTAGAGTAATATAAACACATGTCTGGGCAAGAGAAGCTCCAAGTTCAGGACAGTGGTCTCTCTGGGCAGAGAAAAAGGAGAGTTAGAGGAAGAGGGAATCAAGGGCCCAGCTATAACTGCAATATTTGATTTCCTTAAAAACAAATATTTGAGGCCAGGCATGGTGGCTCATACCTGTAATCCCAATGCTTTGGGAAGCCAAGGCAGATGGATCACTTAAGGTCAGAAGCTCGAGACCAGCCTGGCCAACATGACAAAACCCTGTCTCTACTAAAAATACAAAAATTAGCCAGGCGTGGTGGTGGGCACCTGTAATCCTAGCTACTCAGGAAACTGAGGCAGGAGAATCACTTGAACCTGGGAGATGTAGGTTGCAGTGAGCCGAGATCGTACCACTGCACTCCAGCCTGGTTGACAGAGTGAGACTCCATCTGAAAAAAAAAAAAAAAAAAAAAAAAAGAAAGAAAGAAAGAAAGAAAATTGAGCACTGTTAGTGAGAATATAAAATGGTACAGCCACTATGGAAAACAGCATGGCAATTCTCAAAAAGTTAAAAATAAAATTATCTCACGGTCTAACAACTCCACTGCTGGGTATACGTCCAAAAGAATTGAAAGCGGGGTCCCACACATGCACACTTACATTCATAGCAACATTATTTACAATAACCAAGAGGTGGAAGCCACCTAAATGTCTGTCAATAGATAAAGGGAAACAAAAAATGTGCTACATTCGTGTAATGGAATATTATTCAGACTTAAAAAGAGAGTAAATTCTGTCACATGCTACAACACGGATGCAGCTCGCGGACATTAAGTAAAATAAGTCAGTCACAAAAAGACAACTATTCTATGATTTCACTTGTATGAGGGACCCAGAGTAGAGAAATTCATAGACACAGGAAGTAGAATGGAGGTTACCAGGGCTTGGGCAGGAAGGGAATTGGGAGTTGTTGTTTAATGAGGACAGAGTTTCAGTTTTGCCAGATGAGAAAGTTCTGGAGATCCATTGCACAACCACGTGAATGTACTTAACACAACTAAAATGTACACTTAAAAATGATTAAGATGGTAAATTTTATGTTATGTGGGGGTTTTTTAACCATAATTTTTAAAATATCAAAAAAATGAATATTAAAAAATATTTAAAGCAAATAATTAGATTGACAAAGCTGCATGATATGACTACTAGTATTTATTATATACCCTTCTAGTCATTTTTTCTGAATTATTTCACAAAAAAAGTCATTTTTTAAAAAATTGATGGTATTAAGTCCATGAACAAAAGAATGAATAAACAAATTATGTTATAGGGATACAAAGGAAGACTGACTACTCAGCAATAAAAACAGATTTTGCTATAAAATAAAACAGACTGAGTCAGAGAAGCTAGACAGAAGTATACATGCAGTAAGATTCCATTTCTGTGAAAATCAAGAGCAGGCAAAGTGAGACTGGGCGCAATGGCTCACACCTAAAATCCCAGCACTTAGTGAGGCTGAGGCAGGAGAATGGCTTGAGCCCGGGAGTTCAAGACCAGGCTAGGCAACATAGACTCCATCTCTACAAAAAACAGAAAGATTGGCCTGGTGCAGTGACATGGGCCTTGTAGTCTCAGCTACATGGGAGGCTGAGGCAGGAGGATTGCTCAAGCCCAGGAGGTTGAAGCTGCAGTAAGCCATTATCATGAAAAAAAGAGCAGGCAAAGTGAAGCCATGGAATTAGAAATTAAGAGTAGTTGCTTATGAGGAGTATGGATTGGATTGACTGGAAAGTTGGCACTACGGAACATTCTGGGATGGTAGCTACATCTTATTGGGGTGTTGGTTACATAAGTGAATACATTTCTCAAAAATAATCTGTTTTTACACTCAAGATGTGGGCATTTTGTTCAGTGTAAATTTTGCCTCAATGTATACATATATTCTAAAACAAAAGGTGAAGCAAAAAAAATTATACAGGCTATTTACAAGTGGAAAAAATAACTGCAACATTGGTGACACCGTACCCTTGAGGACACAAGGCAAAGGGCACTTCAGTTGATTGAAATGGAAGGAGAAATTTAGATAGCACAATTCTGTTACTCAAGAAGCATTCAGGACACTGGAGAAAAGGCCAGAGCTTCCAGAAACTTTAGAAGACTAACCTGAAACCATATGCAGTTATTCAAGAATTTTATCAAATCTCACTAAGGTACAAACAAGCCTCCTCTTTGGTCCCTTTCCAAAGCAATGGCTGAAGAATATGGTCACTGGAAACAAGTTAATTCTCTCTTTAAAATAACTTGGCTTTAAGTATATATCATACATGTTCATCATAGAAAAACAGAAAATATAGATAAGCAGAAAAAAATAAATTGAAATCACAAGTTAACAGGTAAACATTCTTAACATGTTGCATGTTTTTCCTCTATGCCCTTTTTATTTAAATGCTGTAATTTTTTCCTAAGATCATTTCCAATCTTCTTGATCATGTGAGCAGAATTTCTTTGCAGAAACCTGTGGCTATATTTGTTAGGGACGATCTAACAATCAGATTGTGTAACTACTCGTATTTGCTTCCTAGACTATGGTATAATCTTTTTCTTCCTGCAAGAAAACATCTGTAGGTTTTTTGTTTTGTTTTGTTTTCCTTTTTTTGAGGCAGGTCTCACTCTGTCACCCAGGCTGGAGTGCAATGCACAATCATAGCCCACTGCAGCCTTGACCTCTTGGGCTGAAGCAATCTTCCCACATTAGCCTCCCGAGTAGCTGGAACTACAGGCAAGTGCCAATACGCTGGCTATTTTTATTTTTTATTTTTTGTAGAGTTGAGGTCTTGCTATGTTGCCCAAGCTGGTCTCTCAAGCTCCTGGGCCCAAGTGATCCTCCCGCCTTGGCCTCCCAAAGTACTAGGATTACAGATATGAGCCCCACACTTAGCTGGTATGATCTTAAAATACAGTTTACATTTTCTCTTTTTCTAAAGATGAGTCAATTGTCATCTAAGAGAAATTAAATTTGACTTAGAATGTTTTCTGTAATTTTAAGGGAGAAGTATTTCTCCATGAATATTTCTTTCCTATGAATATAAAATCACTGATACCTATACTTGTATATGAAACATGACCACAAATTGCTGTAGAACATGATTTCAAAAAAATGAATATACCAGGGTTTACAAATTGAAATGTGCCTATTCCCTTCTATAGTCTTTAGACGTGCACTTACCCAAATGGTTCTGCCAATTTATCCAACCAGCTACACAATGCCTCTCTGAGAGTTGCCTTTAGACTACGGAGGATTCTGTTAAATATTCTCAATCAGGCTGTTCTTCATTAGAACACAAGCTATGTAAGATCAGAAGCTGTGTCTGCCTTAATTTACTTTGTTATCCCCAGTGCCTAGAAAAGATGAAGAGGGAGTCAAAACTGATGTGTTGAGTGAATGAATGAATAAATGGTAATAAATTTTCATTTACTAAGGTCAAGTAGCTATTGAAATAATCTGTAGTCTCCCAAGATGATTATTCTTCTCCCTTCCTCCCCTATCCTCTCCCTCTTTCCATTGTGATTGGGGGTTCATGAATAAGGTTTAGGGTGATATGTAGCAGGTTTGGGAATTTAGGCAGTGTCTAATTGTAAAGCCTTGTGAACCTGATAAAGGGGTTTATACTCTATTCTAAATGGAACTGAAAGCTACTGAAGAGAATTCCAAGGGAATGAAATGAGTTTTAAAGTTATTTATTAATTTATTTTTGAGACAGGGTCTTACACTCTGTCACCCAGGCTGTAATGTGCTGGTATAAACATGCCTCATTACAGCCTCAACCTCCCATGCTCAAGCAATCCTCCTGCCTCGGTCTCCTGTGTAGCTGGGAACACAGGTGTGTACCACCATGCCTGGCTGAGTTGTGTGTTTAAAAAATCCCTGTCACTGCATGAAGAGAATGGATTTTGTGAGGACAAAAGTGGAAGGAGGGAGACATTTAGGAAGTTACTGTGAAAACCCAGAAGACAGAGGTGGTGACATATACTAGAGAGGTCACAACAGCAAAGGTGAAAAGTGGGTTGCTTCTCAATGTATTTTAGTGGTAGGACACACAGGGCTCCAGGAATCTAGTTAGCAGGATCTAATCGGAGGGTGACTTTTACATGCCTTATTGAGACAAATAAATTCCTACTATCTCAGCCTTCAAATTTCACAGTTTAAAACTCAAATTCCAGCAAATGGACATCTGATTGGCTTAGCTAGGACACCATGACTGGCTGCTCCACAAACACTCCTATCTAATGGGGAAGATCTTAGAGAATCATCTGGTGCTCTAAAAATTATTGGGGTGCTGTTCTTAGGATGTATGGTAAACACACCTGATAGCAATAAGTTAAGCACACCCTGAGAATGACCCTGTATAGCAGACACACCTGAATGCATGTTCTGAGCTAGAGAATCTGGAAGTGGCCGACCTGGAGGTTTGTTCCTTGCCTATGAGGAACATCTGAGCCCCTGCCCAGTCCCATGGAATACTGGCTGTACAGGGGATCAAGGCCCTAAGTTTTGGGACAAATGTAAGTTTCCTGGTGTAGGTTGCTAGGGAAAGGATGCTAAGTAAAAATGCTATATAAACTGCATGCCTTTTGTAAGTGGTTGAGGTTACTCTGCCCAGTCTGCTGCCACTAGGTTGTGTGGTTCTCCTGTCCAGCCCACCACCACTGGACTCTCTCCCCTGTATGTAACCCCCCAATAAAACCCCATGTCTCTTTTGCTGGCTCTGGGACTCTTCTTCAGTCTCTGGAACCTAATGCCATCCCCAGTGGAGTACATACGGGTTCAACATAACACAGGAGAAGAAGGAATAGTTGCTGGACTGACAAAAATACAACATGTCTCCTACATGCATGCTACATTTATAATCACCTTATCGATTTTTTGTAGAAAAATATCACAGCATATCACATTATTGAACACATTAATCCTAGCTTATAAAACATTAAAGCATACAAGCAAAACAATATAAAAATTCAGATATTAAAACCTAATATTTTCTTCCATGCCTAAACTCTTCCCAAAATTAATTTCATATTGACAAACTTTTCCATATTAATTTAAAAGTTTAAGTCCTTTACGTTGCACTTTTTTCCAGAACTCAGGTGAAAGCTCCAAGCTCAAAGATAAAAGTCACATTTTCTCTCTCTCTTTCCTTCCTTCCTTCCCTCCCTCCTTCCCTTCTTTGCTTCCTTCCTTCCTCTCTTTCTTTCTTTCTTTTTGATGGAGTCTCGCTCTGTCGCCCAGGTTGGAGTGCAGTGGCACGATTTTGGTTCGCTGCAACTTCTACCTCCTGGGTTCAAGCTATTTTCATGCCTTAGCCTCCAGAGTAGCTGGGATTAGGGGCATGCACCACCATGCCTGGCTAATTTGTATTTTTAGTAGACACGGGGGTTTCACCGTTTTGGCCAGGCTGGTCCCAAACTCCTGGCCTCAAGTGATCCACCGGCCTTAGCCTCCCAAAGTGCTGGGATTACAGATGTGAGCCACTGCACCCGGCCAAAAATCACTTTTCTTTAGAGTATCCCAGGAGTTGCCTTCTCCATCTCTTTTTCTTTCTGTTCTCTACTTGCTTAGCTGGCATAATACGTGACACTTTATATTCTGCCAATGAATGCAAAGTAGAGGCAGCCATAAAGTAGTAGACAAACCACTTAATTGGGCACAAGAAGCCTAAAGCCTGTCTCTCACAAGATGTGATTCCACAAACAAATCACCCTCTCAAAATGGAGCTTCCCCCTCTGTTAAATGTTGTCGAATGTGTATATCCAACAGGTTGTTGTTGGAACCAACTGAGAGTGTCTGTGAAAGCACTTAGAAAATTGTGAAGAACTGTCCAAATGCAAGGTATTATTATTAATTTAGACTATTTCAGGATCAGGACTCCTGATCTCTTTATATTTCCTATAAGGTTATCTGTCTTACCCTCCCTTGTCTATACATTTGGACTAGAATATCATTGGTGCCCTATTTTCCTGGCTGACCCCAATCTAAATTTCGAGAAGCAGCTTTTAGCACCTCCTCCAAGAAGCCTTTTCTATTCTTACCCTGTGTGAGGTATTTTCTCCTTAAATTCTCAATAACCTGTGCTACCTTTATTAAAACACATGTCATATTTTACTATTTCTTAGATAAAAGGACTTCTCTTATTAACTCAATTTCCTCATGCGTTAGTTCTTCCATTTCATGATTTTGTTGTCTTCCTTTTACAATGTTAGTTTTCTCACCTGTTTGATGGTTTCTATGTGTGCCCACCTTTGCATTTGAGATGAACTGTTAGCCTATTGTGAATGCTAATTATCTCCTTACTGAAGACTGACTACAGTGATTTTTAGTAAGGGCTGTACAGGTGCTATGATTTGCATGTGTCCTCTAAAGTTCATGTGTTGGAAACTTAATTCCCAGTGTAACAGTGTTGAGAGATGGCACCTTTGAGAGGTGATAAGGTCATGAGGGCTCTGCTCTCATGAATGGGTTCATGTTGTTATTGTGGGAATGGATTTGTCATCTTGAGAGTAGGTTTGTTCTAAAAGTGAGTTTAGCTCTATCTTGATCTCTCTTGCCATGTGATGCCTTCTGCCATGTTATAATGCAACAAGGAGGTCCTCACCAGACGTAGCCCCTCAAGATTGGACTTCCCAACCTCCAGAACCATGAGCCAATAAATTTCTATTTATTATAAATCAGTCAGTCCCAAGTATTCTTTTATAACAGCACAAAACAGACTAAGTCAGCAGGATATGCCAGTAGTTAGTTTTCTGAATGGTAATGTCTTCAGTTGACATTTTTTTCCTTTTCTACATTATGTAGAAAGGAGGAGAAATGACATTCTAATAGATGAAAGATAACTATTAGTAAAATGATCTAAAGTTTACTTGGTTATTCCTTGCATTCTTTTAACAAAAGATTTACCAATGTCTCAAGCATCAGAAAACTTCATAAAGACAAAGACTATATCTGTTCTTTATGTATTCACACTGTTCAGTGCACACAGAAGATAATAAAATATTTTGGCTAAGTGAATGAATTAGCCACTTAGGAAGAAATGGAAGATATGAGTAGTAAAAATAATCTGATAAATTTACAAGGTCAATAGGAACACAGAAAAAAGCCACGACTCATATGTCCGCTTATCTACCCTGAAGAAAATGGCCCTTCTCCGAGCTTCTACCAAGCAATGGAACATACACAAGAGGATTTCACCTCCCACTCAGGACACAGATCTCATCACCTTGCAATTGTTTGCAGCCTGGAAAGCAACCAGAGTGTCAATTTACATAGTGAGGCTGCTGGAGGTTGTATGACCTCTTTTAAACAACTTGAGCCAAAAATAACCAATCATAGTCCAAAACAGCCAACCATACTGTAGCTGGTCTTCAAACTCCAAAAGTCACAATTAATTCACCTTGTGAGCTCTTGTTATTATAAATAAAAATCATGGTACTAGAGGTGAGAAAATGCCACATATGTTCAGAATTGAGTTAAAGCCCATTCTTTTCCTCCAGTTTTAAGGCATAGCCAATATGCAGGATTATTTCAGAGCTAATTTGTTTCACTGGTTCATATTTAATTTCTCAGCAAACCATTTCACTGGGCCATAAACACTTTTTAGCAATGCAGTTCCTACTATCTTCAGAATTTCATATTTGAAAACACCTCTTTTCTTCCAGTTTAGACATTTAACCCACTCAGAAAGGAGAAAGAATCACAAAACTATTGAGAGAATTAGAACGAGAGATTTATTTGTGGCCACCCCACCATCTTTTTTTTTTTTTTTTTAACATCACTGTCTCCCTAATCCTGTGACGAACATCATTCCTTAGGTATTTCACATACTTCCTGGGTTCTATTTTTAAATTAATGAAAGTGCATTATGCTAAGTGCTTCAAAACAAATTTCACACCATTGATTTCTGCTGTGGTTTTTTTTTCCTGATAAACGTCACTAAGTGATCGATTTAATCATTGCTTATCGTCTTTGTTTGCCAAACATTCCCTGACTTTGCTCAGAAAACGTTTCCATGTAACACAAACTGGCCCCCCTTTAAAAAATACTTCTAGGTATGATGGAGACTTCTAAAATTGAAAAAAAATATTTATCTGTCTCTGTCCAAGGCCATCCACTGAAATGTAATCTGGGGATTATAGAGGGTCAGATGTTGCCTTTATAATAACAAACACCCAGCAACTAGAGGAATAAAAGTGAGAGGCTCAAGGAAAGAGGCAAGGCTATGGGGACACAGTATTTGAATGTTAGTGCAGGAATTAATTTGGGAGGAGATATTCTACTACAGTTTTTACTAAAATAATTTTGGAGGCTATTTATGTGTAATAGCATGTATGATTTCTATGATTGTGATCTTTTTTCCAAAATGTATGTTTCAAAAATGAAGATAGCATTCCAAAGTTTCATGAAAAAAACAATTACTCAAATATTTTATTTAAAGTAAATCTATCTCTTGCATGTATTCTAATAGATTTTCCATCTTTCTTGGCATTAGATTGTACATAAAAAAGTCACACTTCTCTTGAGAGGCCAAATACATGTATATAATTTGTTTATTAGTCAGTTATTTAAATTAAAATACAATTTTAATTAGTGCAAAATTAGTTCTTGTCATTAGGTAAGATAAATAAACAGTGTAACTACCCAATTGCTACCAAGCCATCTGAATACCCTGCCAAGGCCATGTCAGAGCATGACCCGGCAGAAAATTACAACTACTACCACTGGCTGAGGCTCATATTACAGATCAGGAATGATAAATACCTGGCACTTCTATTACCACTCTCTTACATCATGCTCAAGTCTAACATTACTAACCAATCATAATACTCTCTCTACGCCCAGGAGCAACCTTAGAATCCTTCACAGAACCTCACAGTAGGCAGCCACTATCAATCAAGTCAGTGTCTGAGATGAAACCTATATTCAAATGCAATTAAAACTATTTATTAAGATATTAGATTTTCATAAAAACCTAGAAGAAAACCTAGGCTATACTATTCAGGACATAGGCATGGGCAAGGACTTCATGTCTAAAACACCAAAAGCATGGCAACAAAAGCCAAAATTGACAAATGGGATCTAATTAAACTAAAGAGCTTCTGCACAGCAAAAGAAACTACCATCAGAGTGAACAGGCAACCTACAGAATGGGAGAAAATTTTTGCAATCTACTCATCTGACAAAGGGCTAAGATCCAAAATCTACAAAGAACTCAAACAAATTTACAAGAAAAAACAAACAACCCCATCAAAAGTGGGCAAAGGATATGAACAGACACTTCTCAAAAGAAGACATTTATGCAGCCAACAGACACATGAAAATCTCATCATCACTGACAATCAGAGAAATGCAAATCAAAACCACAATGAGCAAGAGATGATCATCTCACACCAGTAGAAATGGCCATCATTAAAAAGTCAGGAACACAGCGTGCTGGAGAGGATGGTGGAGAAATAGGAATGCATTTTGACACTGTGGTGGGACTGTAAACTAAGTTCAACCACTTGTGGAAGACAGTGTGACGATTCAATCCTCAAGGATCGTAGACTAGAAATACCTGTGTTGAGCTCCAGCCATCCCATTACTGGGATATACCCAAAGGATTATAAATCATGTGCTATAAAGATACATGCATACATATGGTTCTATTTTCAGCACTATTCACAATAGCAAAGACTTGGAACCACCGAAAATGTCCATCAATGACAGACTGGATTAAGAAAATGTGGCACACATAACACCATGAATACTATTCAGCATACAAAAAAGGGAAGGATGAGCTTCGTGTCCTTTGGCAGGGACATGGATGCTTGCTGGGAACCATCAGATCTCAGCCAAACTATACAAAGCAACAGAAAAACCAACAACACCCACATGTTTCCACTCAATAGGTGGGGAAATGGAAACAATGAAGATCACTTGGACCCACAGAAAGGGGAACATCACACACCTGGGCCTGTTGTGGGGTGGGGGGAGGTAGGAGGGATAGCATTAGGAGATGTACCTAATGTAAATGACGAGTTAATGGGTGCAGCACACCAACATGGCACATGTATACATATGTAACAAACCTGCACGTTGTGCACATGTACCCTAGAACTTAAAGTATTAAAAAAAAAAAAGATCATAGGTTTTGTTCTTTGCAACTATTATTAGGGCCTTGGGATACCATTCACTCCTTTCCCCTTTTAAAGTTCCGATCCAGAGAGTATATACACAGAGATCAATAGCAAAAACCAAAGGCAAAGTGCAAGTTTATTCACTGTTAGGTGAGACCACTGCACCCTATGGCAAAGCCTCAGACCCGGCTCAGGCTCAAGGACAAAGTGGGAGTCCTTCTTTCTCTCATAGAATCTACATCATGGAACATGAGCATTTGGGATCTGTCTGTTGGCTAGGGGTGGAGGAAAGAGAAGTGGGGAAGGAGAGTTGGGCAAGGGAAGAGAACAGTCAAAGGTAAGGGAAAGAATGAGCAGGGCAGGACAGGCCCTAAAAGAGGCCTTGAATTAGCTTACTGATTTTACCACATCTCCTTACAAATAATAGTACACTTCTTGAGAGTTTACTATGCAGCAGGCACAAGGCACAGTGCTAAGTTTGATGTCATCATCTTACTTGGTAATCCCAAAACTCCTCTGAGGAAGTTTATCAGTTAAAAATTGTACGGGTGGAGTAAGAATCAGAATCCCCCTGGGAAATGCGTGTTACCTTCAAGGCAGAGGTGGGGGCAGGGATAAGGGTAACTGTCTAGGTGACACAGGGGTTGGGGCATGGAGAGGTTCTTACCCCTCTAGACCTGAGGGTAGGAGGCAGGAGGTCTGTGGAATCCAGGGAAAGAGCTGCAGCTACAGCAGAGGGCCGTCTGGCCAGAGGTGTGGCTTTGGGTAGAGGACTACAGCTACCGTCCCATAGCTGAGAAGGCGGGAGCTAGAGTGATCTATTCTCCAACCTCTCTCTCTCTCCTGTTTCCGGCTAGTCCTCCCATTGACCGAATCCCTTTGGAAACCAGAGGGCAATGGTCCTTTGATGTGGTTCAAGGCAGCTTCCCCTTGCAATGTAGCACAAGGGCACAGGCAGAACTGGATCTGGAGGTGCAAGCAGAATATCCAGCACAGGCGGGTGGCAGAAAACCCAAACATCAGTGACTTAACCATACAGGTTTCTATTGAAAAGAGAAGTTACAGCTGCTCAGCAGGGAAGTCGTTAGCAACCCAGCCTCCTGCGAGCTCTCCGCTCCTGCTGGAAAGACCTCCTCCAGCCCTGGGTACCACACTCACACTCCAGGCAGAAAAAGGGAGGAGGGGCAAAGAGCAAAAGCCACGTTCCACCTGAGTCTATCAGGAAAACAATTAGTGTCCCCAGGATATTTTTACTTATATCTCATCGGCCAGACCCAGGTCATGGGTCCTTTTCTGGCTGCAAAGGGAGCCTGGAGAGGGAAGTATTTTTAACTGAGCTAGGGTCACTAGATAAAATGCATCATACCCAGTTACGTTTGAATTTCAAATAAATAATAAATCTTTAGTAAATGGGACATACTTTTACGAAAAAATTATTCATAGTTTATTTAAAATAAAATTTAACTGGAAAGCCTGTATTTTTATTTCTAAATCTGGCAACCCTAACCTGGGCACATTGGCACCCAAACAAAATTGAGGGTTTTACTATGGAAGAAGGATGGTACAAATATTGAGTATGGAATGAGCTGCAGCTGCCACAGATGAGTACTCTTATTATTCCCATTTTACACTTTCAGAAGCTAAGGCTTAGAGATAGGGAGGAATTGAACCAGGTTATATAGCTAATAAGTGCTGAAACTGGAATTAGATCCTGGTTAGGTTAAAGCCAGTGCTTTTTAGCATGTATATTATCAGCCTCTGTGACTTAAGAGGCTTCAGAAAAGCAAAACAGAGGTCAAGAGCTCTCTAACACAGTGACTGCCCCATCAGTGAAATGTGGCCTAATAAAGGCATATTGTCACCATGAAAGTCAGATTGTTGCCAATCAGATTAGCAACTACACCTCTTAGAGCAGTGGCTCTCCACTGAGGGGAGGCAAGTTCGGGGCCGGCCCCCCCACCCCACAGAGGGGCACTTGGCAATAGCTAGGGATATTTTCAGTTGTCACAACTGGGGGGAGTGCTATTGGCATCTAAAATGTAAGGCCAGGGATGGTGCTAAATATTCTGTAGTGCAAAAGACACTCCCTCACAACAAAGAAGCATCTGATACAAAACACTGCGATCCTAGAGGAAATAATGAGTAGAAAGTGTAGACGAGTATCCCCCAGTACATATCCCCCAAATACAAAGCAGGCTTGGACAAAGGCTCATATGTGAGAAGATTTCCCCTGCCATCTATATCTTTTCTTAAAAAATTTCAACCATTTTATTTAAAATTGTGCCAATAAAAATGCAGGTGATGCATTCTTCTCGTTTTTGCAATATGAGGGAACAAACAAGTTTACCAAGTTGCCCACATTACTTTAACATCTTCTTTATTATTACACATCTTACTGTAATGTATTTATTCTTACAGTTCTCACTTGTTTGTAAGCTTCTCAGAGGTGAGAAACAATCTCCTCAATTTGTTTCACTGGTACAATGCCTGGTATATGGTAGGCACATGTATTTTTAAGCAAAAATTAATTTGGTACCTGTACTATAAACCTGAAATTAGTGAAATTAGTTCTTAATCTTTTAAAAATAATACTAAAATCAAAATTCTCTTTTCTTGGATATAACCCTAAGATCAATTTGGTTGTTTATTAAAACAGTAAGCAGTTTGCATAATACCTGTTTGTATACAGGCCTAGTTGCTTATTTCCCTAACATCTGTATCTGAGAGTACAACTGATCACATGCTATTTTCTTGCTTAGATTTGGACATTTAACATTTCCTACAGCATAGAAACAAAAATAAAGAATATAGCAGGGAAAGATATCCTACAGCCAGAGAGACCAGGGCCCTCGCAAGGGACTTTAGAGTTCAAAATTATGAGAACAGTTATGACTGCCATTATAGAACTATTTGTTTAAAACAAATAGCAGTATGCACCCAAGGAATTTAACATCATGTACAGTCATGCGATCCTTAACGACAGGGGTATATTCTGAGAAAAGTGTCCTTAAGAGATTTCATTGTGTGAACATCCTAGAGTGCCCTTATGCACTCTATGATGTTCTTAGATGTTATATACTTAGACTATAAAGTAGCGCCTATTGCTCCTAGGCTACAAACCTGTATAGCATATGTCTGTCTTAAACACTGTAGGCAATTGCAACACAATGGTAAGCACTTGTGTATCTAAACATAGAACTTGCACAGTAAAAATGCAGTATTTTAATCTTATGGGAACCACCATCCATATGCGGTCCGTCATTGACTGAAACATTGTTATGCAGCCCAGGACTATACTTCTTTACTAAAGCCAATCATAAGTAAAAGTAAAGGCTGGGCATGGTGGCCTACACCTGTCATTCCAGCACATCGGGAGGCCAAGGCAGGAGGATAGCTTGAGTCCGAGAGTTCAAGGCTACAGTGAACTACAATCATGCTGCTGCACTCTAGCCTGGGTGACAGAGCAAGTTCCTGTCTCTAAAAAAGTAAAAATAAAAGTTAAAAAGTAGAAGCATTCCTGACCATCTCTGGGGATATGAAAAAAAGAAAAATAAAGAAAAAAAGTAGTAGTAAATATGATGCTTAAAATCATATTTGTAAAGCTAAATAGAGATTCTGTATAGATTATTTTGTGTGTGTATGTGTGTTTTAGACAGGGTATCACTTTGTCACCCAGGCTGGAGTGCAGTGGTGTGAACATGGTTCACTGCAGCCTCGTCCACATGGGCTCAAGTCATCCTCCCACCTCAGTCTCCCGAGTAGCTTGGACTATGGGTGCACACCACTATGCCCGGATGTTTTTTGTATTTTTTTGTAGAGATGGGGTTTCACCATGTTGCCCATACTGGTCTCAAACTACTGGGGCTCATGCCATCCTCCTGCCTCAACCTCCCAAAGTGCTGGGATTATAGGCATGAGCCACCGCACCTGGCCTATTTAGATTCTTTTGGATCAACTGCACTACTATTGTCTTCTCACTACATTGGATACAAATTTAGAAGACCAGAGTGCACACAAATTTAATCTTCCCAGATTGGCTTTGTTTTTGATTCAAGAACAGCCTGTGTCAGCGAATGACTATTGATAAATGTTCCTAGATTTAAATTTGCATGTAGGCTCCTTTTCACAGATTATCTTCAAAGGGATAGTAGTTGCTTTACTGATATCACTAATGAATGCATGAGAGTAGAGAACTAGATTTGAGCCATAGTTCTACTTGTTACAAATATATTGATCAGAATCTAGTTTGGAACTATCTTCTTTCTTCTCCAATGTTTATCTGATTATCTTGCTAGGCTATGCACGGTGTCTTTTGATACTCCCCAACACAGAGGCTAGGCTAAAGATGTTGATATCCCTTGAGATTCTTGCCAGATCTCTAGCCCAAACCTTACCCTGTTGAAACTGTGCCAAATCTACACTGGATGTCAAGACAACAGCTTTTGAAGAGTCGACTGCACTGTCATTGCTAGTCTAGCATTATTTATATATCAAATCTATAAATTACCATTTGGTGATCAAGGTGCTTGTGTTAGCTGGAACCAGAATTTTAAGTTTATTAAAGATGTGAATTCCATGAAGCTTTTCCAAATGGGACTTTAGCCAAAGGATATTGGTTACTTAAGTAACCAAAGGGGACCATTAAGAAACTGGATTCATTTCCAAAGTGGTCCAATGGCATAATCCCAGGGAGAGGAACCAGCAAATGTAAATCATCTGCTCTGTTAGGAACTGTGAATATGTTTTCCCTGTCTACTTTTCATGACAACAACTCTTTATTACCATTTTAAGGATGCAGGAAATGCCCTTGAACATGTAACCTAATAAAGCATCAGTTTTTAAATCTACAAAATGGGAGAAATAATAGTACTTACCTCATGAGTATGTTGTGAGGATTAAATGCGATAACACACGCAGAACTAAAGTACATGATAGCAATGTAAATACTGTTAGGTCTTGTTGATTTTGTTTTGTTTTGTTTGTGGGACGGAGTTTTGCTCTGTTGGGGTACAGTGGCGTGATCTCAGCTCACTGCAACCTCCACCTCCTGGGTTCAAGCGATTCTCCTGCCTCAGCCTCCCAAGTAGCTGGGACTACAGGCATGAGCAAACATACCTGGCTAATTTTTGTATTTTTAGTAGAGACAGGGTTTCACCGTGTTGGCCAGGCTGGTCTTGAACTCCTGACCTCAAGTGATCCACGTGTCTTGGCCTCCCAGATTGTTGGGATTACAGGTGTGAGCCACCCCGCCCTGTAGGTCTTGTTATTAATTTCTATTAATAAGGCCATAGTGTGAGAAAGTGACTTCAGAGCCTTTCTTCTTTCCAGGATTCCACATAACCTTCAAATAACTATAGTAGGCCAGGCGCGGTGGCTCAAGCCTGTAATCCCAGCACTTTGGGAGGCCAAGATGGGCGGATCACGAGGTCAGGAGATCGAGACCATCCCGGCTAACA
>NW_016819951.1:2344845-2400102 GCF_001698545.2 Rhinopithecus bieti
ACACGGTGAAACCCCGCCTCTACTAAAAAAATACAAAAAACTAGCCGGGCGTGGTGGCGGGCGCCTGTAGTCCCAGCTACTCGGGCGGCTGAGGCAGGAGAATGGCGTGAACCCAGGAGGCGGAGCTTGCAGTGAGCTGAGATCCGTCCACTGCACTCCAGTCTGGGCAACAGAGCCAGACTCCGTCTCAAAAAACAAAAAACAAAAAAAAAAACTATAGTAACAATTTTTTTCAGTGCAATCTTTTAACTACAGTAACATACAGTAGCAATTAACTACAGTAATAATTTTTTCATGCAATCTTAGGCCTGCCTCAGATGGATCATATACATTGACTTTTTTTAATCTCCCAATTTGAACTATTTAATTTCCAGAACTCACCTCCAGCCCCCAAAACAGAAGGAAAATAAGTAAATAAATAAATAAAATCCCTGCAGACCAAGCAACATGTACACACTCTTCCCTAATCTTAAATCATCCTTTCCTTCAGATTTTAAGAAAATCACTATCATTTTAGTCTGATGTGCTTAGATGACAGCAGCACAGAACTCTATTAGAGGAAGGATGATCCTTAGTTAGGGTTCCCAGACAGGAAACCTATATTTGGCTGGTGACCTGCAATGTGACCACTATCAACTGCTCACTGCTGACTCTGCTCTTGGAAAGCTACTGCCCGCTATTGCCTGACACTTGGTGGTGATTACAAAAGTAGTACAATCATGCATGGCTTAAAACTGTTTCAGTATAAAACATGTACCACAGTAGTCCTGTAACGTTATAATGGAGCTGAAATATTGCTAACACCTAGTGATATCATAACTGTTATATCACAGTGCAACCCTTTATCCTTGTTTGTGGTGCTGCTGATCATATAAAAGTATAGCATACACAATTTTGTACAGTACATAATACTGGATAATAATAAGTGACTATGTTACTGGTTTATGGAAGCGTAGTAATTACTATAGTAATAGTATAGTAATTATATAGTAATAGTAAATTACTATGCTTTTTATCATTATGTTAGAGTACATGCCTTCTACTTATTTTTTAAAAAGTTAACTATACAACAGCCTGAGGCAGGTCCTTCAAGAGGTGTTCCAGAAGGCATTGCTGTCATAGGAGATGACAGCTCCATGTGTGTTACTGCCCTTGAAGACCTTCCAGTGGGACAAGATGTGGAGGTGGAAGACAGTGATATTGATCATCCTGACCCTGTGTAGTCCTAGGCTAATGTGTGTGTTGTGTCTTTGTGTCCATGTCTTTGCTTTAAAAAGTTTAAAGAGTAATAGAAAAATAAAAACATTTAAAGATATAAAATATTAAAAAAAAAAATTGGCCAGGCGTGGTGGCTCACACCTGTAATCCCAACACTTTGGGAGGCTGAGGCAGGCAGATCACCTGAGGTCAGGAGTTTGAGACCAGCCTGGACAACATGGTGAAACCCCATCTTTACTAAAAAAAAAAAAAAAGTTGGGCGTGGTGGTGTGCGTCTGTAGTCCTAGCTACGCTGGAGGCTGGGGCAGGAGAATCTCTTGAACCTGGGAGGCAGAGGTTGCAGTGAGCTGAGATTGTGCCAATGCACTCCAGCCTGGGCGACAAAAGCAAAACTCTGTCTATAATGTGTTTCAACCTAAATGTTATTATAAGAGTTAAAAAGTTAAAAATAAAATGTTTTAAAATAAGTTACAATAAGCTAAGATTATTGAAGAAAAATTTTTAAATTAAATTTTATATAGTCTAAGTGTACAGTATTTATAAAGTCTCCAGCAATGTTCGATAATGTTCTAGGTCTTCACATTCTTTCATGACTCACAGACTTACCCAGAGCAACTTCTAGTCCTGTAAGATCCATTTATGATAAATTCCCTATACAGGTGTTCAGTTCCTATATTTTATTTTTTCATTGTTTGTATTTTTTACTGTACATTTTATGTTTAGATATGTTTAGATACAAAACTACTTAGCATTGTGTTACTTTTACCTATAGCATTCAGGACAGTAACATGCTGTACAGGTTGGTAGCCTAGAAGCAACAGGCTATACCACATAGCCTTGTTGTGTAGTAGGCTACCCTACTTAGGTTTGTGTAAGCACTCTCTTTTTTTTTTTAAGACGGGATCTTGCTCTGTTGCCCATGCTGGAGTGCAGGGGTGATATCATGGCTCACTGTAGCCTTAACCTCCCAGTACACTCTACGATGCTTACAAAATCACCTAATTTCTCAGAATGTATTCCTATTCTACTCGTGACTGTACATCTCCTTTTTTTCATATTTAACAAGATAACAGCAACCTCGAGCATGTGCACACACATGCACAGAGTCAGAGTTCCCTTCCTTGACTCCACCTATTGGTTTCCCATGCCCAGATGTCTATTCTGTCCCTAATCATATCACTTTGTGCTATGTTACAATTACCTATCTATGTGAATTAGTCCCTGACTAAGCCGTAAACTCCTAGGAGATGGAGCTTGTGTCTGAGACTGTGGTATTCCCACTGCCTAGCACATTATAGGTAATCAATAGACATTTAATAAGCAAACAAACAACATGTGACAAACCAAGGAAATACGAATGAATACATGATGCATTTGGACACACGTGTATGGGCATGGCTGTGTTGGAGACAAGAGGAGAGTTTTGAATGGGGTGGGTGGTCCTTGGACATTAAGTATTAAGCAGTAAGGTGGGCTAGAATATGGAGACTTCAAGTATTCAGGCCTGGTGATCTAGACAGTAAAGAACAATTTTTTTCCAATTTAAAAATTGCAGTAAAATATGTGTTACATAAAATTTGACATTTTAACCATTTTTAAGTACATAATTGTCAGCATTAATTGCACTCACAATGTAATCCAACCATCACCACTATCTTTTTCCAAAACTTTTTCATCACCCCAGAGCAGTAATTCCCTATTCTCCCTCTTCCCTGAGTCCCTAGTAACCTATAATCCACTTTCTGTCTCCATTAATTTGCTTTTTGTTTTTATTCCTTTGGAGACAGGGTTTTGCACTGTCTCCTAGCTTGGAGTGCAGTAACACAATCACAGCTCACTGCAGCCTTGACCTCCTGGTCTCAAGTGATCCTCCCGCCTTAACCTCTCAAGTATCTGGAGCTACAGGAATGTGCCGTCATGCCCAGCTAATTTTTAAAATTTTTTGCAGAGATGGGATCTCTGCATGTTGCCCAGACTTGTCTTGAACTCCTGCGCTAAAGCAATCCTTCCTCCTCAGCCTCCCAAAGTGCTAGGATTAAAGGTGTTTGCCACCATGCCTGGCTGAATTTGCCTGTTTTAGATGTTTCATGTAAGTGAATCCTACAGCATTTTTTCTTCTGTATTTGTCTTATTTCATTTTGCGAAACATTTTCAAGGTTCATCTACGCTGTGGCATTTTTCAGTAGAGAAGTGATTTAGAGCCAGCAACATCTCGGAAAGACAGTGTTAGAAGATGCATAGGGGTGAGGTGTTGAGCACCTCTTTCCAGTTGCTTCAGCACCTTGCTGGCTTGTTTACTATTGTGGAGAGCCTTTATTATTTTCTAGGGGCTGGAAACCTAAACATATTACAAATGTGTCACCAAATTTTGATCAATATCTACAACTTACATTTGCTATGACTGAGGGCATGCATGGTTTATAGCGAAACCTGTTGGATGTTGATATCTGTTATAATGACATGGCAAAACATGGGATACAATTGCTGGGAGAAAGGAGAGGAGTCATAAACATCAAATTGGAAAACAAGCCAAGAGTGGGATAACTGTGGCTGCTTTCAGAGGTGAGCATCATTGTGCTGCAGCACTGGCCATGTGGTAATTATATCTGGTTTGTCACAGAAGTATAGAGCTTTTGATACATTTTAGTGGTTGCCAAAAAAGCTAGAATTGGAGAGCATGCTACATATACAAAATGTTTAAGAACAAATATACCTAGAGTCATAACATGCTCACATTTAATTTGTAAAGAGTCAACTCTATATGCTAGAGAGAGAGACAGAGAAAGAGAAAGAAAAATAAGTAAATTGTGCAAGTGATCCTGGTTGCCATTTCACTCAATGAGCTTATGTCCCAGAGTTGATGTGACCTGGGAAATACACATGGGTTTTCACAGTTTCCATTGTGTGATGTTGCACGAGAGCATGAGTCTAGGGTTTAAAATACATACTTTTATACAACATGGTCTAAGAGAGTCCACTTCATCTGGGGCTCAAATAAAGAAGAATCAATGTATTCCAAAGTCAGTTGTGTTGAACTTAATGAAACAGGGTGTATCACTTTTTAATGTAGCACATCTCTATTAGATTCTCTGGCACAGTTTTGACCAGACACAATTTTCACCGTATGGACTGACTTTAGAACCTCACTTCTCCTCTGATTCTAGATTCATCTTTATTGTAGAAGACAACGGAAAAGCAACAGCATCCTTCAAGTTTTCTTGGATATAATCTGCAGTGCTATTGAGATTTAGGAGTTGCAAACAGCAGAAACCAACTAGAGCTAGCTGAAGTGTAAAGAAAAGAAGATACTGGTTGAGGGTATTTAAAAAAAATCTGTATCTGTACATGCAGGTGTGAGGATGCAAAGGAAGCAATGAATGCCTTCCAAGATCATAGATTTTCCTCTGAGTCTCGAGCTGAAATTGCATACGAATCACCTGGAGACGTTGTTAAACAGGCACATCATTATTCAATAGGTCTAGGATTATATAGCATGTAAAAAGCCCCCAGGTGATGTTGATGCCACTGACCCTGACAGTAATTTGAGTAGCAAGATTCAAATGTTGCTATTTTGATAACAACCCAGTCTCTGAAACTTTCACTTCCTAATTTCAGATATCCAAGAGGGGACATGGTTGCCCTAGCTTGGGTCAGGCATCTGCCACTCCTGGATCCATCCACGACATCCAGGAGTATCAGGTCAAGAAAGAGCAAAATCACTACCATCACCACTAGCGTGTAATGAATGTTAACCACTGGTCTGTCCCTGTGCTATGCATCTCATACATATTATCTCCTTTAATCTGCAAGTTAACACTTTGAAGTGAGGGGAGAAAACAGGTTTAGAGAAGCACAGTGGTTAATGAGTGTAAAAGCTGGTCTTTGGCCACACGGCCTGACTCTGGAGCTCCTGTGCTCTACCAGTTTCAAGATTTGGCCAGGAGAGTGGGATCCCTTGGGTTTGTGGGAGGCCAGTTCTAAGAGGAAGAGGAATCAGTCACCTGGCAGTTGGCCCCTAGGTTAACTATATAGCCACTTTATTAGTATTTGTGAACAAAGGTGGGAACAAGTTAGGTTACTGAACTTCTATGGTTTCCCCAATAAATAATACTCCTTTTTCCATCCAACTTCAGAAAAAGGACAGAGATGCCACATAGGAGTTCAAAGTATATATCGCATGAAAAGCAGCTAAAAGCAAGGTCTGTGGGACGGTTTAGAATCCAGCTCCTTGCCAGCATGCCCTGGGCCTTGTCTGTATTCCAGACCTGGTACGTCAGGATCTCCACATTCCCAGGGTCCCCAGGTGAAGGGTTGGGGTTCACCGACACTACCTGGAATTTCACAAGCAGCTCTCTCAGCATTCTTGTTGGTAGGAACCACCAAGCTCAGTTAACCCCAGAGCCGGGGAGCTGACCAAAATGCGTCCTCTCTGCAGCCAGGCTGATTGAAAGAGGCAGAAGAGGATTCCCTGACAAGGGGAAGAGGCGGGGAGAGGCCAGAGAGAGCTCTGCAGTTCTCGTGCCTCACACTGAATATTATTATAGTATCACCTGGGAATGAAAAAAAAATCAATAATTGGGTTTACCCTCAGATAGTATGATTATTTATTTTGAGACAAGGTCTCACTCTGTCACCCAGGCTGGACTGCAGTGGCACAATCATGGCTCACTACAGCCTTAACCTCCTGGTCTCAAGCTATCCTCCCACCTCAGCCTCTGGAATAGCTGGGACTACAGGTATGCACCACCATGACAGGCTAATTTTTCTTTTCTTCTTCAGAGACGGGGTTTCTCCATGTTACCCAGGCTGGTCTCAAAGTTCTGGCCTGAAGCAATCTTCCCTCCTCAGCCCCCCCAGTGTTCTGGGATTCCAGGTGTGAGCCACCACACCTGGCCTGAATATTCTTATTTAGTTGGCACATTGTAGGGTGGGCCAATTACAATATGTCTTTTAAGAAAGTCTTCTTAGATGGATATAACATACACTGGTCTAGCTTCAGCCTCTCTGTAGAGACAGGAGTAGAGAGTGAGTGTGCCTTCTTAACAATTACTCTCCTACTTCAGTGTGGCATGGGGGAAAGAGCAGGGCTTCTCAGGCTTTAATGCACCTAAGCATCAGCTGAGGATCCTGTGCAGGTGCAGGTTGTAATTTGGTAGTCCTGGCTGGGACCTGGAATACTGCCTTTCTAAGCAGCGCCTGGGGGTGCTTGCAGCTGGTCCTTGTACAACACTCTGAGCAGTAGGGAGCTACATCAGGGGTTCTCAGCATGCATGAGAGTCACCAGAGACACCTGTTCATGTGCAGGGCCCCGGGATTCCTAGCTCAGAAATTCTGATCCTGTGGGTTTGGGGAAGGGGCCAGGAATCTTCATTTTTAACAGCCATTTCTGGGGCAGGTGACTGAGTAGCTGGAGAGCTCCATGTTGACAACCACTGGGCTAGAGAAATATAATAAAACCTGAGAAATGCTATTAAGAAAACAGAGAGAAAGAGAGAGAACATCTGATTAATATTCTGTTCTCAACAGTCAATATCCTGATCTAGTAGAGCTATCTTTACTTCAGTGTCATTATTCAGGGTAATTTTGAATAAGACTTTACCTCCCCAAGTCCTTCCCCTCAAGAATCTCTGCTGAGTACAGAGTTTTAAAACAACCAGATTTTTAAAAACAACCAGAACCTGTTATTCTCTCTCGATAGAGATAGATAGATGATAGATAGATAGATAGATAGATAGATAGATAGATAGATAGATGATAGATAAACAGACAAAACAGATTTATTCTCTCAGCATTTTGGGGCCAGAAGTTCAAAATCAAGATGTGGGCAGGGTTGATCCCTTCTAGAAGCTAAAAAGAAAAACATGCTCCATGCCTCTTTCCTAGTTTTCAGTGGCTTCTGACAATCCTTGCATCCTTGGCTTGTGGATGTGTTACTCCAATAGCTGCATCCATAGTCAAATGACTCATCTTCCCTCTGTGTCTGTGTCTGTTAGTGCATAATTTTAGTTCAGAATTCTAAATTGTCTTCAGATTTGGGCAACTTTTCCTCTTCGTTTGGTGTGTGTTATAGTTGATTTGTGTCCCCCCAAAAGATCTGTTGGATTCCCAACCCCAGTATCTTAGAATGTGACCTTATTTGGAAAATAGGTTTTTATCGATATAATCACATTTAAATGAAATCATTAGGATGAGCCCTAAACCAACGAGGTTGTGTCTTTTTTTCTTTTTCTTTTTCTTTTTTTCTGAGGGGGGACTGAGTCTTGCTCGTTCGCCCGGGCTGGAGTACAGTGGCGCCATCTTGGCTCACTGCAACCTCAGCTTCCTGGGTTCAAGTGATTCTCCTGCTTCAGCCTCCTGAGTAGCTGGGACTACAGGTGCATGCCACCACTCCTGGCTAATTTTTTGTAATTTTAGTAGAGACAGGGTTTCTCCATGTTGGCTAGGCTGGTCTCGAGCTCCTGACCTCAGGTGATTCACCCGCCTTGGCCTCCCAAAGTGTTGGGATTACGGGCGTGAGCCACCTGCACTCAGCCAGGTTATATCTTTATATGGCTGTGTCTTTACAAAAAAAAAAAAAAAAAAAAAAAACACTGAGACTCACACAAGGAGACCACCATGTGAAGATGACAGAGATCAGGTGATGCTTCTATAAGCCAAAGAACACCAAAAATTGCCAGCAAAACACCAGGAGCTGGCACAGAGAAGCATGGAGCAGACTCTCCTTCACGTTTTCAGAAGAACCAACCCCACCAATACTTTGATCTCAGACCCTAGAACTGTGAGATAATAAATTTCTGTTGTTTAAGTCACCCAGTTTATGGTTCTTTGTTTACAGCCCTAACAAACTGATGCAGTATGTATATACTACACAATTCCATAAGCACTTGCTGGAAAGGGAAATAGCTTTTAAATCCTATATGGAACACATATATAGATAACACATGGGCCCTGATTTCCAAGAGCTTGCAGTGTAGGAGAGAAGTCTACTAGGAAAGGAACTCACACACACATCCCAGTAATCCTGAAATTGGTAGACCATGTAAAGTGGTAGGCTGTGCTCTGGGGAGAATCTATTTATTTGAGAGGGAGCTAGGAAAGTTTCACTGGATGGATAGGCAGGATATGAATCAGAAATTGATTCTCAAAAAACTTAAAACAGAATTACCGTTCAATCCAGCAGTCCTGTTACTGGGTATATACCCAAAAGAAAATAAATTGCTCTACAAAAAAGACACATGCACCTATCTGTTCATCACAATAACTTGTCTGTTATTGTCTATTCACAATAACAAAGACATGGAATCAGCCTAGGTGCCCTTCAACAGTGGATTGGATAAAGAAAATGTGGTACATATACACCATGGAATACTATGCAGCCATAAAAATGATCAAAATCAAGTCCTTTGCAGCAACATGGATGCAGCTGGAGGTCATTATCCTAAGCAAATTAATGCAGGAATAGAAAACCAAACACTGCATGTTGTTACCCAGAAATGGAAGCTAAACACTGGGTACACATGGACATAAAGATGGCAACAATAGATACTGGGGATTATTAGAGGATGGAAGGAGGGAGGGACGAAGCGGGGGAAGTGTTGAATAACTGTTGGATACTATGCTCACTACAAGGATGGCAGGATCAATCTTCCCCCAAAACTCAGCATCACACAATATACCCATGTAACAAACTTGCACATGTACTCCCTGCATCTAAAATAAAAGTTGAGGCCAGGCGTGGCTCATGCCTGTAATCCCAGCACTTTGGGAGGCTGAGACGGGTGGATCACTTGAGGCCGGGAGTTTGAGACCAGTTGACCAACATGGTGAGACCCCTGTTTCTACTAAAAATACAAAAATTGGCCGAGTGTGGTGGTGCACGCCTGTAATCCCAGCTACTCAGGAGGCTGAGGCAGGAGAATCGCTTGAACCTGGGAAGCGGAGGTTGCAGTGAGCTGAGATCACACCACTGCACTTCAGCTTGGGCAATGGAGTGAGACTCTGTCTCAAAAAAACAACCAACCATCCCCCATCCTCCAAAAAAAAAATTAATTTCTCAATTTTTTTTCTTAAATAGTAGCTAAAGTTCAGGCTAGCCTTGAAACATTTTCTCCCTCTTCATCTGCATGGAGCAACATTATTAGAAGAAATAAATGCTGACAATACATTCGATTCATTGGACTCCAAGGAATTGAACCTTGCTAATGTTTCAGCTTCAGTTAGGCAGCATGATCACTAGTATTTTTAAAGAACAAATTTCACATGTTCTCAATCATTTTCATTGCTCTGTGAATGGAAGCAAATCGTTGGGGTTCAGAATATTGCGCTGCCAACAAAACAATTTATGTTGCCAGGAGCTGGAGATCCTAAAAGAACAACAAATAACATTTGCAGGCCAAACAACACAGGTCACCTAAAGAATTTTCTGTATTTTATTCCAAGTCAGGCTTGTCATTTCTCATACCAAAGCATCTCAGCAAGGGGATTTGGGAAAGCCAAATGAAGCTCACACTGTCCCTTTGCTTTTAAGCCTAGATAGATACCAAGCCAGTTTTCAATATTTCTTTGGCCCTTGTTACTCTATTAGAGCCATTTACTATTTCTGATCTGTGCTCAGCACAGAAATGGCAGGCGTGATCCAGCAGATCCATAACATTTTGAAATTGTGAGCTCTGTTTATTAAAATGTCTGGTCGCCTGGGTGATGAGGCAGGGAAGATAGACTGTCAGATAAAATAAAGATATGCATGGGACATTACGAATCCTAACAATGATTTGGTGATGTGCGCCTGTGGTCCCAGCTACTATCCCAAACTCAAATGTAACTGGGAATTTTATTTATTTTTTAAATTTTTTCTAAGAATCAAAGCAAACAATCTATTTTGAAGTAATTCAGATAGGTTTCATTTGTTACATCTAGTTATCTTGAAACACAGTAACCTTGGCCAGGTGGGGTGGCTCATGCCTATAATCCCAGCATTTTGGGAGGCCAAGGAGGGTGGATTACATGGGGTCAGAAGTTTGAGCCCAGCCTGGCCAACATGGTGAAACCCTGTCTCTCCTAAAAATACAAAAATTAACCGGGCGTGGTGGCGGGTGCCTGTAATCCCAGCTACTCGGGAGGCTGAGGCAGGAGAATTGCTTGAACCCGGGAGGTGGAGGTTGCAGTGATCTGAGATCGTGCCACTGCACCACTCCAGCCTGGGCGACAGAGCCAGACTTGGTCTCAGAAAAAAAAAAAAAAAGAAACACAGTAACCTTGACATAATGGTTGAAGAAAAGGGAGAAGCAATGTAAGCATAAATGCCTGAACATTTTACTATCTTTTATCAATAAACATTACTAGAATGCCATGTGTTTGAATCCATCCTTTTTCTGAGGAGAACCCTCATTCTATCTTCTGCTTCCTGATATTGAAGCTGGATCTTATTACAAGGGTAAGACGCACTATGGAAAGCATGCCTGATTTTTTTGTTTGTTAGTTTGTTTTTTTGAGATTGAGTTTCACTCTTGTTGCCCAGGCTGGAGTGCAGTGGTGTGATCTCTGCTCACTACAACCTCTGCCTCCTGGGTTCAAGCAATTCTCCTGCCTCAGCCTTCCAAGTAGCTGGGATTACAGGCATGTGCCACCACGCCTGACTAATTTTGTATTTTTAGTAGAGATGGGGTTTCCCCATGTTGGTCAGGCTGGTCTCGAACTCCCGACCTCAGGTGATCTGCCCACCTCGGCCTTCCATAGTGCTGGGATTACAGGCATGAGCCATCACACCCGGCCCATGCCTAAATGTTTTAAACTACGGAAGGAAAGCTGATCTTTGTCAGTTAAATCTCTGGATTATGCAGACTGACCACGGTGTTATTACATATAACATGGTGAAAAACACTATTATATATGGCTTATTGATAGCTCCACCTCAGTAATGTAACTAAGCCTTAGATAGTCTGTTAACCACAAAGGCAGGATTTGATGTCAGGTCAAAAATCAGATCCAACTATGACTTTGTGGTTGATGGTTCAGAGAATGCTCTACAACAAAGGGAAGGGAGAATGCAGTAAGACGATATCTTTCTAACATTTAATTCAGGGAAAATGTCATCGCCAGCACAGCTTCACATTAACTGGGCATTTTAAATTTGTATCTGCTCACCTGGCAAATCTAAATACAGCACTGGTAAAATTATACCCTGGAATAGAAAAAACTGTAGCCTGAGTCACATGATGAAGGAGAGGTATGTGTGAGAGAGAAGGGGGAAAGAATGAGCTTTAGAATCATTCTGATTTGGGCTTGAGTTCTACTTGATCACACGACCTTGGGCAGTGTGTGTGAGCAGTTCCTCCACGCTTCCTTTCTCCCTCCCGTCTGTAAAACGGGTGTCTGTTTTACAGATGGGAGAAAGATGTCTCCTCTGGTTATTTAAGATGAAGGGTTAACTCAGTGCAGTGCAGTTCTGAGTCATATTGGAGTCTGAAGCCAAATGAAAAAATCAGTGATACTGAGCTCATATTTATATAAAATTTTGACTTTTTTCGATTTTATTTATTTTATTTATTTTTAAGACAAGATCTGGCTCTATCACCCAGGCTGGAGTGCAGTGGCATGATTTCGGCTGACCGTAGCCTCAACCTCTCAGGCTCAAGTGATCTTCCCACCACCATCATGAGTAGCTGGGATCATATGCGTACATCACCATGCCCAGCTAAATTTTGTGTTTTTTTGTAGAGACGGGTTTTCACCATGTTGCCCAGGCTGATCTCAAACTCCTAGACTCAAGCAATTCACTCACCTCAGCCTCCCAAAGTGCTGGGATTACAGGTGTGAGCTACTGTGCTGGGTTAACATTTTTTTAATCAAGGGAAAAAAAATTGCATGAAGTTGGATTTTTTCAAAAGATTGCATTGAAGTATTATTTATCTTGTCAACCAGGTTTTTGGGTGCACTCTTAAAATTTGCACGTGAGCAGGTACCTCACTCATTTAACCCTAAGCCTGGCCTTAGCACTCAATGACTGTTAAGCATTATTAATATTTAATGTTTGTATATAATTTAATTAATATTTAAATTAAGCAATGTTAAATGTTATTAACCCTCTTGTATTCCATTTCTTTGTAGTATCCCATTAGAAACAATAAGGAGAACAAACACTTATAAGGGCTCACTTTGTCCCAGGCACTGTGCTAAGCTCCTGAAGTACATCATTTTATTGAATCCTTAAAATTCTATGAGATTGTTACAATTATTTCCATTTTACAAAAGTGGTATTTTAAAATTTAAGCTACTTCCCCGAGAAGAAATAACTAGTAAATGGAGTTGTTGGGCATTAGAAATTAAGTTTTGTTTGTTTTTTTCTGCAGGGCTACTGAAACTTGTTTGTACATCTCGTGTTGAATTGAAGTGTGAATTCACTCAGCAACTCCTGTCTGCATTAACCCAGACAGGCCTCTAGATGTCCTCATTGACCAAGCTCCAGAATGCTAGGCCAGAGAAAACTACTTTTAGAAAAGGTTTTCTCAAATACTCGTGTAACATGGGAGTGCATATTTATGAGAAGTATAGCAGCGTTGAGTGTCTGTGTGAGATGGTGATCATGACTCTAAAATAAAATAAATCCGCTTGCTTATGTGATTTTCTCTGTGAATATTCAGCTCCTTGGCTACAGGTTGATTGCTGGATTTTGACACAGTTCTAAAGGACTGAGATTTTGATTGGCTGCAAATAGATTTGATTTGATGGATGGATGGATTCTTGACCAACGATATGTAGATATGATGGAACCTAAATGTTTGTTTTAAGAACCTTTAAAACTGTGCCCAGTTAGCCAAAATTGTAACACATTTCTACATAAAGACAAAGAAGAAAGAAAAGGTTTTCTCAGGCGTGTTCTTCCAGGGGAGTTTCTATATATTCTGTGCATGATTACAAACCACACTGGGTCTATCCTAGAAGGTTTTCAGTCTGAAGAAAGGCTCTGGGATTGAGCAGGGCCAACTTCTCTGTGGATGGGAAGGATATGACACCGATTTGCTCAGCCTACAATCAAGGGTTTGGGGTTTCTCAAACATCTATTATTGTCCTACTTGCTTCTGAGCAGGGGGCTGGCAAGCAGGTTTCCCAGGTGTCTTGTATCTACAGGACATGTCCTCTTTTAATTATTTTGTTTGGTGTCCTCTATGGATTTTTTTCCAGGACGCCTTAAATGTCCTATATTCAGCTTTTTAAAAAATTAAATTACAAAATTTGGTGGTTAGAGCTATTTTCAAATTTAACTGGCCTCCTGTATTTGCATTTGTTAAATCTGACCATCCTACTGGTTGGCTTGTTTGCATTCGTATGAACATAGAAAAGGTAGGGACCTGTCTTTGAGGCAGCAGCAGGGCTGTCCTAGGATAAGCCGCAAGTGCTTGTCCTAGTCCTGACCATGCAGAAGAGCTGTAGCTGAACTGTTAGGAAAATGCCTTGATCAGCCTGATTCCTCAGGTGAGAACTGCATGCAACCTCCCTGAACAATGGACTCCAGAGTGGAACAAATTCATGCTTTACAAAGTTTCTGTTTTATACATTTGTGAATTGGGATCCAGGCCTGGGTACCTTCTAGCTATGTAACTTGGGCAAACTACTTAACCTTGCTGAGCTTCTGTTTGGAATTAATAATTACAAACTTGCTGTAAGGATTTAATAAAAAAAAGTGGCGGGCATGGTGGCTCAAGCCTGTAATCGCAGCACTTTGGGAGTCTGAGGTGGGAGGATCACTTAAGGCCAGGAGTTTGAGACAAACCTGGCCAACGTGATGAGACCCCGTCAATACTAAAAATACAAAAATTAGCCAGGTATCATGGTGCATGCCTGTAATCCCAGCTACTCAGGAGGCTGAGGTGGGAGAATCACTCGAACCCAGGAGGCAGAGGTTGTGGTGAGCCGAGATCGTGCCATTGCACTCCAGCCTAGGCAACAGAGCAAGCCTCCGTCTCAAAAAAAAAAAAATAAATAAAATAAAATAAACAAATTAGAAAAAAAGTGTTCCCAGTACCTACAACAGTGCCTGAGACATGAATCAGCCCTCAACGATGAGTTAGTTTAGTGCTGTCATTTCAGTGTTTAAACTAAGGCAGTGCACATCCTCCAAACATTATCTTAATATTCAACAACATCTTCTGCCTTTTCTCCCTCAGAAAATAGTTTATATTATGAATACATTCTAGAGACTTGATGTTATGCTGAGCTGGTTACGTGCCTTATCTTGTTCAGCCCACACAATGTCCTCGTGAGATATGTACTAGAGAGGAAACTGAGGCCCAGGGAGGTCAGGAAACTTCCCATAGTTCATATAACCAGCCAGTACCAAGGCCAGGAAATATTCAAAGCACAGCAGTCTGTCTCCAGGTCTGCATGACTTCAAAACCTACACATTTAACCACTACTTTATAAAGACGGGGGTGTCTGCTTAGACACCCACTATCAAGTCCCTGGAAGGCTTCTTCTATGATAATTGAAGGGCTTCTGGAAATGCCCTTCGCAGTACTGGACTGTCAGTATTCTTTCTTTTCTTTTTTCTTTTTTTTAAGATGGAATCTTGCTCTGTTGCCCAGGCTGGAGTGCAGTGGCGCGATCTCGGCTCACTGCAAGCTCCGCCTCCTGGATTCATGCCATTCTCCTGCCTCAGCCTCCCAAGTAGCTGGGACTACAGGCATCCAACACCATGCCCAGCTAATTTTGTGTATTTTTTTTTTTTTTTTTAGTAGAGACGGGTTTTCACCGTGTTAGCCAGGATGCTCTCGATCTCCTGACCTCGTGATCCGCCCATCTCGGCCTCCCAAAGTGCTGGGATCACAGGCTTGAGCCACTGTGCCTGACCGATTGTCAGTATCTTGATGAGATCTTTCTCATCATTGCTTTCCAATCCTTAATCTTCTCTTTTTTCTTTTTGGAGACAGGGTTTTACTTTGTCACTGAGGCTGGAGTGCAATGGTGTGATCATAGCTCACTGTAACCTTGAACCCCTGGTCTCTAGTGATCCTCCCATCTCAACCTCCGGAGTATTTTAGACTACAGGGGCATGCCACCACACCCAACTCCTTTTCATTATTTTGTAGAGACAGGACCTTGCTATAGTGCCCAGGCTGGTCTCAAACTCCTGGCCTCAAGTGATCTTCCTGCCTTGGCCTCCCAAAGTGTTGGAATTACAGGCTTGGGCCACCGTACCCAGCCCTGATCTTCTTATGAGGCCATTTTCTTCTGAAAATGAGGAGGGTCACATAGAGAATGGTTTCTCTGGTGAAGTTCTGTGTGTGTTGGGAAGAAGAGGCCAGCTGCTGTGATGATCGTCTAGTTAACCACATCTCATGTCTTCCAAGTATATTTCTTGAACAAACACCACTGCTCCTTTCCTCCAGCCTGTTTGCACAGGTAATTCCAGCCCAGTCAGTGTTAATGGGCCCCACATCAGGAATATCTTCAAGCCATGCCCTGATCAGGAGTGTTGCAATTGAACAGCTTGAAAATCCACGAGATGCAGGCTACCCTAGACTGTTTTTTCTCCCCCTGGTTATTTTCACCCTGCTGATCTGATTTCCAACGTTCGCTTTGACCTTCCCTCTTTCTTCCTCCTCAGGCCCACTTTGGTTGTTTCTTCCCTTCCCTTTTCATTTTCATTGATTTCCATTTAAGAGAGGTGGTTGTTGAGCAACTGCTTTTTTTGTTTTGTTTTGTTTTGTTTTTGAGATGGGGATTTGCTCTGTCACTCAGGCTGGAGTGCAGAGGCATGATCATGGCTTACTGCATCCCTGACCTCTTAGGCTCAAATGATCTCCCAATTCAGCCTCCCAAATAGCTGAAACTACAGGTGCGCATCACATACCTGGCTCAGTTTTTATTTTTTTCCATAGAGGGGGGTCTCACTATGTGGATGGGCCTGGGCTCAAACTTCTGGGCTCAAGCAGTTCTCCTACCTTGGCCTCTCCAAATGCTGGGATTACAGGCATGAGCCACTGCACCTGGTGAACAATTGCATTTTTATAATGTCATGGTTAATAAAGAACATGATGGCCAGGTGTGATGGCTCATGCCTGTAATCCCAGCACTTCGGGAGGCTGAGGTGGGCAGATCACAAAGTCAGGAGTTTGAGACCAGCCTGGCCAACATGGTGAAACCCCATCTCTACCAAAAATACAAAAATTAGCTGGGAATGGTGGCGGGTGCCTGTAACCCCAGCTACTAGGGAGGCTGAGGCAGAAGAATTGCTTGAACCCGGGAGGCAGAAGTTGCATTGAGCAGAGATTGTGCCATTGCACTCCAGCCTGGGCAACAGAGCAAGACTCTGTTTCAATAAAATAAAATAAAATAAAATAAAATAAAATAAAATAAAATAAATAAACTAAAGTAACATGAGATGTGGAGTCAAACAGACGTAGGTTTGAATTTTAGCTTTACCACTTACTTACTGTTTGGCCATGTAACCAAAGGAATATTAAACTTTCTGAACCTCCCTCTTCATATCCTTATCTGGGGATAAGACCATTTTTCTTGCACAGTTGTAGGGAGAATGAGACGGTAATGTATGCCTGTAACCCACTGTTTATGGTGAGAGGCCAAAAATGGCAGCTTGCTTTCTTCTTACCTCGATAGATTTCTTTAATCCTGGCATAATCTATCTTCACATTCTTTTAGTTTCTAAAACTGGCCAAGCTTATCCTGGCTTTACAGCCTTGGTGAATGTTATATGTCATTCTCTTAAACCCTAGAGAGCTTCTATTCTGTTTGCTTAATTGTATCTTCTCTTACCAATCCTCAAGTCTAAGTTTAAACATCACTTTTCCGAAGGGGCCCATTGTATCCCTCCAATGTCAGCTATAGCTTCCACCCCTCTCACCACGCTTGGCTTTCATAGGATTGCCATGTTAGCTTACTGAGAGAGGTTACTTCTTTTTCTCCCCTATTGGCCTGTAAGCTTCAGGAAAGCAGGGCCCATTTTGTCCCCACTGACTAGTACAGTGACTGACTACCACATAGTTGGTATCCTAATATTTGTTGGACACATGGTTTTTTTTTTTTTTTTTTTTTTTCTTTTGAGACAGAGTCTCACTCTGTCACTGGGGCTGGAGTGCAGTGGCATAATCTTGGCTCACCGCAAACTCTGCCTCCTGGGTTCAAGTGATTCTCCTGCCTCAGCCTCCCGAGTAGCTGGGATTACAGGTGCATGCCACTGCGCCCGCCTAATTTTTGTATTTTTAGTAGAGATGGGGTTTCACCATGTTGGCCAGGCTGGTCTTGAACTCCTGACCTCAAGTGATCCACCCACCTTGGCCTCCCAAAGTGGTGGAATTACAGGCATGAGCCACCACACCTAGGTACAGTATACTTAATGATCCTGGTTCCCTCCAAATCATTAGGAGAAGCCAAAACATATTTCCAGATGCCCCACAAGGTGTGGTACAGTCCCAGTTGAAAAATCATGGATCTTTTAAACCTTGGGTACTTCACATGAATACTATAACAATTCAAGAAGAGAAAATTACATGAAACTCAGAAGCTAGGTGAACTCCCATCCCCCTCCTAGTCCCAGCACACTATTCTTGCCAAGGCTTCTGATACTCAAAAGCAAAAGGAAATAGAATGTGTTTGTGCCTGTTTTAATGTTAAGAAGAGCAATCAGTTAGGTATTGCCAAAATGGATCTTTCGCATACTTCCTATTTTCTTTTGCAGAGGTGACAGATTCTCCCTGAATCATCAAAGGCAGAAAAGGATGAAAGTGGTGTAAAGACACTCTGATGGTGGGCTCAGATTCCAATCTGAGATTAATCTCAGATGCACTCCTTCCAAAGAGAAACTGGGTGAAGCCCACAGGTCCACACATCTGATAGGGCTGAATTTTGAGAGGGCTTCTCAAGGGCATTGGAGAAGAGTATTTCATAATTCCCATTATCACACTGCCCCTGAACAATTCAAAATAGGGAAGGATCAATAGATACTTACAGTGCCACTGATCAATACTTAGTTCATTATGGTTATCTGTGATTTTAACAAGTATATTCACTAGTATAAGACATTTTATTGACTAGAAAACAATTTAAGAAATGTAATTGATCCACTAGAAATAAATAATGTACTTGATCCACTAGCAATCAATAATTCAGTCCAGTGGACAACACCTGAGACTGGGTAGTTTCCTAGGTAAGGGTTATTTTGACCTGTGCTTGGATTTAGGCCTGACTTAGCCCTTCTGCCACTAGTAAATGAAAGAAAATTATGACTGTTATCTTTAAGAAGTAACAATGAGCAAGAAGAACTGGGCTTAGCATGTATTCATTCGATTTTCATTAATCCATTTAAAAAGTTATGTTGGCTACTTTCACTCTTCCTATGGAGAGTTGTTCCTGGATAGCATTCATGGAATGAGGAATTCGTAGTTTAGTATTTGGAGTTTGCCAACTCAGGATTTACTTCCGGCTTTTCTCCTAATAGTGGTAAATTACATGACCTTTCTAATTCTCAGATTCTCTCTCTGTAAAATGGAGATTAGCTAGCACTATATACCCCATTAGGCTATTGTGGGGATTAAATGAGAAAATACATATAAAGCACTTTTGCACACCAGCCTGGAGTACATTGAACTAGAATTCAACAAATGCCAACTTGTTTTTGCAGCAGGACATACTTTCTTTTTTCTACTCCAAAGTGGCACAAGGATGGGGGTGGAAGGGATGCAGAGTAATAGAAAAGACCCAGGGAGGTCCAGAGGAGGGGCACATGAAAAAACAGAAACAGGCTGGGCATGGTGGCTCACACATGTAATCCCAGCACTCTGGGAGGCCGAGGAGGGCAGATCAGTTGAGGTCAGGAGTTCAACACCAGCATGGCCAACATGGTGAAAACCCATCTCTACTAAAAATACAAGTTAGCCATGTATGGTGGTGTGCACCTGTAATCTCAGCTACTCAGGAGGCTGAGGCAGGAGAATTGCTTGAATCCGGGAGGCAGAGGTTGTAGTGAGCTGAGATCGCGTCACTGCTCTCCAGCCTTTGCCACAGAGCAAGACTCCATCTTAAAAACAACAAAAAAAGAAGAACAAGAAGAAAAGAAAAGAGAGAAACAGGATGTAAGAGGCTCACTAAACTTTTGAGCTGAAAAAGGAGTTCAGTTTTCATTACCTTCTGGGCTTTGTGTACATGTCAAAAGATTTTCTCTTTGGAAATGGACTGTGTCTCCATGCCCTGTGAGATAACAGAAGACAACTATTGGCTTGTCTTGACAAGCATGGATGAAGCACCACCCTTGACATAACACCAAGTCAGTGCTTAGTAAAGGGTGGTCTGTAACATGGGGCAAGGTAAGTACAGAAATTGAGAGATGGTGTTTAGAAACTTTGATTGCAACTTGACAGAGTAGTTTTATGTCTGTTGAATCTAATAATAAATAGGGATGTGTATGTTTTTTCAATTGTCTAATTTATTTTTTTCTGAATTAGCTTTTCTCCTCTAGTAATTTGCTTTTATTTTACAAAACTATAGGTACACAATGGATTGGAAATTTTAAAAATTGGTCTTTCACTACTGATAGTTTGAGAAGCACTACTCTAGGAAATAACCTAAACTTGCCTATTGTACTGAAGAAAGTCATTCTTCCAGTTCTGGAAGCTCTTTAAGGACTCACATTTGTGGAAACTCTTTAGTCTGAGCCTTTGTTCCTAAGAACAGACCAAACTAATAGTTTAAAACAATTCTGGAATCTTTATTTCTTATAATATTTAAGTTTTTGTGAATACAAGGAAGAATTTTGAAAAATTTTCTCAAATATTGAAAATAGACAAATATCAAGGAAGGTGAGGCAATTTTAAAAATCCACCTTGCTAAATAAACATACATCTTTATGAGATAGATCAGTATGTCTTGATACAGAGGCCTAAGATATATTAGGCAAAAAACAAAACAAACAAAAAAACTAAGTTGTAAAACTGTACTTGTAATATGCTGGACTTTTAAAAAATTGCTATATGCATAGAAAAAAATCCAAACAAATATACAGTAAATTAACTATCATATCTGAGAGTTAGGCTAATGGGCATGATTATGTTTTGTCATGTACTATTTTGGTTTTGCATTTAAAATTTTACCATGAGTATATGGTATTTTGTAATAAAAAAGAGGAAACTTACATGTTGAATAATGTACTTTTGTCACTTTTTGGCTTTTAATAAATAACGACGTAGTTTAATTGGTTTAACACCAATGTGGTTGAGAAATGTTTTTCAAAAGAGACGAAGAAATCCATGCAATAGGATTGCTGAGCTTCCATTTCTTTCTTCCTTTTTTTTTTTTTTCCCCTCTTGAGACAATGTCTGGCTCTATTGCCCAGGCTGGAATGCAGTGACACGATCCTGGCTCGCTGCAACCTCCGCCTCCTGGGCTCAAGCCATCCTCACAGCTCAGTCTCCCAAGTAGCTGAGATTACAGGCACACATCAACATGACTGGCTAATATTTGTATTTTCATACAGACGGGGTTTCACCATGTTGCCCAGGCTGGTCTTGAACTCTTGAGCTCAAGCAATCCTCCCACCTCGGCCTCCCAAGGTGCTGGGATTACAGGTGTAAGCCACCATGCCTGGCCCTGAGCTTCCATTTCTATACCTTCTTTTCCTCTTTGGGAGCCAAGTGATACTTGCCCTTTCAAGGCATACTTGCAATTGTAATCATACCATTTCCGGAACAGAAAAATGTTATTTTATGCAAGATACATGTATGGAAATATTAAGGTCTCCCTATATTTCATTTCCACTCCCTTCTCTGCATTATGTAGGATTAAAGGATGTCAGAGAACTAATTTCTTGAATTTAGAAGACCTTTTTGGCAGTCTGTGAAATGTGTATAAATTACCTGCTACAAATAAACAACATTCCCAAGATGAAAAAACCTAAAAATTCTCATCAGTCATCCTCAGTGAGACAAACTACTGTATTTCATCAATTCTAAGGCAATTTCATTATAAGACACAGCATTATTTTTAATGTACTATTAAGAAAAAACTGCCAATTCAAGCAGAATGCGCCATCAATCAAAAGATGAACCCTGTTTTCAAATGTAAATATTGAAAAATGTACAACCTGGAATTAATAAAATATGGTAATACTATAACTAAAAATCCGAAATCTTGCCCAGTATGATTACTCGAAGTAGAGCACTGCGACCTGCTTCACATGAAGCCCTGACATAAATGGAAGAATACGTAAACATTTTCAGTAGCACACCTTTCGTTTATTGACCTATGTAAAAAAATAATAGGTCTTGAAAAGTCAGAACAATAAAAGAATATGCAAAAGGGTTATTTCTGTTTCTAGAAGGCTATACAAATATGCAAAAAAGGAATAAGTTATTTTTTTGCTTGTTTTTCCAAAATTTTTCCCCAAACTTCATTTCTAATTATACAAATGACTAAGGACCAGTTTAACAAATTATTTTTATGTATATATTACATGCTTTGGAATATAGATAGAAAATGTTCCAAAAAAGTTGTTCAGAAACTTTTCTATTCACAATATGAACAAGAAACTTGTATAAAAGAGGGGGGAAAGGAGCACCTTTTATGGAATTTTGAAACAAAGATGACAAAAAAGATCAAACGGGAATATGGCAATAATTTGCTTTAAAAAACAAACAAACAAAACCGTACAATAAACCATAGCTAATTAGTTCTTCCAAGGAAAGTATGAGGTAGTTTTAGCCTCATAATTAAATCCACTGCAGCTTGGAGTTTTTTGTCGTTGTTGCTGTTGTTTTTTAATGTTAACCTTGTTTTTATCACTTGGTGACTTGGAACTACTTGTGGAATCCAGACTTGTTTAATTTTCTAACGTTCACCATTTTAAGGCACGCAATTCATCTAAAATGACGTGGCTTTTTTTTTTTCTGTTGTTTTGGATGCCTTCTGTATCATCTTAAAATAATTTTTCAAACTGATAATTATAAAAACTTTCCATATTAAGTCTGCCACTTCAAATGACAGCCAAGTTGGAGAATTACCAGCCAGAACAATAGCTCATCATGCAATTAGTGGAGAAAGGAAAAAGGAGCTCAATGATATTGTACCTTAGAACATTCTCCAAGCAGACTTCGTCAATTATTCAGTGGGCTGCTTCATTTTCCCCAATCTGCTACCATAAATTATATTACAGGATGCTATGGTAATAAGTTTTCCAGAACCCATTTTATGGTACTTATGAAAACATCGCTCTTTATAATATCCTAAAAAACATTTACACTCATTCAGAACTTCATGAAAATCCAGCTTCAAGTAATTTTCCAATACTGTCTAAATTGTCCATGTCTGTGTAGAAAGAGCATGTTATTCTTTGTCAGCTCGCGAATTCAAACTCTGATGTGAGCAATGACTCCGGAGCTTCTGGTTCCCTTTCTCTCATCCTGCTGAATTGTGCTCTGAGATTTCCCCTGTCTTTATTGCCATGGGACATCCTGAACGCCCTTTCATGGTTTTGAGGTTTGCCTTTAACATCTCTTATTCCCTTAAAAGGTGCTTGCTATTGATGAAGGCTTCACACTGAGTCCTCTCTTGACAGTACTTCAACATGTGGGCAGACCCTGCAGTTAGGTTAGTGCCTAGAGTTTGAAAGGCCAAATCCTCCTTCAGGGGCTTTGTGGGGCTTCGTGTGTGATTCACTGATTCACTTCCAGGGCAACTAAGTCTTCTCTTCAACCTTTGATGTCTTTAGGTTTCTAAAACAAACATCCTCTCAGAAGACGAATACGATTTGCAAGGCACACTAGTGTGAGAACGCAGTGCTTGGTCAAGAGGTCCAACTGCAGTTCAGACTAATGTTCCAGGCTTTGAATCTTCATGCCAAAAGAGTCTCTGCTCACTACTCTCCAGGCTGTCTTCCAGCCGGTTTCCATCTGTACCATCCAGTTGACTGATTTCTGTGTATTGTCTATTAAAGAAAACCAGAAAAGTTACTACTTGTGGCCATATTTTTGTCCCCACAGCACAAAGACTACTACATTTAAAGAAGTTAGTAGGAAGCACTGTTAAGAAAAATTTCCCAAAATGTAGAAATAAGGCAAAGGAGAAGGATGATTGCATGTTCTTTCAATGTCAAACTGGAACATTGTTTAACAGGCCCATAAAAAGGATTATTTAATTCTCTGGAAAGACATACCTTTGTTTAACTTGTATTTACCATTGATCAGGACCCAGATTGTATTAAGTTACATGTTAACTTGTAGATTTTTGTCTCAAAGCAATACAAATAACTTGTCTAGTAAAAAAGATTATGGTTACAGTTTTATTGCCCTATAGGACATTAACTGGTTTTGTATCTCATTTAGTAGTCTTTTCCAACATTCTTTCAGTGTCTTGAATTCTCTTTGAACCAGCTTTATCATTCTGCTAGTTCACTTATCAATGAGTTCAATAAATCTTTGGCCCATGTCCATTTTTATTTGTGTGACAGTTATATTTTAACTTTTTAAAAAGTATATTGTGACAATCACATTTTAAGTATTCTTCAAATCAAGGGAATATGCTAGATGCTTTCCTCAGGGACAAAATAATACATTCTGAAGGTGGCAGGGGCATGTAGGGACATACATGATATCCCTAGGGCTTATGGGTCAGGCATAATTGGAAGTGACCCAGGAAACAGCATCACATTTAAAAATCATAGGCATATTTAGATGGCAATTCCAAGTGAGAGCATCCTATCATACAAACCATTCTGACAAGCAAAACCACATTACTGTCACGGTAGGTTAAGAGAGATTAGATAGTTAGTTGATTTCTTTTTTCTTTTACATTCCAAAGTATTTTAGTAAAGGTGATTTTTTTTTAAAGTCTTTGGAAGAAGAGCTTTGGAAATAAAGGTTTTTAGTGTTTTCATGTAACATAAAAAACAAAGGCAGATTTCATATTTTCACACATCAGTCAGTGCAAGCAAAACTCCTGCTATGCAAGAAGCAACACACAGATTAGAGGTACTGTACTTACTACAGCTGGCTACACTTAGCAAAAGAGAATTTACAACTGATCTCATTTCTGGAGACACAACCATTCTTGGGGATAGAAGCCCTTGGTTTTGCCTAGTAATAGAGTTAGATAGGAAAGGGGAAAGGGAATGGAAAATAGGAGGTGAAAGAAAAAAAGTTATTTGGAAATACAGTTTGCAGCAGTAGAGCCAAGAATTTCACTGTATTATGTACTAGGTAGCTTCAACATTTCTACTTTGGAAAGTTTATGCTAATGACAATTATGCCAATTGTACTAGAAAAAAAAATTTATTGGTAAAAATTAGTACCTTTCTATAATTTTAAGACTTGGATACTCTAGGGCAAAGGATCTTTAAATAATATACACTTTATTTTAAAAAACAACAAAACACTAATATATTGCTATGCATTTCAAATCTTCGGCTTAAGGGAAAATCTAGTTTTCATTTTATCTTAAAACCTAATTCCCTCTTATTTTAAAATCATGTTTTCATAAAACAATTTACAGAATTTTAGAACAAATTTCTAAAGCTTTATGGATGATTGTTACTACCCTTGCCTTGTTAATAGGTTAAGTTAAATTGATCAGACTGTATCCTAAAAAGAATCCTAAATAAACAAATGGATGGGAATAAGCACTTCCATATCTCTGTGGCCGTAAGAGCAAAGTGGCAAATCTTTCTGGAAAACAAGAGCTTTAAAAAATACACTTTTCAATTTAATCCACTAACTCTAGTTATTGGAATGTATCCTATGAAAATAATCTGGGATTCAGACACATATTTTGGACAAAGATGTTAACAGCTGCAATACTGGGCTGGGCGCCGTGGTTCACTCCTGTAATCCTAGCACTTTGGGAGGCCGAGGCGGGCAGATCACGAGGTCAGGAGTTCGAGACCAGCCTGGCCAACATGGCAAAACCCGTCTCTATTAAAAATACAAAAATTAGCCAGATATGGTGGTACGCTCCTGTAATCTCAGCTACTTGGGAGGCTCAGGCAGGAGAATCACTTGAATCTGGGTGGCAGAGGTTGCAGTGAGCCGAGATCACACCACTGTACTCCAACCTGGGCAACACAACAAGGCTCCATCTTGGGAAAGAAAAAAAGTAAAAATAGCTGCAGTACCTTAATAAGAAAAGAAAGAAAATCTAAAAGCCTCTCAAAAAAAAAAAAAAAAAAAAACTTCAAAAAATGAGGAGCTGCTAAGTAAATTAGGGTTCATTTGAGGGGAATATCATACTGGTCATATAAAATAAGGTTTAAAGAGTTTTAAAACACATGGGAACATGGTTATGTTATGATGTTAAGTTTTCTAAAACACGGAAATGTAGAATTTCATGTACAATGTAAGATATAAAACTGTATGTACAATATCATTCCATGTTAAATGGACAGAGAAAAATGGCGAAAATACGCCAAAATGTTAAGAGCTGCTATCTCTGGATGGTAGAATTATGGCTAATTTATTTCCTACTTATTTATCTCTTTATTATAAAATTTCCACCATGAGCTCATATATGCACACGCATACACAAACACACAATAGGGATTTTTAAATAGCTTCTAATTTCCTGTATGTTATGCCCCCTCTGATCCCCTATCAAGCCATCTTGGGCTGTCTGATATATATATGAGCAGACTTTGTAAAACAGATTTTCTCTAAAATGCTTAACACTCCCTGAGTCCAATGACAGTAGTGTTAAGGATATTAGAACTGCGTAATGCACCAAAACTGTATTATCATTTCTGAGACAACAAAAGGCAAGTAAAATTACACAAACATGAAAATAATTTGCAAATATATTATTAAAAAACGGTTAGAACTAAACTGAAAAGGTTCGGCTCAAATTTTAGGCCAGTCATGTTGGTTCTTGCTCCTAACTCATTTTCAAACATTATTTACAGAAGTCCAAGCTATTTGACGTCTTCTGAAGTATATTTTCATTAAAATTCTATTTTGAGTATACCCTTTGTTTAGCTGAGACAATTGGCTTAATATTTCAAGCCAAGAAAAACTCCCACTGAATGTGGAGAAAAAAAATAAATAAATAAGGCATTTGGGGCTGAATATTTCCAATTTGCTTGTAACAGTGAGTGCCTTGATAAGAAACTGCTTAATTCTCAAATTTGCCAGCATAGAAACCTTTATAAGTTGTAGTCTGTATAAGTCTTCTGTGCCTGAAGCAATATGACTTAAAGAAATCAAAATTACACATTCTAAAAAAACAGAAAATGCCCTACTTCTTGGTACCATGGGTGTGGATTATCTTTTGTGGGAAAGTAAAAGGGATAAATGACCTCTTCAAACTTAATTCCTGTGTGTAACAAGAACTTTTTAAAAAGTAATTCAGAGTCTGCAATTTTTAAAAAAAATCAATTTTAACAAACTGCTCTTGTACATTTCCTCTAATGTTTACAAAGAACTACTTTTACAGACAAACAGGACAGCTGGCTGTGTCTGTTGCTTCATAACAAACATAGGATCAGATAAAAAAGGCAGCAAATGTTTGAAATCCAGCCTACCAACTGTCTAAGGAACCTTGGTATTAACAGCCTTTCCGGAAGTAGAGATATTTTTCCTGCAAGGTTTCAAAGGAGACTTAAATGGATTTATCACTAATAGGATTTCCAGTACAATAATTTTTTTAAAAAAGCTTCAGACTCAGAATTCAATGTACACACTAAAGAAGAGCGTTAGATGAGGGGTTAGCAAACTTTTTCTTAAAGGCCAGATATTTTTGGCTTTGGTGTCTGTGCAAGTAGTTCTTTGTAAACATTAGAGGAAATATACAAGAATTCAATGTAATACTGAAGAACAGGGTCAAATTTGAATGAATTAGATTAGGGGTTAGCAAACTTTTTCTTAAAGGCCACTTTTGGGCTGTGGTGGCCAGATATTTTTGGCTTTGGTGCAACTACTGAGCTCTGCCCTCATAGTGCAAAAACAGCCATAGAGAACATGTAAGTGAATGAGTGTGGCTATTCCCCAATGAAACTTTATTTACCAAAACAGGTGGCAGCTGGATTTGGCCCACAGGCCATAGTTTGCCAACCCCTGAACTAGATTATCTGACATTTGTAAATTAGGATCCTTGAATTCTTTTGTACCGGAACAGGCTCCTAGGATTTTCAAGCACCGCCTCCTCACCTGCTTGGAGAGGGTAAAGGATTATAGACACTGCCATAGCAGCTGGTGTAAGAAGAATGTGCTGGAGTCTCATAATCCGATAGCCCTATGGTTAACTGGGTCCTCCAGTTCCCAGAAGCATTTGTAGAAGACACTGGAAATAAAAATGGAAAAAAGATAAAATTAATGGAAATATTAAAAGTGAAAAATTGTTAAGGTCATTCAGATGAACACTGCAATCAGCTTTGTCAGAGTAGAGATTTAAGAGGGTTTGAAGTAACAGAGTTCCTATTCCAAATTAGTGAATTCCTGGCTATGTGACCTTAGGCAAGTAGTTTATCCTCTTTAAGCCTCAGTTTCCTCATCTATAGAGTAGGGATAATAACATTAATATATTCTGTATGGGTATGATGCCAGGATTAAAGTAATTATGAAAATCTTTAGCACGATACTTGATACAGAGTAAGCACTCAATAAATGATAACTATTAATATTATTATTGAGAATAAGATTAATTGAAAGATAAATTTGTCAATTCAAAAAATAATTTAGGTTGGGGTCAGGCACAGTGGCTCAAGCCTGTAATCCCAGCCCTTTGGCAGGCCGAGGCGGGAGGACCACTTGAAGCTAAGAGTTCGAGACCAGCCTGGCCAATATGGTGAAACCCTGTCTCTACCAAAAAATACAAAAATTAGCCAGGCATGGTGGTACGTGCCTATAATCCCAGCGACTCAGGAGACTGAGACAGGAGAATTGCTTGAGCCCAGGAAGTAGAAGTTGCAGTGAACCAAGATCACGCCACTGTACTCCAGCCTTGGTAACAGAGTGAGACTCTGTCTCAAAATAAAAAAATAAATAAACATAATAAAAATAATTTTAGGTCAGGCTCAGTGGCAAAAGCCTGTAATCCCAACACTTTGGGAAGTCAAGTCAAAGAAGTCAAGGGAGGATCGCTTGAGTCCCTGAGTTCAAGGCCAGCTCAGCAACATGGCAAAACCCCATCTCCGCAAAAGATACAAAAATTAGCCTGGCATGGTGGTGCACACCTGTAGTCCCAGCTACTTGGGAAGCTGAGACGGGAGGATCACTCAAGCCTGGGAAGTCAAGGCTACAGTGAGCCATATTTGCACCACTGCACTCCAGCCTGGGCCACCAAGCGAGATCCTATCCCCAAAAAGAAAATAATAATAATACATAAATAATTTTTTAAAAAACTGAAAAGACAAGCAAGAAAACAATTCTCATATATTGTGAGAACCTTCCCATTCATGCTATGGTGTTATAAAGGTGAGATGATGATTCTGGGTTTGTTAGAGGCCTTGGAGGAAATGTGTTCCATAAGTTGACGTATTGAGACTTGACTATTCTTCAGCCAAAGACAACACTGGCTACTAGCAAGATCAAGGCTATTTTTTGTCTTAAAAAAGTGTGTGTGGGGGGTGTGGGGTCGGGGAGGTGAGGTGGTAACTAGCACAGGAAGGAATTCAGGAAGAAGGGATTTAGTTCTACAGAGGAACTGAACTGGAACAAGACAAGGGCATAATTTGGGAGCAAAGCCCAACAAATGCCTCATCACTGGGTGTTTGTTGTCCTCTCTATAAAACCAGTTCTGCTCCATGCCTAGGATGGACAAGGTAACCACAACGCCATGATGCTCGCCCAAGACTCAGAAACTAGCACTGCTCTTTTCCATCTCTTTTCCATTTCCTGTTTCTGGCTTCAGACCTACTTCTCTTCTCTCTCATCCCCACAAAGTGCCTGTGATCACTATGGGACAAACACATTTCAAAACTCATCTGTGGCCCTGGATGTCATGAGGTTTTGACTAACTGATGTAACACTCTCAGTTTGAGCTTCCAAGCCATTTCCGAACTGTAAATCAGAGGCTCTGAGCCTTGGTGGTTAAGATGTCAGAGCTAGGCGGCTGGGTGTGATGGCTCACGGTTGTAATCCCAGCACTTTGGGACGCTGAGGTGGAAAGATCACTTGCGGCTAGGGGTTGGAGACCAGCCTGGGAAACAGAGCCCAGTCTCTACAAAAAAAAAAATAAAATCAGCCAGGCATGGTGGTGCGTACTTGTAGTCCTAGCTACTTGGGAGGCTGAGGCGGGAGGATCTTGAGCCAAGGAGTTTGAGACTGAGTGAGCTATAATGGTGTCACTTCACTCCAACGTGGTTGACAGACTGAGACTCTGCCTCTTTAAAAAAGAAAAAAAAAAAGCTGAGCTAGGATAGAATCCCCACCCCACTACTTAGTAGCTTCTGGACTTGGGTTATTTAAACTCTGTAGCCAGAGTTGCCTAAGCGGCAAAATTAGGATAGTAACAATAAGCATAACAATAGCAATCACTATATAGAACTGTTACATACATTAAATAGGAGACTGCACGTAATGTGCTGAATGTGCGTGGCATCTAGTAAGCTGCCAACAAATAGTAGTTGTCATTACTAAAACTGAGTCCACCGAGAGAGCCTTCAGGTGGCTGGAAGGGACTACAAAGCCAGGACTAATCTAGCAAATAACTGGAAATTTATCTCTCCATGAGAATGACGCCTGCCTGTTGTAATACATTTCTGCAGTTATAAAGTGGAGACAGAAATGAGGGGAATTCCAGAAGGGATTTCTGGGAGTACTGATTCCATCCCTGTAGTTCTTTAAAGAGTGATGCCTTTTGGTCTGTGGGGCCACATCTTGCTGCTGTCAGCAAGGCTCACACCAGGTCTGAAACAGGAAGCTTCACTTCCATCTCACCTTTACTAAGCTATCAGTCAGGAATGTTGAGGTTCCTCAGTTACACCTGCTTCCCCTGGGCGCCACCCCAGTCCCGTGCTGCAGTGACCGTCCACACGCATCTCAGCCCTCCTTGCTTGGTTTTTCCCTTGTAGTACTCTGCCCATCCTGCCCAGGTTTGACCTGTGAAAGTTTCTCACATCTTGAACTTTAAGAGGAAGAAAGGTGTTTTCTAGGTCAGAGCCATAAATAAGAAATAATTACAGAAGCCCTTTCATATGTTAGATGTGGTAATAGATGGGACAGCCCTAGTGGAAGTCCAAAGTCCTGCACAAATAGGAGAAAACTTGAACCCAAATAGCAATCTCCATGGAAACGCCTCTTGTCAACAAGTATATGAAACTTTTACAGGTGTAGTTTTCACTTGACTATTATGCAATGACTCAGGAATCCTTATACTATGTCTCACTAAGGTGTCATGCTAATAAGAGAGAAGACGAGACTCACGACCTATAGGTTTTCTGGCAGTTTGAGAATTTCTCCGAGGTTTAAACCATTTCTCAGAGTTTTAAAATTGCTTAATTTTTAAACATTCTTCTGGCTGCTGACTCCGAGTTCATCATGACCAGGAACTAGTTCAACACTGGGTCCTCCACATTTTGAATGTGCCTGCTCATTTGCTGAATAAATAAAACCACACACAGAGCCTCCCCTATCTTCTCTTTCTCTACTTAAAGTACCTAGCACAACTGGGAGTAGGCAGGAAGTCCTCCACAAATGTTAGCAGAGTTAGGGGCCAAAGTCAATATCAAGGGTAAAAAGGAAACATCTCTAATCAAAATTATCTTTGAAAATCCCTTAAGTCAACCGTAACATAGGTATATATGAATACTGAATTACAGTATGCATGGCCAGGCACTGTGGCTATTGCATGTAATCCCAACACTTTGGGAGGCCAAGGCAGGAGGGTTGCTTGAGGCCAGGAGTTTGAGACCAGACTGGGCAACATAGCAAGACCCGACCTAAGCCCTGTTTCTACCAAAAAAAAAAAAAAAAAAAAAAAAAAGCAAATGACTTAGAACAGTGCTTAATCAATGCCAGGTCCTATTGGGATTTTTATGAGCCTTATGCAGGCACCTGAGCATTCAAAACAGTCCTTAGATGATTGAATCTTGGTGGTGAACAATAATGGATGTATAATTCTAATGTTTTCTGCTTACCTGAGGGTTTATTCTTTAAAAATATCAAACCTCAATGACGTGAACACATTTAAGAGATGTACCTGTCAATGTAAATCCCAAAAAGATAAAGCAAGTGAAACCCCTAACACATTCCAGCTTGGGCAACAGAGCAAGACTCTGTCTCAAAAAAAAAAACCAACAACAAAAAAAGACCTAACACCGGGCAGTACAGAGAGTACGTGCTCAACCAATATTTGCTGGATTTGAATCTACAATTTGCTTCATTAGACTCATGTGAACTCATTAGACTCATGAGTTCTTTGGAGAGCTGGAAAGAACTGTTTTTAAGTTGGAAATTCTTATTGTGGGGTTCCACCACCAAATGGTTGCCACTCTTTTGACCTTGAGTACTGGTCTCATGATCCGTGAAGTGGTTCTGGGTGGGCAGGAAACATGATGTAAATAAAATCCAGGTGTCGCGTGTTTTTACAGTATTCTCACCTGAAGAGTAGGAGGATGCACGACTGCTTGGAGAACAAGGTACTTGCAGCCCCGCAAACCCCAGGCATCTCTGTGATCCCCTGTCTGAGTCAAAGCTGGTCTGCAGGCTGTGCCCCTGATCCTTCTGCCCAGTGGCCCGCTGGTACCAGCCACGCAAGTGCTCGGCGACTAAGGCCTTGTGGATATTTTTGGTGATGTGCTCCGATTTTGCGGCAGCCTTTCTTGGCAGTCGGAGAGTTGCATATGGGTTATGGGGTACCCGGTCGACCTCATCTTCGTGAAAGGATCTGCTGTAGTCCCTCTGGTGCTCATATCCATAGTGGGCTGAGGACCGGTAGGAAGGGTTGACGCTATACTGTCCCTCGGTGTCATTCTCATAGACATAACCACCACTGTAATAAAAGTCACACTCTGCATAGGGCGTGTACCCGGCAATGTAGTAACTGGAAGACGGTGGCTCCTGACTCTTTGAGTAGACACCATTCCTCAGACTATCCTTTTGTGCTAGGTTGGGCATGCTTCCTGAATTTGAAGTAGAAACATTCTGTTTCTTTGACCTCCTCCGACCCCTGGTGCGAGTGTCCAGGGTCTGGGTGGTGTAATAGGGGCCTGTAACTGGTGTCACACAGTAATACTCTGTGCTTGATTGGCTTGTATAAGAAGACCCATCATCGAGGATTTCTGTGCTGCTGCTTCTTTGGGATTTGGAGAGGGAGAAAAATGGCTTATCACTGTCCATCTCGGAGAGCAGGTGGGACTGGGACTCCAGGCTTCCACTCCGCTGGCGGCAGTGCTGAGATGAAGATTCGGGTCTGAAAGAGGAGAAAGGCAAATTTGTCAATACCAAGAAGAAAAGGAGGACCCAAATAGGAAAAAAGAATAACATGCTGAATGACTGAACAGCTTGTGAATTACAATAGGACTTTGAAGGTTGCCAAAGCTGACGGCACAACAGAACCCATTTGTTAACTAAATCTATTGACTCACACGTAAATTCATTACCATAGTCAAAATGAGAAAAGAACCAGGTTCTGTTAGTTGCACAAGCGAAATCCTTCCTTGAGGGTAGGGAAAGACATAGACTGAGGATGCACAGCTTGCATCAGAGCCCGGAAAAAACAAAAACAAAACCAAAAAAAACCCAACGTGTCTTTGGAGGGTCCTGTCTTCCTAGAGGATATGAAGATATGGTACATTCAAGTGGAGGTCGGGGTGTCTGGGCTGAGTCATGGCACTGCTATTTCCCAGCTGTATGAGCTCAGGGCAGATATTTAACCTCTCTGAATCTTGCTTACTCCTTTGTAAGATGATGATGAAAACAATATCTAATATCTACCTCACAAAAGGCTTGCTGTAGGGACTAAATAATCCAGTGCATATAAAACATTTAGCACAGCACTCACAAACATTTCCAAATGGTGCTATTGTTACTAACTTCATCCTCACCATTGAATAATGAATGGTAATACGTGACTGGGGAAATTAAGGTACTAAAAGTCTAATGTATATTTGAACAAGTCAAATACATTTTCTTTGCCAACATATTTGAAACCATAAGTTAGCAGAAAATGTAAAACCATAAAACAAGGTCCTGCTATAGAAAGTCACTTGAAATGATTAAAAAACACAACAAAGCAAGACAGAACCTCAAAGCAAAAATCAACAGAGCTAAAGCAATGAGAATGAAGCTCTCTTACTCCAAGTGGCTGCTGCTATAGGCGTTTCGGGTAAGAACTGGCGTGGTGGGCATGCTTCGTCCTCCCTGGGGCCGCCTCTCCAGAGTTTTGTAAGGGCTGCTGTGTGTCGACAGCATTTCTCTGTGATGATAAAAAGAATTCAGGAAATGATGAGTCTCTCAGCATCTCTGGCAAACTTGTCATAAGCAGATAGGAAACTTACTAGAAGCCCAAGGAAAGGGAAAATAAGGAGAAAGATAGGAAGGGCGTCTTTGTGGTTCACTAAACCACCAGGACACTTCCTGGTCTGTTCTAGGTGAGTTTTAGGGGAAGCATATATGGTCTGAGTCACAAATATGTAGGGAAAGAAAGGACTTTTAATAAAGAGTACACTGAATAAAAAGACTCAAAGCAACTAGAGCTGTTTATGTAGGCACCTGAACATTCAAAACAGTCCTTAGATGATCAAATCTTGGTGGTGAACAGGGATGGATGTATAATTCAGTTCACTCTTTTTTTTGTAAACAGTCTAGATTACTAAATAGTTATTGGCCTAGTGGGCCAGACGGTGTCTATAGCGACTACTCAACTCTGCCCTTGCAGTGCAAAAGCAGCCATGGATAATATGTAAGAGAATGGGTGTGGCCGTGTTCCAAGAAAATGACCTATGGATGCTAAATTTCATATCATTTTTACATGTCATAAAATGTTGCTTTTGATCCCCCCACCACCAGCTACCTAAAAATATAAAAACCATTCTTAGCTCATGGGCTACACAAAAACAGCAGGATGGATTTGGCCACTGGGCTGTTGTTTGCTGGTCCCTGGAATAAGAGCAACATCCTTAAATCACTATGTCTACTTCCCAGCACAGTGACAACACAATTTGAAGTTAATTTTTTCTTTTGAGATGGAGTCTCGCTCTATCCCCCAGGCTGGAGTGCAGTGGCGTGATCTCAGCTCACCGCAAGCTCTGCCCCCCGGGTTCATGCCATTCTCCTGCCTCAGCCTCCTGAGTAGCTGGGACTACAGGCACCCGCCACCACACTTGGCTAATTTTCTGTATTTTAGTTGAGACAGGGATTCACCATGTTAGCCAGGATGGAAGTTAATTTTTTTTAACTAAAAATAATTTTGATCAAATTTTACTTACTACAAAAGCAAGTCTAAGTTCATTAGAGAAAACTTTAAAATAGATTAAAAAAAACCAGATAAAAGAAAATTTAAATGTCTATAATCTTTTTTTAGATGGAGTCTCACTCTGTCACCCAGGCCTGAGGAGAGTGGCACGATCTTGGTTCACTGCAACCTCCGGCTCCTGGGTTCAAGTGATCCTCCCACCTCAGCCTCCCAAGTAGCTGGAATTACAGGTGTGCACCACCATGCCTGGCTAATCTTTTGTTTGTTTGTTTGTTTTTGTATTTTTAGTACAGAAGGGGTTTCACCATGTTGACCAGGCTGTTTTTGAACTCCTGACCTCAAGTAATCTGCCCCCCGCAGCCTCCCAAAGTGCTGGGATTACAGGCGCTCTGAGCCACTGCCTATATAATCTGATACCTTATATATAGCCAGTCAACACTAAATGTTTACAGATGATTTTTCCTAAGCACATAAACTTATAAGCATGTATCTATATATAAACATACGTATTTATTTTTTAACAAGAAAACATGAGATTTACTATATATTCTTTTCAACACTCATTTTTTAAAAGTTAAGTTGTATCTAACATTTTATGTTGCTTAATATTTGTCTACAGTGTTATTTTAATGACTGCATAGCATTTTATTGTATGGATTTACCATAATTTGTTTAAATAATCCACTAGTTGAACACGTACTTTGTTTTCAATTTGCCATTAGTGTAGCAAGGTTATAATGAGCATCCTACATGTAGTTAGTCGATTCGGTAGTAAAATTCCTAAGTGAAATTGCTGGATCAAAGAGCAAGTCCATCGTAAGTGACTGGAGATGTGGATATAATAATTTTTAAGACAATGATTCCCAGCTATAATTCTTCCTTTTGCTGAAATAGCTTTGTTTTCCCTAACATAAGAAGCTCACTTGTCTCATGTTACCCAACAGGACTTTCTGCAGTGATGAAAATGTCCTGTGTCTGTTCTGACCAATATGATAGCCACTAGCCACACGTGGCTGCTGAGCATTTGAATTGTGGCTAGCATGACTGAGGAACCAAATTTTAAATTTTATTTACTTTTAATTAAACTGGCTAGCACAGCTGTAGCTCCTTGGATCTCTTACCATTTCAGGCAAAAGTTCCTAAATGCTAATCCACAAACTGGGCTGATATGTGATAAAGTTTTCACTGGCCTTTAACAAATTAGAAATACAACAATGTGACCGGGTGCGGTGGCTCAAACCTGTAATCACAGCACTTTGGGAGGCCGACGTGGGCGGATCACAAGGTCAGGAGATCAAGACCATCCTGGCTAATACAGTGAAACATCGTCTCTACTAAAAATACAAAAAAATTAGCTGGGCGTGGTGGCGGGTGCCTGTAGTCCCAGCTACTCGGGAGCCACAGGCAGGAGAATGGCATGAACCTGGGAGGCGGAGCTTGCAGTGAGCCGAGATCCCACCACTGCACTCCAGCATGGGCGGCTGAGTGAGACTCCATCTCAAAAAATAAAATAAATAAAATAAAATAAAATAGAAATATAACAATGTATAGGTTATATTTTCATAAGTCACAATTTATCCAACTTGAATAATCTAATAATCTGCCTTGATTTTGAGAATAATTTCCTTTATTTAAATTTTTTTGATTTTTATTTTTGGCCCTTATAGAGCAAATACTTCCCATCTTTGCTGAGATGCGGTATAACATATTCAGTGAAATCAGATCGCAAGCTTTGGATCCCGCCAAGTTCTAGGCTATCTAGGTTCAAACCTTGATTCCCATGTTTACTAGCTGATGAACCCAAAGAAGTTATTCATGGTTCCTGGCCCTCAGTGTGCTTATCTGTAAAGGGTAATGACAGTAGTAACACTATCAGGGTTGTCGTGAAGTTTAAATTCATTAATAAATTACCTAGGAAAAACATAAACAGTATCTGGGACACAGTAAGTACTCAATAGTGGCCAGGCGCAGTGACTTATGCCTGTAATCCTAGCACTTTGCAAGGCCGAAGTGGGCGGATCACCTGAGGTCAGGAGTTTAAGACCAGCCTGGCCAACATGATGAAACTCTATCTCTACTAAAAATACAAAAATTAGCCAGGCGTGGTGGCAGGCGTCTGAGTCCCAGCTACTTGGGAGGCTGAGGGGGAAGAACCGCTTGAACCCGAAAGGCGAAGGATGCAGTGAGCCAAGATGGCACCACTGCATTCCAGCCTGGGTGACAGAGCGAGACTCTGTCTCGGGAAAAAAAAAAAAAAGTGAGTGCTCAATAGAAATGTTATATGAAGTTAATATAAAATGAAATTAACATTAAGTGAAATGTTAACTTCATTTGATTAGTATTACTACAACAATGATAGTGAATATATTTTTGATATAAAAATGTCATTTCTTTCATGGATTCATGGTGCTATTTGTTTGAACTTTTTTTGTTTTCTTTTTCTTTTCTTTTTTTTATGAGACAGCATCTTGCTCTGTTGCCCAGGCTGGGGTGCAGTGACACCATCATAGTTCACTTCAATCGTGAAATCCTGGGCTCAAGCAATCCTCCTGCCTCAGTCTCCCAAGTAGCTAGGACTACAGATATGCAACACCATGTCTGGTTAATTGAAAAAAAAAAATTTGGGCTGGGCACAGTGGCTCATGCCTGTAATCCCAGCACTTTGGGAGACTGAGGTGGTTGGATCACCTGAGGTCAGGAGTTCAAGACCAGCCTGGCCAACATGGTGAGACCCTGTCTCTACTAAAAATATAAAAATTAGCCAGGTGTGGTGGCACGTGCCTGTAATCCCAGTTACTTGAGAAGCTGAGGTGGGAGAATTGCTTGAACCTAGGAGGCAGAGGTTGCAGTGAGCTGAGATTACACCACTGCACTCCAGCCTGAGTGACACAAAGAGACTCTGTCTATACAATTTGTAGAGATGGGGCTTCATTAGGTTGCCCAGACTGGTCTCCAATTCTTGAGCTCAAGTGATCCTCCCAACCTTGGCCTCCTAAAAGTGCTGGGATTATAGGTATGAGCTGCCACACTCAATCTGTTGGAAAATTTCTTTTTAGGCAAAGCAAACAGCTGGTAACTGTTTGTTTTTTAAGGATTGATCCATACAACCAAATTCTGGGAACCACTGGTCTGTCATGTTTCTAAAACCTGGTCTCACTGCCCTGATAATATTTACCTGAGATATCTGGGAAAATGCTTGGATTATCTATTTTACAGATTATGAATTTAAGTTCCATGTGTATTTGCAGGACTGCAAATCAGTCCTGCTACTTGGTTTGGCAGAGTGGACTTTAGTGACAATTTCCTTAGACCAGTGACTATGAAACTGAACTGTGGACAGTATGTCCAAATCCAGATGATAATTAATGTCCCTGTAAGTTAATATAGATCAAATAGACTTTAAAGTCAAGGAAATGGTCAAATGCATTTTAAAAGACTTATTTAAAACATTTTCATTTGCTGTGAACAACAAATAACTGGGTTAGTTTCTATGGCCTAGTTTTACAAGATAACATCTTTTGGAAGGATAAATAAAAACATGTAAATATGTATCAACCATACATTGCATTTTGGAGGAAAATTTTCCTAGCTGTGAGGCATTAACCTTACTGACGATACGACCTCTCACCTGGACTACCTGGTATCTCACCTGGACTGCCTGGTATCCACAAACTGTTCATTGATGGATGACTTTCTGAAATGGATTCGCTCAATACCAAGAGACTTGGGGGGAAGAATTCTTGGAGAATGAGGTACTGAACTTGATCGCTGCCCAGCAAGAGTGAAGGCGTCACTGGCTATAATAAGTAAATGGGTGAATGAAAAAATAAGTAGGCCAATTAACAGGTAAATAAATATCTTGCCAACATCTCAAAAAAGAAATTGGAAGATTTAGTGAACAAAGCGTTCTTCCAAAGATGATATTTTTAGAAGATCATAACTTTCAAGAAGTTAATTTTTATATTTTATACACCAGAAAAAATGAAATTACTGAACACTCTTCTGGGACCTGAACCATCTTTTGCCAAATTCAACAGGTGTCACTCTGAGTAAGTAAAGCACTCAAGGGGAATGGGTAATACCGCAGCTTTTAAAAAGCTATGTTAAAGAAAACTTCCAGTGTGAACCAAGGGGAAGTTGGCCTGAATCGTTTTGTTCACCTTTACTTTTAAAGTTTTAGGCCTCTTTGGCCAAAGGCTTATTCTGTCATTGAAAGTAAGGAAACTGACTTACGCTGCATCATTAGAGGCTTGTTATGTTTCCCACTGATATTTACATTTTCAAAGAGGGATGGCAAACATGACCAAACATCAGCTCACAGGAAAAATTCTGCAGTGGTGAAATTTTATGCACCATAAAACTTGGGGAAGATAAAGCGGTGTGGGGGTGGTCTCCTGGAATTCAAGTCATACCACAACTCAATCATGATTAAGTACAAGAGATGACAAAGAAATACTCTACTGGTTGATAGTAAACCCATTCTATAATGAAATGTATTAAACAGCTGGGCACGGTGGCTCATGCCTGTAATCCCAGCACTTTGGGAGGCCGAGGCAGGCAGATCACCTGAGGTCAGGAGTTCGAGACTAGCCTGACTAACATGGTGAAATCCCATCTCTACTAAAAATACAAAAATTAGCCGGGCGTGGTGACTAACGCCTATAATCCCAGCTACTGGGGGGCTGAGACAGGAGAACTGCTTGAACCTGGGAGGCGGAGGTTGCAGTGAGCTGAGGTCGCACCATTGCACTCTAGCCTGGGCAACAAGAGCGAAACTCCATCTCAAAAACAAACAAACAAACAAACAAACAAAAAAAAAAAGAGAAAGAAAGAAAAGAAAAGAAATATATTGAACAAATACAGGCCATTACAATCAATACAGCCTGCCCCTATGAAACAACAAAATGACAGGTAGCCCAATGTCTAACTGTGCCTTTCTTCCTAAGTAAAATAAACTTTCCTTTATCTAGAATATGAAAGTTTATTTCATATTGTGATGAATACAGTGATAAAGTGTACAATCTAATATCCTGGTTTTGATATGGGACTCCAGATACATAAGATGTCACCATTGGGAAAAGCTGGGTGAAGGAGTCTTTCTATTAATCATGCAGCTTCCATGAGTCTATGATTACTTCAAAATAAAAAGTTAAGAAACACTTTAGAGAGCCTTGAAGTCCTTACTGAGAGACTTAGATACTCCTGTGAGGGCATTCTGATTTCCTGAGGTCATGTGATTTTTGTGGTCCTGTTATTAATACTGAGTTAACCTGAGTAGGTGTTAATCATACACTTCCTTTCCCAATCATTTTGCATAAATGTAAGTTAGTTTATTCTACTTCTTCTCAAAAGAAAAACAAATAGGCCTTACTTAACTAAGAAAATTATCTTAATTATTTCAGAATATCTCACATTGTGAAACCAAAAAAGGAAGAGCCACTTACGATCATCAAAGGTGGTGGTGTCAGACAAAGAGCTACTCTCTGAGGGGATTATGTCTTCTGTGAACAAAAATAACTGCCTTTAGTGCAATTGTGCATTTATACAATTAGTGGGGGCTCAGAGAAACAATTTTCAATGGAGTGCATTTTATTTTCATTTCAATAAATGTAATTAATTACAGTGCATTAAGAATAATTAACTACCGTAGTAAGAATTGACCCATATACTAACAAAAATCAAAACATTTTACATATGGTACAAATATTACATTAGATTATTTCTTAAAATGGATCAGACTTCAAGGGAGTGCTGGTTTTAAACTAGTTTTCAGTGTTTCTTCTACACTGGAAGAAAACTTTACCTACATATTTAGTGCTTACGACCAACAAACTGGAAAGAAAAATCATGCCATTCTTATCATAAAGGTTAAATGTTAAATAAAACACATTTGAATCCTCATTTGAGAATCTACTCTTAATATAACTTGGCTTTTGATCCCTCCCTGAAAGAAAGGGCTTTTCTTTTCTTTTTTTTTCTTGTTTGTTTTTAGGACAGGGTCTCATTCTGTTGCCCAGGCTGGAGTGCAATGGTGCGATCATGGCTCACTGCAGCCTCAATCTCCTGCGCTTAAGCAATCCTCCCGCCTCAGCCTTCTGAGTAGCTGAAATTACAGGTACACAGCACCACGCTTGGCTAATTTTTTGGATTTTTAGTAAAGATAGGGTATCACCATTTGGCCAGGCTGGTCTTGAACTCCGGGGCTCAAGCGATCTGCCTGCCTAGGCCTCCCAAAGTACTGGGATTAAAGGTGTGAATCACTATGACTGGCCAAGCTTTTCAACAGGTTTCTCAACAGTGGCACTACTGACATTTTGAACTGGATAATCCTCTGTCCTGGGGAACTGTCCTGTGCATTATAGGATTTCCAGCCTCCCTGGTTGAGAACCACTGAATTAGGTTTAAGTCTTGGTTTTGCCATTTATCGACTATGAGACTTTGGGCAAATTAATCTGTATCACCTGGCTCAACCCCACAATGGGGATAACAGCAGTACCTATCACGTAGTGCTGGGGTGAGGCGTTAGAATAACGGATGTAAAGCCCCAGCCCAGCTCCCAGCATTACATGGCAAATGCTCAGTAAATGTTAGCTAGACTTAAATCTTTAGTTACCTAGACACTGCGTTCTGGTTGGCAATGGCCATAACACTCTGACTATTGCTGGTATCCATCAAATGTTAAAGAACATGGCCGGGTGCGGTGACTCACAGCTGTAATCTCAGCACTTCGAGAGGCCGAGGTTGGCAGATGACTAGAGGTCAGGAATTTGAGACCTGGCCAACACAGTGAAACACTGTCTCTACTAAAAATAAAAAAATTAGCCAAGCATGGTGGTGCATGCCTGTAACCCCAGCTATTTGGGAGGCTGAGGCAGAAGAACTGCTTGAACCTGGGAGGCAGAGGTTGCAGTGAGCCAAGATCATGCCACTGCACTCCAACCTGGGCAGCAGAGAGAGCTCTGTCTCAAAAGAAAACAAAACAAAACAAAAAACAAACAAACAAAAAAACCCCACAAACATATTCAGTAAAGATAAGTATCTCAGATGCATTGATCTGCATTTGCAAATCATTCCATATTCAGTTGAGTGCTTTGGCACAAATTCCTAGGCAAATATAATCCTTCAATGTAAATTTCAAAACCATTATGAAGGGAAGCTCTCCAACCAATCTCTAATGTTAAGCTGTATCAGAGACAAGTGAACTCTCTATTAGACACACAGTGGAGCTTGAAGGCAAGGTGCCAGTATAGTCAGCTGTCAGGCATACTTTCACTGTAAAGGAGACCATTTGAATTTTGCACAGTTTGAGGATGAATGGGCCATAGCAAATGGTCATGAAGTTAAGCACAATGCTAATAACCCATATCTGTAGGTCCAGAAATTAACCACCCCCAAGGCCACATGGATTTCACGTTCAGTCAAAGCTACTCTACATTCTCCAGCTGTAGTGGACTAACACTTGTGTGTTGATGCTGTACATTCCCTTTCCAAAAGCAACGTCTGCTTTGTAAATCATATGCTCTACACCCAAGTATATTCTAAACTCACTTACCTTATTTAATCAAATCTAAGATATATATTTTAAGTACCAGTAAAAAATAAATTAATTGAAAAAGTACTGCCAAGTATGATTGTAACACACCATCTAGTGTGTTAAGAACTATCCCAAGACTGGGCGTGGTGGCTCACACCTGCAATCCCAGCACTTTGGGAGGCTGAGGCGGGAGGATTGCTTGAGCTCAGGAGTTTGAGACCAGCCTGGGCAACACAGTGAATCCCCATGTCTACAAAACATTAGCCGGGCATGGTGGTGTGCGCCTATAGTCCCAGCTACTAGGGAGGCTGAGGCAGGAGGATCACTGGAGCCCAGGAAGTCGAGGCTGCGGTGAGGTTTGATGGTAGCACTGCACTCCAGCTTGGGCCACAGAGAGAGATTCTTTCTCAAAACAAAACAAAAAAAAAAACCCCACAAAACTATCCCAATTTCATAGACGTTAAAATGTAAAGAAAAAAAACTCTTAGAATCAAAAAAATACAATCATATTTCAATCACCAGGCTGAAAACCATGCCAATAAACATGTAAGGTCAATTGGACTTTAAATCTACCTGGGATTTCTCAGTTTACTTTTTTTTCTGAAAATGAAAGTCATAAATACATAATGTTGAGAACTTGGAAAATACAGAAGAACATTAAGAAGAAAATTAAGTTACTTGAAATTTCACAACTATTAGTATTTTGAAATATTTATTGGCCAGTCTGTGTGTGTGCATGTTTCTATAAAATTGGGATCATGTTGTGGTAACAATTTTATATCTGGTTTTTCTGCATTTCATGTTATATCATGACCATTTGCCTATATCTTTATTTTTTAATTATGTTTACTTTTCTTTTCTTTTTTTTTTAGACAGGGTCTTGCCCTGTCACCCAGGCTGCAGTGCAATGGTGCAATCATAGCTCACTGCAGCCCCGACTGCCTGGGCTCAAATGATCCTCCCATTTCAGCCTCCCCTGTGGCTGGGACTATAGGTGTGCACCACCATGCCTGGCTAATTCTTAAAATATTTTTTGAAGAGATGGGGTTTCACCATGCTTCCTAGAGCGGTCTCAAAATCCTTAGCTCAAGTGATCTGCTCACCTAAGCCTCCCAAAGTGCTGGCATTATAGGTGTGGAGCTCTGTGCCCGTGCTGCCCATATCTTTAAATAGCCTTCATAAATTACAGAAATTTTTAATCAAGTTTACATACTTACAAAACTGAAATTCCAAACAATTTTTATTCTAAGAAACTTAGTTTTGTCAGGCACAGTGGCTCATGCCTGTAATCCCAGCACTTTGGGAGGCCGAGGAGGGTGGATCACCTGAGATCAGGAGTTTGAGACCAGCCTGACCAAGATAGAGAAACCCCGTCTCTACCAAAAATACAAAATTAGCTGAGTGTGGTGGTGCATGCTTATAACCCCAGCTACTTGGGAGGCTGAGACAGGACAATCACTTGAACCCGGGAGGTGGAGGTTGCAGTGAGCCGAGATTGCCCCATTGCACTCCAGCCTGGGCAACAAGAGTGAAAGTCTGTCTACAAATAAAAAAGAAAACTTAGTTTTGATCATCTGGTTCTTCTTTCTATCTCTCACCAAATTAACTGGTAACTGGTTTGGACACGCTACATACCATTAAGTATTGATTCGGGGACTCAAAAAACAAACCTTATGTATTACTAACCTGGTAACACTGTTGCTTTCTGGCTGGGTTTCTTTCCACACCTAATTCGGTATTCGTTTATTGCATTTTCAATCTCCTGAAGCTTTTTTACCGCATCTGTGTAATCTTGCTTTCGCTTTTTCTTCACAGTTTTACAAAGGTCTGGCTCATTGGCAAGTTTCTTTGCAGCTTCCACCAGCTTTTGTTGTATTAGAAAATTACTCTCCAGTTCTTGCAAAGCAGGATCCTGCATTTATACAATGATAGTTTTATTTTTATGGACACATACGACCCACTCTTACATGCATTGTGTAATAAAACTTCCTGTGCACTTTCTTGAACCAGTTGTTCTTGGAGAACACTGTCTTCCCAAATTTTACTGCATAGACATCCTTGTCAAACACTTTCCTTTACCCGTCTTAACTTGAACTTCTCATTAGTCCAAACCTCTTCCCTGTTCAAGGAAGGGAATGGCCTTTCATTCATTCAGTTGGTTGGGAGAAGATCACTGTTTTTATGGATATATTCTTAACTCAAAGCTCATGGACGCAGAAGGTTATATTCATATGCATAGCTTTAGAGACAGATAAATTTGGGATTGATCTTCTTCCTGGTAATTCCTGGTTGCATGACCCTGGATACACAGTTTCATCTTTTAATGCTTCAGTTTTTTTCATTTGTAAAATGAAGATAACACCTACCTATGAAAGTAGGATGAGGATTAAATGAGATAATACATGTGCATTGCTTAGCTCAGAGATGGGTACACAGTGAGCACTCAATAGATAGCAAAGATTTCCAAAGAAGAAAACAGATATAATTTTCTAAAGCTAAGATGGTCAAATTTCTACAAGAAACATAGGTATGGTCATATTGGCTGATGACATGCAAATGAGAAAGTATTATACATTCTATATTGGCTAACAAATATTTTAACTTGATTGTAACTCAGTGCTGTGCACGTATTATCTCATTTAATGCTCACTGGATCCCTTGGAGGGAAGTCCAATCATTACCCCCATTTTACAGATGAGGAAAACTGAGGCCTGAGAATTGAGACTTTAGAGAGGCTAAACTATTTGCCAAAGGCTATTATTTAGTTTTAAGTAAATGAACCTAAGCTGGAGTTCTTAATTCTTATAATACTGCCTCTCAATTGAGAAACATTTGGAGTTCACTGAATGCTGTCTATAATTTGGGGAGTAAAGTAGTGAGAACTCAATTTTGACTGGAGTGGGCATGAAAGAAAAAGTTCAGTTTGGTCTAAACAATCCATCTCTGCTGGTGAGATAACATACAGCAGAGACTCAAAAACCAAAGGAAAAAGTCCACTACACTCAGATAGCTTTCCTGTCTCAGGATTAATTGAAAGGCTCAGAGGCATTGTTCATACCTCTTCACTCGGCAGCAAGTTGTCATCTAATTTGAAGGCAGTACCCACACGTCTTCTGACCTGAGGAGGCTTCTCGCCTACGTTCAGGGGATACTCCTTTGGCATTTTGCCTGTGAGCTCCTGTAAAACAGGACAGAATCAAGAGCGGATGATTGACACTGGCCAAAGTTGTCAAACACAATTCGATGAGCCCAAAAAAGCAGACTCACAGCCTCCCGCAGACAGATCTTCTTAAGCTCCTCAACTTTTTTCAGAAGTTTTTCTTGTAATAGTTTCTCCTTCTTCTTTAGTTCAAGGATTTTTTCTCTCTTTTGCTCCTCACTAACTTCTGAGTCTTGAGAACCTAGGGAATGAGGGAAGGGCAGGGAAGGTTTATACAAGGGATGTTTCCTTCCTTTTGAAGGGACAAAGGATTTTTAAGCTAAAGCAGCTATTAAATGGTAGTTTATTTCTTTTCTCCTTGTTTCTCAACATAATAAAAGGAAACTAGAAAACATTTTCTCATTCTTCTGGGTATCAAACAGAATCTGGTAAGAAAATGTGCCTTTTTGCATCCTGGCTCAGTCATTTTGGGGGTAATGATAAAATGTTTAATGTCCCAGACACACCCAAGGAAATTTTTCATCTTTCTGAGCAGAAGAGAAGGTAAGATGGTCCTTGAAGAGTTGTTTCAAGTGTTCTTTTAGAAAGTAAGCAAGCAAGGAAAAGAAAAATCTGTGTGAAGGAAGGTCATGCTTCAGATTCACAAGTTGACAGTGAGATTTAGATGGGACGAATCATTTTAGTAAAGTTACATATAGTTAATGATAAGAGATTCCAGAATTTTTACAGAGGAAGGGCTTAGGGGAAGCTATCACATTTGAGGGGTATGCTTGTAATCATGTTTGTGCAGCATTTTATATTGCAAGGAGAATTAGACAATTATCTGTATCAAAAACTAATTGCTGGAAAAAGCAGCTGCTGTGGAATATGTTCTTTCAAGCCACACCAAGGAACTCACCATCCTTGTATCTCATATGACATGCACAACCTATTTATAATTTGACTTTCTACATATTCTTTAAAAACTTAGCCTTAAAATTTTATTCAAAGCTGTTGCATACATATTTATTGATATGCTTATTTATTTCCAAAAGAATGGATTAAAAGATGAATTTAGAAGTGGTTTATGAACGAAAAAACAAACAAAATAAAGATGGCTTGCACATTCTCTAACCCCAAGATGTTACCTGAGGAGATTAAACTGCCATTGCTTGCCATGATGAACTGACTTTTCGCCTCCAGTGTCACCAGCTTGGAGGCCCTTTGTGTTCCTGTCTCTGTCAAATCCATTGCAATCTCGTCTAAACTCCTGGCTGAAGGAATTTTTGCCTAAGAGGTATACAACAATGAAACAGAATTAACTCAAACACACTTCAAATTAATAAAACAATTAAGTTAATATACAATAAAAATATCAACACAGAGGATAATTTAGAATTTTCACATATTCCAGTGGCATTCTTCAGACCAAAAAAAAAAAAAAAAAAAAAAAAAAACAAAACAAAAGCCCACAAGCCTTAAGCTTTGTAGTTAAAATGTTTTAATAACTATACATGATTTTCTCATGGTGTGGTTCAGTTACTAACTTTAAAATGTCACCGGCACCATCACCACCAGCAGTGTCACCAGTATATACAAACATGTATGGCAACAAGCTGGCCAGTCTTACAACTTATAAAGCAGCTTATATATTGTCCATCATTTAAACATATAAAAAATCTGAAATAGTTGGAAGTTAAACATAAAAAAAACTCAGAGAGCAAAAATATATGTGCTTGGATCTTTTGTGAGAAGGCTTATCTTCTAAACAGAATGCAAAATGGGAATCTGTCCCTATAGAAATGATGCCAGTTACTTACTTTGCTTTGTTTCCTGTCCAGGTAAAACTGATGCTGACTAATTGCCATTACCCAAATGGACTTGATGAGAGAAGAGTTAGCATACCATGTTTGCACAAAGAGGCCACTTTGCCCAAAGGTTCTTCTTGAAACTGAAATCCTGAAAAATTTAAGAAAGCACTCAAATAATTCCCCTCTGGCCCAGCATGATGCAAAATGTACCCTGCGAGCAGCATTGTAACAAGGCATGTTCCTCTTACTTGTCTTCTGTTGCAAAAACTCTTATGCAAATGGCGACCAAGTTTCTGATTTTCTCCTTTTACAACAAAACAATTCAGACCTAAGTAATCTCTTTCTGGATAAACAGCATGTTTAAAAACACATACACATGAACTCAAAAGCTGATAAAGAATCAGTCAAATTAGAGATTATACAAAAACTTTTAGTTAGAAACTCTAAGGATGTATAGCCATCACAAGTGGTAAGGAATAAATGGGATAAGATTTTTTAAAATTAATTAATTTATTTATTTATTTTGAGATGGAGTCTCGCTCTGTCGCCCAGGCTGGAGTGCAGTGGCGCAATCTCGGCTCACTACAAGCTCCGCCTCCTGGATTCACGCCATTCTCCTGCCTCAGCCTCCTGAGTAGCTGGGGCTACAGGCGCCCAACACCACGCCTGGCTAATTTTTTGTATATTTAGTAGAGACGGGGTTTCAGTGTGTTAGCCAGGATGGTCTTGATCTCCTGACCTCAGGCGATCCGCCCACCTTGGCCTCCCAAAGTGCTGGGATTACAGGCGTGAGCCACTGCGCCCGACCGGGATAAGATTTTAAAGATGCAGCAACCAAGTGTGAAATGAGCACCTAATTCAAGGTAAAAGAGCATTTCAAATCTAGGTAGATTTGGCTGGCTCTGACATTATCAGATAATGCACTTAATGATAATGGCTGAAAATATGCAAGTCCAAAACTGTCCAGAGTGCTGCTTGTACACCAGATGGAAAAAGGAAAGGGGAGGGGGGAGAAGGAGAAGGAGGAGAAGGAGGAGGAGGAGGAGGAGGAGGAGGAGGGAGAGGGGAAGAGGGAAAGGAGGGTAGAAGGGAGGGAGGGGGAGTGAAAGAGAGAGAGAAAGAGAGAGAGAACAGGCAAGAGGCAGACAGACTGTGTGTGTATGATGTGTTACTAATGTTCTTCTGTAGCAATTTTGCTTATCTCTTCAGGTCACCTTTTTATCACAGGTATTTCCTCCCATCCCTCTGGCCTCTAACCATCCATAACCATCTTGGGACTGAAAAGTTCCCACTAAGGACTGATTAATAATTTCTCTTAAGGCCAGGTGCCATGGTTCAGCACTTTGGGAGGCCGAGGCGGGTGGATCACCTGAGGTCAGGAGTTCAAGACCAGCCTGGTGAAAGCCTGTCTCTACTAAAAACACAAAAATTAGCTTGGTGTGGTGGTGCATGCCTGTACTCCCAGCTACTTGGGAGGCTGAGGCATGAGCATCATTTGACCTGGGAGGTAGAGGTTGCAGTGAGTCAAGATTGCACCACTGCACTGCAGTCTGGGTGACAGAGTGAGACTCTGTCTTGGCAGGGGGGTGGGGGAGAAGAATTTCTCCTAAGATATTTGAGAACCAACATCCTGACTTCAGTTAATGTTGATAACTTGGCTTTTTTTTCTTTTTTTTTTAATGACCAAGAACACCAACATTTTAAATGAGCAAAAGATCTGAATAGACATTTCTCTACTAAAGATATATGAATAGCTGAGAAGCACATGAAAAGGTGCTCAGTCATCATTAGTCACGAGGGAAATGCAAATCAAAACCACAAGAAGGTACCACTTCAACCCACTAGGATGGCATAAACTATACATGCACACAAAACTAAAAGTAACAAGTGTCAGTGAGGATGTGTCGGCTTTGGAACCACATATACTGCTGCTTGGGATGTAAAATGGTGCAGCACTTTGAAAAACAGCCTTGCTTGCTGTTCATCAAAGGGTTAAAGATAGTTACCATTTGATCCAGCAGTTCCACTCCTAGGTATATACCCAAGAGAAATGAAAACATATGTTCATATAAAAACATGTACACAAATGTTGATAGCAGCATTATTTGTACAGTAACTGGGTCACACTGAGAAAAGTCTTTGATCCTCACCTTCGTGGATCATGAACTTCAACAGCGAATTTTTTCTCTCGGAAATATAAGTTCTCCAGCTGTTTCCATTGGAATAACTAAAGAAAACAGAAAAGCCAGGCAGTGTTATTTATTCTTATTTTTACTCAGTCTATAAATCAGCTTAATAATCAAACAATTATAAGTTCCAAGAAGGTACACTGATACGATGAAGTATGAATATGTGATTCAGCCTTTTTACAAATCAACTATGACCTGAAACCATTTTATTCCTTCTTCTGACAGCAATCTTTAACTAATAAGATTCACCTCGCCAATAAATCTTCCTTGAACAATAAAACCAACCATCTGTGGAAGAACATGTACACTATTTTTCCTCTGACTCAACTATATAATAAGGAAATCTGCACAGATTCCAGTAAGCACCAGCCTTCTCAAAGATGTTGATTTCATAGTTAAATGGAAAGATATTCAAAGGGATATTTCAATAACATCAGAGACTGAATTTCAAAAGAATGCAAAGTGAAAGTAAAACGGAACCCCTATGCAGGGGTGATTCTCTGAGATACCAGTTTCCTACCTATGAAGAGAGTTCCCCTAAATGCCACGGAAACCTAGCACCAGTAATTGGGGGCAGAGAAGGGGTAGGAGGGAACACCAGAGCCTCTTCTTGGTTTCTGAGCTAGAACCTCCAGTTTTTGAACATAGCTCCCAATGTCTGCACACTCTGATATAGACACTACTGATAGTCTATTGCTGTTGTCAGTTTGATTGGGAGAAACAAACTACTAGCAATGTGCATTTGAAAACCAAATAATTTGATAGAAAGCGGCTCATTCACAGAATTGAGGATGCCTTGCTGTGTTTTCTGGACTGTTTCCTAAGCTCTTTATAAGACACTGTACTATCCTGAGCCTTGGTTTGTCCTGTCAACTTAGACTTCATGGTCAAATTCCTCTTCTCTGCCCCCAGACTTGATTAGGAAAATAACAGCACAGAGGTTTCATTATATTATTAGACTTTGGCTGGATTTTAAATTACATTCAAAGAATCTTACAAGATTATTTTTAATAGTCTAAATAATAAGCACTTCTCTGCAATGCACTATCAGCAAAACTATTTCCTGACATACAGGAACCCAGGCTTTTCACAGACATGTAAACCTCATCATGTAAAGGAACAAAATGAGCTGAAGGTTTCTATACATACACTGGCATGGGAAAAAAAGTGTTCAGACTGGACCCCCCAATTTCAAACAGTGTAATAAACCAGTACTCCCTAAAAACACAGCCCTCCGTGGTCTGCACACATGGCTGTCTATAACCACAACACTCACTCAGGTTCAAAGAGGAATTAATAGAAGTATAAAGCTACATACCCATTTCTTAAAATCTCCACAAACTTGAGGTTTTCATTTCTTTAAATCCAGAGGTTCCAAAAATGGGACAGAAATGTGAGGGAAAACCTCAGGGTTCTTCCAACCTCCCCCTCCCAGACGGCAGCTCCGGTGAGTTCTGAACTGAGTTTCATAAGACACTTAGGTGTAACTCAATTTCACAAACTGAGCCTCCCACGGCTGACACACTACTGACATCAGCAACTCTACCGAGTGACACCTCCCTAATTCTACTCTTTCCTCCCATCAGGGAGAGGAGGGCAAAGTTCTCAGTGGCAGATTTTCCCAGAAAAGAGATCTTTCTAAAATGGGGGGCAGTTGGGATTTGCCCGATACTTCCTGGGAAGTAAGTTGCTTTGAATCCAAGGACAAATTTCACTGGAGGCTGTTTTTGGAAGACATTTCTACCCTAGTTTACTCACCCTGGACATGAACAGGTTCTACAGGAAGAGTTACAATGCAGCTCAGCTGTGTTTTCCTTCGTGTCCATTCCCACACACATAAAAACCAGGGCTGGACTTGAAACATGATCTCTGAAAGTCACCACCTCCCCCTCTTATCACTTACAAATGTGAAACCCTAGCGCTTTGGACTCCATTCAGCCTGTCCCTGCATTGAGAGCAAATATGCTCCCTGCAAGGAAAAACTCTACTTAAAAGGTGAAGGACTTCGGCTTAGAGAATTTGAAATAATTAGATTGTAACTGGATTTGCACAAGGTTATGGGAACAAGGCTGGGTTTTAAGTATGAAAGGCAGAGAGCAGTTCATTTCCCCGCCTGAAATCTTAAAAGTTTGTGCAAAGTATGATTTCATATATGTGCATATAATAGTATAAATGTGGATTGGAATGGTACAAAATTCAGTGATTGCTTCTGTGGGCAGATGGTATGAAGGGTACGTTGTACAGAAACTTCAATATCACTAGCAATGTTTTCTTTTATTAATAAAAATAGGATGAAGTAAGTATGACAAAATATTAGTAACATCTATTTAAGTGGTTGTACAGGTATTGTCATATTTTTAGGACTCTTGGAATTTCTCAAAATTAAAATAATAAAAGTTTATATATAAAAAATGAATATAGGTTGGTCTATTTTATACAAGAGTGAGATTTTCACTGTCAAATGAGTTGTAATAATGAGTTGTAAGCTCCCTGTTTTAAACATTAAATATTATTACCATTTTAATTCTTTTCAATGTTTGAAGTTGCTAGGAAAATATTTCTCATTGTAGTGGTACTTGATCTAGCTGGCAGCTGGATATAAGCTGGCTTTTCTTTTGAAATTGCTGAAATCATTCTCCTATTGTGTTTTTTACTTCTGGACTCTTCATATCCAACGGCCAGGATGCAGCTCTAAAAACGGCAATGGAGCTGAGGTGAATTCATTTGCTGAAAGATTGCTCATGCACCTTGCCTCAGACAGCACCTGGCACAGGGCAGGCAGTTGAACGGTGTTCATTCTCCTCCCTTTCTCCAGTGTTTATCTTAGAAGATAAATAAAAGGCACCCTCTGGTCAAAATCATGATGGGGCCGGGTGCGGTGGTTTGGTCAGGCGCAGTAGCTCATGCCTACAATCCCAGCACTTTGGGAAGCCGAGGTGGCTGGATCACTTGAGGTCAGGAGTTCGGGACCAGCCTGACCAACATGGTAAAACCCCATGTCTACCAAAAATACAAAAACTAGCTGGGTATGGTGCGAGAGCCTATAATCTCAGCTATTTGAGAGGCTGAGGCAGGAGAATCACTTGAACCAGGTAGGCGGAGGTTGCAGTGAGCTGAGATCGCACCATTGCACTTCAACCCGGGCAACGAGAATGAAAACCCATCTCAAAAACAAGAACAGGCACGAGGGGATTTCAGACTAACGATCTGTATTTGAAGAAAGAGATCAAAGTTTAAAGGAAGATACAAGGAAGCTAAGTATGCTTCCCATTTGCTATTATTTGGACAATATTGGTGCCCATATAGGGTAGCACTATTACATATATGTATGTGTGTGTATATATATATAAAATATATGCATGTGTATGTACAAATACACTTGCAATTTTCATATTAAAACAGAAAATGTATTTTGCCCAAACCAAAATTTCACTCTTGGAAATAAAAAAAAAAAAAGAGGAGCTTTATTTGTCCTGGATTACAATTAAGAGTATGGAACTAGAATGTTTTCTACAGTGATCATTATATAAGCATAATAATAATTAATGAGTATTTGTTATTGTCTATGTGGCACCTGCTAGTAGCTAAGAGTTTGAACACTATGTTGTTTTTAGATAAAATTTATGCTGCTAGTGATGAAAGGGAAGTAGTTGCAAGGTGAAAATAAAACTATAAATTAGGTCTTCTAGATTTCTTTCTGCTCTACACTCATCTTGAATGATCAGTTGTGCCCTCTGGTATCAAAAGAAGGAAGTAAAGAGTGACCGAAGAATAATATCTGGGATTACTTTGCAATTGCAAAAGTAAATAGACAGATAAAATATTAAAAGAGGAGCAACATAAATAACATTAACAAAGAGATAATCAAGAAATTACAACAGGAGGAGAATTTATCTTAAGGTTACAAATCTTATCTTAAAAAAATAAAGTGTCAAAAATTTAAAACTGACACAGAAGATAGTGCTGGAATCCAGCCGTATTTTGAAACTGAGCTATATAAAATATTGTAATCACAAGAAATTCCCTTAATCCTAAGATAAAGTGAAAAAAGATTGATGGTTTTAGAATAATTTGCTGCAGATGATTATACTTTATTTAATGAAACGAATGTGCAGAATATTTAAGCCACTTTGTTGAAATCTATAATTAATAGTTAGATTCCACTCGAAGAACTACAAGAAATCACCTCTGCCCTATCCCAACCCGCTATTACAATGGTTCCTAAATATCTGAGGCTACTGTCAAACTTCAGCCAAAAAAAAAAAAATATATATATATATATACACACACATATATACACACACACTATAAGGAAAAGCAGAAGGACCTTCCGGAGACACGGTACTTGTATTTCAGATATGTATTTCAGTAGCTTTGGGAGTCATTCCTTCCTTTTAATCAACAGATATTTCTTGAGTGCCGTGTATGTTCGAGGTCTTGTTCTTGTCAGCAAGTAATGGACAGAGCCCCTCCATTGTGGGGCTCACAAGAACCAAATGAACCAAGTCAGATTGCCTTGGTTAGCATTCTGGTACTGCCACTTATCGCTGTGTGGTATTTGGCAAGCTGCTTAATTTTCCTGAATCTCAGTGTATGCATCTGTAAAATGGGACCACTAACACCCACCTCAGAGAGTTGCCAGAAGGGGTCAGGGAAACTATGTTTGCAAAGCACTTAGCCCAGTGCCTGGCTCAGAATCAAAATTCAGTAAGCGATAAAGTCAGCTGTATTTGTAATGAAGAACTCTCAGTTCACCTCTCCAACTTTATCACATGGAGGGCAGTCACTTAATAGCAGAAACAAAAGCAAAAACTGCTGTCTGGATCCCACATCTTTCCATTGTTGGGAAACAGTTGGGTTATTCGGTTAACATATCTGTGTCACTCAGATTTCCAATTCTGTGAGTTTCGGGCTTTATAAAAGCTGGCTGCTCTATTTCTGTTTATTTCATTGGGGGTTTCCTGATACACCCTCTAGGTAGGAAATTTGCTCACTGTTTCTGTATCGTGGAGGACATAAATGAGGAGGGAGGGGCTGGTCACGGCACACCCCACAGGCAGACAAAGCAAACTCCCTCCTGCCCTGAGTACCCAGGAAAGGAGGAATGTGCCCCAGCATGTACAAAAATGCTGAGGAGTGTGTGCCTGCCACATGCTAGGAGGACCTCCCTGGGGGCATGAAAGACCCAGGGAAAGCCTTGGACAAAAGGATCAAACTGTCTTTTTAAATCTTGATGAAATGAAAGTAGATGCCACCTAAAGGTTTCACACTAGGCCAGGACAGGAAAGACGTCAGGAGAGGCTTGGCTTTTTAATGGCAACTCACAGTACCTATAGGTTAATCATTTAACTGCAAATTCACCTGGAAATGACTAAACTTGAGACAGTCACAGCTGCAGTGTATGACGGTACATTAGTGACTCACATGGTGGGGGATCCCCCTGCTATTATTACTTGAAGCCAAACAAAATCACTGTATTATTGATTTATTCTTTTTTCATTTTGAAAGACTACACGTGATGCATATACTGTTAGTACCTTCCAGAATTTCACAGAAGTATAGGCTTCTATAAAGCCCAATTGATCTACTTTCTTTCCATCAAATGTTTATCTGACAAAGTCTCTGCCCTCAAGGAGGGTACAGGCTATCGAAGAGACAGTCATACAACAAATACACACAGTTAACACCAACAGTGCCAGCTGGCATAAACTAAGTGCTCAGCTGTAACACTAAGATGTTGCATCTATTATCTTACTGAGTCTTCCCAACAACCACACGGGGCAGTACCATTTTAGCCTCACTGTGCAGAAGAGAAAAACTGAGGCTCAGAGAGGTTTAAGTAAATTGGCCAAGGTCACACAGCTAAATAGGGGCAGATATTGACACATAAATACAGCCAGGCTCCAAGATCCCCAGTGTGTAACCACAGCATGCCATCTCACCTTTTTCACCTGGGAAGAGTGCTATACGGGCATCTGTTATGTTTTCACAAAAAAAAAAAGCAAAAGAGGGGCCGGGCGCGGTGGC